>NC_054470.1:197092060-197419068 GCF_017639515.1 Carcharodon carcharias | reverse complement strand
GAGTGACTGCAGGGATAGTATTGGCAGGGATAGTGGCTGCAAAGATAGTGGTTGCAGGGAGAGTGGCAGCAGGGATAGTGACTGCAGGGATAGTGACTGCAGGGAGAGTGACTGCAGGGATAGTTGTTGCAGGGATAGTGACTGCAGGGAGAGTGTTCGCAGGGAGAGTGACTGCAGGGATAGTGACTGCAGGGATAGTGGTTGCAGGGATAGTGACTGAAGGGATAGTGGTTGCAGGGATAGTGACTGCAGGGATAGTGACTGCAGCGATAGTGGTTGCAGGGATAGTGACTGCAGGGAGAGTGACTGCAGGGATATTGACTGCAGGGATAGTGACTGCAGGGAGAGTGTTCGCAGGGAGAGTGACTGCAGGGATCGTGACTGCAGGGATAGTGGTTGCAGGGATAGTGACTGAAGGGATAGTGGTTGCAGGGATAGTGACTGCAGGGAAAGTGACTGCAGGGATAGTGTTTGCAGGGATAGTGATTGCATGGAGAGTGACTGCAGGGATAGTGAATGCAGGGATAGTGCTTGCAGGGATAGTGGCTACAGGGAGTGTGGTTGCAGGGAGAGTGGTTGCAGAGAGAGTGACTGCAGGGAAAGTGGTTGCAGGGGAAGTGGCAACAGGGACAGTGACTACAGGGATAGTGACTGCAGGGATAGTTGTTGCTGGGGTAGTGGTTGCAAGGATAGTGGTTGCAGGGATAGTGGTTGCAGGGATAGTGACTGAAGGGAGAGTGGTTGCAGGGATAGTGGCTACAGGGAGAGTGACTACAGGGATAGTGACTGCAGGGATAGTGGTTGCAGGGATAGTGGCTGCAGGGATAGTCGTTGCAGGGATAGTGGTTGCAAGGATAGTGGTTGCAGGGATAGTGGTTGCAGGGATAGTGGTTGCAGGGATAGTGACTGCAGGGATCGTTACTGCAGGGTTAGTGGTTGCAGGGATAGTGACTGAAGGGATAGTGGTTGCAGGGATAGTGACTGCAGGGATAGTGACTGCAGGGATAGTGGTTGCAGGGATAGTGACTGCAGGGATCGTTACTGCAGGGATAGTGGTCGCAGGGATATTGGTTGCAGGGAGAGTGCTTGCAGGGATAATGGCTGCAGGGATAGTGACGGAAGCGAGAGGGACTGCAGGGATAGTGGCTGCAGGGATACTGGTTGCAGGGATAATATTTGCAGGGATAGTGACTGCAGGGATAGTGGTTGCAGGGATAGTGGTTGCAGGGATAGTGACTGCAGGGATAGTGACTGCAGTGATATTGGTTGCAGGGATAATGACTGCAGGAGAGTGGTTGCAGGGATAGTGACTGCGGTGATAGTGACTGCAGGGATAGTTGTTGTAGGGATAGTGACTGCAGGGATAGTTGTTGTAGGGAAAGTGATGCCGGGATAGTTGTTTCAGGGATTGTGACTGCAGGGATAGTGGTGGCAGAGATAATGACTGCATGGATAGTGGTTGCAGGGATAGTGGTTGCAACGAAAATGGTTGCATGGATCGTGGCTGCAGGGATAATGACTGCAGGGATAGTGGTTTCAGGTATAGTGACTGCAGGGATAGTGTTTGGAGGGATAGCGGCTGCAGGGATAGTGGTTGCATGGATAGTGGTTGCAGGGATAGTTGTTGCTGGGGTAGTGGTTGCAAGGATAGTGGTTGCAGGGATAGTGGTTGCAGGGATAGTGTTTGCAGGGATGGTGGTTGCAGTGTGAGTGACTGCAGGGAGAGTGACTGCAGGGATAGTATTGGCAGGGATAGTGGCTGCAAAGATAGTGGTTGCAGGGAGAGTGGCAGCAGGGATAGTGACTGCAGGGATAGTGACTGCAGGGAGAGTGACTGCAGGGATAGTTGTTGCAGGGATAGTGACTGCAGGATGAGTGTTCGCAGGGAGAGTGACTGCATGGATAGTGACTGCAGGGATAGTGGTTGCAGGGATAGTGACTGAAGGGATACTGGTTGCAGGGATAGTGACTGCAGGGATAGTGACTGCAGGGATAGTGGTTGCAGGGATAGTGACTGCAGGGAGAGTGACTGCAGGGATAGTGAATGCAGGGATAGAGCTTGCAGGGATAGTGGCTACAGGGAGTGTGGTTGCAGGGAGAGTGGTTGCAGAGAGAGTGACTGCAGGGAAAGTGGTTGCAGGGGAAGTGGCAACAGGGACAGTGACTACAGGGATAGTGACTGCAGGGATAGTGGTTGCAGGGATAGTGGCTGCAGGGATAGTCATTGCAGGGATAGTGGTTGCAAGGATAGTGGTTGCAGGGATAGTGGTTGCAGGGAATTTGGTTGCAGGGATAGTGACTGCAGGGATCGTTACTGCAGGGTTAGTGGTTGCAGGGATAGTGACTGAAGGGATAGTGGTTGCAGGGATAGTGACTGCAGGGATAGTGACTGCAGGGATAGTGGTTGCAGGGATAGTGACTGCAGGGATAGTTACTGCAGGGACAGTGGTCGCAGGGATATTGGTTGCAGGGAGAGTTCTTGCAGGGATAATGGCTGCAGGGATAGTGACGGAAGCGAGAGGGACTGCAGGGATAGTCACTGCAGGGATACTGGTTGCAGGGATAATGTTTGCAGGGATAGTGACTGCAGGGATAGTGGCTGCAGGGATAGTGGTTGCAGGGAGAGTGACTGCAGGGAGAGTGACTGCAGGGATAGTATTGGCAGGGATAGTGGCTGCAAAGATAGTGGTTGCAGGGAGAGTGGCAGCAGGGAAAGTGACTGCAGGGAGAGTGACTGCAGGGATAGTGGTTGCAGGGATACTGACTGCAGGGATACTGACTGCAGGGATAGTGGTTGCAGGGATATTGGTTGCAGGTAGAGTGACTGCAGGGATAGTGACTGCAGGGTTAGTGGTTGCAGGGATAGTGACTGCAGGGTTAGTGATTGCAGTGATAATGATTGCAGGGATAGTGACTGCAGGGATATTGGTTGCAGGGATTGTGGTTGCAGGGAGAGTGACTGCAGGGAGAGTGACTGCAGGGATAGTATTGGCAGGGATAGTGGCTGCAAAGATAGTGGTTGCAGGGAGAGTGGCAGCAGGGTTAGTGTCTGCAGGGATAGTGACTGCAGGGAGAGTGACTGCAGGGATAGTGGTTGCAGGATACTGACTGCAGGGATGCTGACTGCAGGGATAGTGGTTGCAGGGATAGTGGTTGCAGGTAGAGTGACTGCAGGGATAGTGACTGCAGGGTTAGTGGTTGCAGGGATAGTGACTGCAGGGTTAGTGATTGCAGTGATAATGATTGCAGGGATAGTGACTGCAGGGATATTGGTTGCAGGGATAGTGACTGCAGGGATATTGGTTGCAGGGATAGTGACTGCAGGGATAGTGTTTGCAGGGATAGTGGCTACAGGGAGTGTGGTTGCAGGGAGAGTGGTTGCAGAGAGAGTGACTGCAGGGAAAGTGGTTGCAGGGGTAGTGGCAACAGGGACAGTGACTACAGGGATAATGACTGCAGCGATAGTGACTGCGGGGATAGTGTCTGCAGGGATATTGACTGCAGGGAGAGTGACTGCAGGGATAGTGGTTGAAGGGATAGTATTTGCAGGGATAGTGGTTGCAGGGATAATGATTGCAGGGATAGTGACTGCAGGGACAGTGGTTGCAGGGATAGTGTTTGCAAGGATAGTGGTTGCAAGAATAGTGGTTGCAGGGATAGTGACTGCAGGGATAGTCGCTGCAGAGAGAGTGGTTGCAGGGATAGTGACTGCAGGGATAGTGACTGCAGGGATAGTGACTGCAGGGATAGTGACTGTAGGGATAGTGGTTGCAGGGATAGTGGTTGCAGGGATAGTGACTGCAGGGATAGTGACTGCAGTGATATTGGTTGCAGTGATAATGACTGCAGGAAGAGTGGTTGCAGGGATAGTGACTGCGGGGATAGTGACTGCAGGGATAGTTGTTGTAGGGATAGTGACTGCAGGGATAGTTGTTGTAGGGAAAGTGATGCCGGGATAGTTGTTTCACGGATTGTGACTGCAGGGATAGTGGTGGCAGAGATAATGACTGCATGGATAGTGGTTGCAGGGATAGTGGTTGCAACGAAAATGGTTGCATGGATCGTGGCTGCAGGGATAATGACTGCAGGGATAGTGGTTGCAGTTATAGTGACTGCAGGGAAAGTGGTTGCAGGGGTAGTGGCAAAAGGGACAGTGACTACAGGGATAGTGACTGCAGGGATAGTTGTTGCTGGGGTAGTGGTTGCAAGGATAGTGGTTGCAGGGATAGTGGTTGCAGGGATAGTGGTTGCAGGGATGGAGATTGCAGGGATAGTGGTTGCAGGGATAGTGACTGAAGGGAGAGTGGTTGCAGGGATAGTGGCTACAGGGATAGTGACTACAGGGATAGTGACTGCAGGGATAGTGGTTGCAGGGATAGTGGCTGCAGGGATAGTCATTGCAGGGATAGTGGTTGCAAGGATAGTGGTTGCAGGGATAGTGGTTGCAGGGAATTTGGTTGCAGGGATAGTGACTGCAGGGATCGTTACTGCAGGGTTAGTGGTTGCAGGGATAGTGACTGAAGGGATAGTGGTTGCAGGGATAGTGACTGCAGGGATAGTGACTGCAGGGATAGTGGTTGCAGGGATAGTGACTGCAGGGATAGTTACTGCAGGGACAGTGGTCGCAGGGATATTGGTTGCAGGGAGAGTTCTTGCAGGGATAATGGCTGCAGGGATAGTGACGGAAGCGAGAGGGACTGCAGGGATAGTCACTGCAGGGATACTGGTTGCAGGGATAATGTTTGCAGGGATAGTGACTGCAGGGATAGTGGCTGCAGGGATAGTGGTTGCAGGGAGAGTGACTGCAGGGAGAGTGACTGCAGGGATAGTATTGGCAGGGATAGTGGCTGCAAAGATAGTGGTTGCAGGGAGAGTGGCAGCAGGGATAGTGACTGCAGGGAGAGTGACTGCAGGGATAGTGGTTGCAGGGATACTGACTGCAGGGATACTGACTGCAGGGATAGTGGTTGCAGGGATAGTGGTTGCAGGTAGAGTGACTGCAGGGATAGTGACTGCAGGGTTAGTGGTTGCAGGGATAGTGACTGCAGGGTTAGTGATTGCAGTGATAATGATTGCAGGGATAGTGACTGCAGGGATATTGGTTGCAGGGATTGTGGTTGCAGGGAGAGTGACTGCAGGGAGAGTGACTGCAGGGATAGTATTGGCAGGGATAGTGGCTGCAAAGATAGTGGTTGCAGGGAGAGTGGCAGCAGGGTTAGTGTCTGCAGGGATAGTGACTGCAGGGAGAGTGACTGCAGGGATAGTGGTTGCAGGATACTGACTGCAGGGATGCTGACTGCAGGGATAGTGGTTGCAGGGATAGTGGTTGCAGGTAGAGTGACTGCAGGGATAGTGACTGCAGGGTTAGTGGTTGCAGGGATAGTGACTGCAGGGTTAGTGATTGCAGTGATAATGATTGCAGGGATAGTGACTGCAGGGATATTGGTTGCAGGGATAGTGACTGCAGGGATATTGGTTGCAGGGATAGTGACTGCAGGGATAGTGTTTGCAGGGATAGTGGCTACAGGGAGTGTGGTTGCAGGGAGAGTGGTTGCAGAGAGAGTGACTGCAGGGAAAGTGGTTGCAGGGGTAGTGGCAACAGGGACAGTGACTACAGGGATAATGACTGCAGCGATAGTGACTGCGGGGATAGTGTCTGCAGGGATATTGACTGCAGGGAGAGTGACTGCAGGGATAGTGGTTGAAGGGATAGTATTTGCAGGGATAGTGGTTGCAGGGATAATGATTGCAGGGATAGTGACTGCAGGGACAGTGGTTGCAGGGATAGTGTTTGCAAGGATAGTGGTTGCAAGAATAGTGGTTGCAGGGATAGTGACTGCAGGGATAGTCGCTGCAGAGAGAGTGGTTGCAGGGATAGTGACTGCAGGGATAGTGACTGCAGGGATAGTGACTGCAGGGATAGTGACTGTAGGGATAGTGGTTGCAGGGATAGTGGTTGCAGGGATAGTGACTGCAGGGATAGTGACTGCAGTGATATTGGTTGCAGTGATAATGACTGCAGGAAGAGTGGTTGCAGGGATAGTGACTGCGGGGATAGTGACTGCAGGGATAGTTGTTGTAGGGATAGTGACTGCAGGGATACTTGTTGTAGGGAAAGTGATGCCGGGATAGTTGTTTCAGGGATTGTGACTGCAGGGATAGTGGTGGCAGAGATAATGACTGCATGGATAGTGGTTGCAGGGATAGTGGTTGCAACGAAAATGGTTGCATGGATCGTGGCTGCAGGGATAATGACTGCAGGGATAGTGGTTGCAGGTATAGTGACTGCAGGGATAGTGTTTGGAGGGATAGCGGCTGCAGGGATAGTGGTTGCATGGATAGTGGTTGCAGGGATAGTTGTTGCTGGGGTAGTGGTTGCAAGGATAGTGGTTGCAGGGATAGTGGTTGCAGGGATAGTGTTTGCAGGGATGGTGGTTGCAGGGTGAGTGACTGCAGGGAGAGTGACTGCAGGGATAGTATTGGCAGGGATAGTGGCTGCAAAGATAGTGGTTGCAGGGAGAGTGGCAGCAGGGATAGTGACTGCAGGGATAGTGACTGCAGGGAGAGTGACTGCAGGGATAGTTGTTGCAGGGATAGTGACTGCAGGGAGAGTGTTCGCAGGGAGAGTGACTGCAGGGATAGTGACTGCAGGGATAGTGGTTGCAGGGATAGTGACTGAAGGGATAGTGGTTGCAGGGATAGTGACTGCAGGGATAGTGACTGCAGCGATAGTGGTTGCAGGGATAGTGACTGCAGGGAGAGTGACTGCAGGGATATTGACTGCAGGGATAGTGACTGCAGGGAGAGTGTTCGCAGGGAGAGTGACTGCAGGGATCGTGACTGCAGGGATAGTGGTTGCAGGGATAGTGACTGAAGGGATAGTGGTTGCAGGGATAGTGACTGCAGGGAAAGTGACTGCAGGGATAGTGTTTGCAGGGATAGTGATTGCATGGAGAGTGACTGCAGGGATAGTGAATGCAGGGATAGTGCTTGCAGGGATAGTGGCTACAGGGAGTGTGGTTGCAGGGAGAGTGGTTGCAGAGAGAGTGACTGCAGGGAAAGTGGTTGCAGGGGAAGTGGCAACAGGGACAGTGACTACAGGGATAGTGACTGCAGGGATAGTTGTTGCTGGGGTAGTGGTTGCAAGGATAGTGGTTGCAGGGATAGTGGTTGCAGGGATAGTGACTGAAGGGAGAGTGGTTGCAGGGATAGTGGCTACAGGGAGAGTGACTACAGGGATAGTGACTGCAGGGATAGTGGTTGCAGGGATAGTGGCTGCAGGGATAGTCGTTGCAGGGATAGTGGTTGCAAGGATAGTGGTTGCAGGGATAGTGGTTGCAGGGATAGTGGTTGCAGGGATAGTGACTGCAGGGATCGTTACTGCAGGGTTAGTGGTTGCAGGGATAGTGACTGAAGGGATAGTGGTTGCAGGGATAGTGACTGCAGGGATAGTGACTGCAGGGATAGTGGTTGCAGGGATAGTGACTGCAGGGATCGTTACTGCAGGGATAGTGGTCGCAGGGATATTGGTTGCAGGGAGAGTGCTTGCAGGGATAATGGCTGCAGGGATAGTGACGGAAGCGAGAGGGACTGCAGGGATAGTGGCTGCAGGGATACTGGTTGCAGGGATAATATTTGCAGGGATAGTGACTGCAGGGATAGTGGTTGCAGGGATAGTGGTTGCAGGGATAGTGACTGCAGGGATAGTGACTGCAGTGATATTGGTTGCAGGGATAATGACTGCAGGAGAGTGGTTGCAGGGATAGTGACTGCGGTGATAGTGACTGCAGGGATAGTTGTTGTAGGGATAGTGACTGCAGGGATAGTTGTTGTAGGGAAAGTGATGCCGGGATAGTTGTTTCAGGGATTGTGACTGCAGGGATAGTGGTGGCAGAGATAATGACTGCATGGATAGTGGTTGCAGGGATAGTGGTTGCAACGAAAATGGTTGCATGGATCGTGGCTGCAGGGATAATGACTGCAGGGATAGTGGTTTCAGGTATAGTGACTGCAGGGATAGTGTTTGGAGGGATAGCGGCTGCAGGGATAGTGGTTGCATGGATAGTGGTTGCAGGGATAGTTGTTGCTGGGGTAGTGGTTGCAAGGATAGTGGTTGCAGGGATAGTGGTTGCAGGGATAGTGTTTGCAGGGATGGTGGTTGCAGTGTGAGTGACTGCAGGGAGAGTGACTGCAGGGATAGTATTGGCAGGGATAGTGGCTGCAAAGATAGTGGTTGCAGGGAGAGTGGCAGCAGGGATAGTGACTGCAGGGATAGTGACTGCAGGGAGAGTGACTGCAGGGATAGTTGTTGCAGGGATAGTGACTGCAGGATGAGTGTTCGCAGGGAGAGTGACTGCATGGATAGTGACTGCAGGGATAGTGGTTGCAGGGATAGTGACTGAAGGGATACTGGTTGCAGGGATAGTGACTGCAGGGATAGTGACTGCAGGGATAGTGGTTGCAGGGATAGTGACTGCAGGGAGAGTGACTGCAGGGATAGTGAATGCAGGGATAGAGCTTGCAGGGATAGTGGCTACAGGGAGTGTGGTTGCAGGGAGAGTGGTTGCAGAGAGAGTGACTGCAGGGAAAGTGGTTGCAGGGGAAGTGGCAACAGGGACAGTGACTACAGGGATAGTGACTGCAGGGATAGTTGTTGCTGGGGTAGTGGTTGCAAGGATAGTGGTTGCAGGGATAGTGGTTGCAGGGATAGTGACTGAAGGGAGAGTGGTTGCAGGGATAGTGGCTACAGGGAGAGTGACTACAGGGATAGTGACTGCAGGGATAGTGGTGGCAGAGATAATGACTGCATGGATAGTGGTTGCAGGGATAGTGGTTGCAACGAAAATGGTTGCATGGATCGTGGCTGCAGGGATAATGACTGCAGGGATAGTGGTTGCAGTTATAGTGACTGCAGGGAAAGTGGTTGCAGGGGTAGTGGCAACAGGGACAGTGACTACAGGGATAGTGACTGCAGGGATAGTTGTTGCTGGGGTAGTGGTTGCAAGGATAGTGGTTGCAGGGATAGTGGTTGCAGGGATAGTGGTTGCAGGGATGGAGATTGCAGGGATAGTGGTTGCAGGGATAGTGACTGAAGGGAGAGTGGTTGCAGGGATAGTGGCTACAGGGAGAGTGACTACAGGGATAGTGACTGCAGGGATAGTGGTTGCAGGGATAGTGGCTGCAGGGATAGTCATTGCAGGGATAGTGGTTGCAAGGATAGTGGTTGCAGGGATAGTGGTTGCAGGGAATTTGGTTGCAGGGATAGTGACTGCAGGGATCGTTACTGCAGGGTTAGTGGTTGCAGGGATAGTGACTGAAGGGATAGTGGTTGCAGGGATAGTGACTGCAGGGATAGTGACTGCAGGGATAGTGGTTGCAGGGATAGTGACTGCAGGGATAGTTACTGCAGGGACAGTGGTCGCAGGGATATTGGTTGCAGGGAGAGTTCTTGCAGGGATAATGGCTGCAGGGATAGTGACGGAAGCGAGAGGGACTGCAGGGATAGTCACTGCAGGGATACTGGTTGCAGGGATAATGTTTGCAGGGATAGTGACTGCAGGGATAGTGGCTGCAGGGATAGTGGTTGCAGGGAGAGTGACTGCAGGGAGAGTGACTGCAGGGATAGTATTGGCAGGGATAGTGGCTGCAAAGATAGTGGTTGCAGGGAGAGTGGCAGCAGGGATAGTGACTGCAGGGAGAGTGACTGCAGGGATAGTGGTTGCAGGGATACTGACTGCAGGGATACTGACTGCAGGGATAGTGGTTGCAGGGATAGTGGTTGCAGGTAGAGTGACTGCAGGGATAGTGACTGCAGGGTTAGTGGTTGCAGGGATAGTGACTGCAGGGTTAGTGATTGCAGTGATAATGATTGCAGGGATAGTGACTGCAGGGATATTGGTTGCAGGGATTGTGGTTGCAGGGAGAGTGACTGCAGGGAGAGTGACTGCAGGGATAGTATTGGCAGGGATAGTGGCTGCAAAGATAGTGGTTGCAGGGAGAGTGGCAGCAGGGTTAGTGTCTGCAGGGATAGTGACTGCAGGGAGAGTGACTGCAGGGATAGTGGTTGCAGGATACTGACTGCAGGGATGCTGACTGCAGGGATAGTGGTTGCAGGGATAGTGGTTGCAGGTAGAGTGACTGCAGGGATAGTGACTGCAGGGTTAGTGGTTGCAGGGATAGTGACTGCAGGGTTAGTGATTGCAGTGATAATGATTGCAGGGATAGTGACTGCAGGGATATTGGTTGCAGGGATAGTGACTGCAGGGATATTGGTTGCAGGGATAGTGACTGCAGGGATAGTGTTTGCAGGGATAGTGGCTACAGGGAGTGTGGTTGCAGGGAGAGTGGTTGCAGAGAGAGTGACTGCAGGGAAAGTGGTTGCAGGGGTAGTGGCAACAGGGACAGTGACTACAGGGATAATGACTGCAGCGATAGTGACTGCGGGGATAGTGTCTGCAGGGATATTGACTGCAGGGAGAGTGACTGCAGGGATAGTGGTTGAAGGGATAGTATTTGCAGGGATAGTGGTTGCAGGGATAATGATTGCAGGGATAGTGACTGCAGGGATAGTCGCTGCAGAGAGAGTGGTTGCAGGGATAGTGACTGCAGGGATAGTGACTGCAGGGATAGTGACTGCAGGGATAGTGACTGTAGGGATAGTGGTTGCAGGGATAGTGGTTGCAGGGATAGTGACTGCAGGGATAGTGACTGCAGTGATATTGGTTGCAGGGATAATGACTGCAGGAAGAGTGGTTGCAGGGATAGTGACTGCGGGGATAGTGACTGCAGGGATAGTTGTTGTAGGGATAGTGACTGCAGGGATACTTGTTGTAGGGAAAGTGATGCCGGGATAGTTGTTTCAGGGATTGTGACTGCAGGGATAGTGGTGGCAGAGATAATGACTGCATGGATAGTGGTTGCAGGGATAGTGGTTGCAACGAAAATGGTTGCATGGATCGTGGCTGCAGGGATAATGACTGCAGGGATAGTGGTTGCAGGTATAGTGACTGCAGGGATAGTGTTTGGAGGGATAGCGGCTGCAGGGATAGTGGTTGCAGGGATAGTTGTTGCTGGGGTAGTGGTTGCAAGGATAGTGGTTGCAGGGATAGTGGTTGCAGGGATAGTGTTTGCAGGGATGGTGGTTGCAGGGTGAGTGACTGCAGGGAGAGTGACTGCAGGGATAGTATTGGCAGGGATAGTGGCTGCAAAGATAGTGGTTGCAGGGAGAGTGGCAGCAGGGATAGTGACTGCAGGGATAGTGACTGCAGGGAGAGTGACTGCAGGGATAGTTGTTGCAGGGATAGTGACTGCAGGGAGAGTGTTCGCAGGGAGAGTGACTGCAGGGATAGTGACTGCAGGGATAGTGGTTGCAGGGATAGTGACTGAAGGGATAGTGGTTGCAGGGATAGTGACTGCAGGGATAGTGACTGCAGGGATAGTGGTTGCAGGGATAGTGACTGCAGGGAGAGTGACTGCAGGGATATTGACTGCAGGGATAGTGACTGCAGGGAGAGTGTTCGCAGGGAGAGTGACTGCAGGGATCGTGACTGCAGGGATAGTGGTTGCAGGGATAGTGACTGAAGGGATAGTGGTTGCAGGGATAGTGACTGCAGGGATAGTGACTGCAGGGAGAGTGACTGCAGGGATAGTGGTTGCAGGGATACTGACTGCAGGGATACTGACTGCAGGGACATTGGTTGCAGGGATTGTTACTGCAGTGATAGTAGTTGCAGGGAAAGTGGTTGAAGGGATTGGTGTTGCAGGGATTGTGGCTGCAGCGATAGTGGTTGCAGGGAGAGTGACTGCAGGGATAGTGGTTGCAGGGACAGCGGTTGCAGGGAGTGAATGCAGGGATAGTGGTTGCAGGGATAGTGGCTACAGGGAGAGTGGTTGCAGGGATAGTGGTTGCAGGGATAGTGACAGCAGGGATAGTGGTTGCAGGGATAGTGGAAACAGGGAGAGTGACTACAGGGATAGTGACTGCAGGAATAGTGGTAGCAGGGATAGTGGCTGCAGGGATAGTGACTGCGGGGATACTGTCTGCAGGGATATTGACTGCAGGGAGAGTGACTGCAGGGATAGTGGTTGCAGGGATAGTATTTGCAGGGATAGTGGTTGCAGGGATAATGATTGCAGGGATAGTGACTGCAGGGATAGTGGTTGCAGGGATATTGGTTGCAAGGATAGTGGTTGCAGGGATAGTGGTTGCAGGGATAGTGACTGCAGGGATAGTGGCTGCAGGGAGAGTGGTTGCAGGGATAGTGGTTGCAGGGATAGTGGTTGCAGGGATAGTGGTGGCAGGGATAGTTGTTGCATGGATTGTGGTTGCAGGGAGAGTGACTGCAGGGATAGTGACTGCAGGGAGAGTGGCTGCAGGGATAGTGGTTGCAGGGATAATGATTGCAGGGATAGTGACTGCAGGGATAGTGGTTGCAGGGATAGTGGTTGCAGGTAGAGTGACTGCAGGGATAGTGACTGCAGGGTTAGTGGTTGCAGGGATAGTGACTGCAGGGTTAGTGATTGCAGTGATAATGATTGCAGGGATAGTGACTGCAGGGATATTGGTTGCAGGGATAGTGACTGCAGGGATATTGGTTGCAGGGATAGTGACTGCAGGGAAAGTGACTGCAGGGATAGTGTTTGCAGGGATAGTGACTGCATGGAGAGTGACTGCAGGGATAGTGAATGCAGGGATAGTGCTTGCAGGGATAGTGGCTACAGGGAGTGTGGTTGCAGGGAGAGTGGTTGCAGAGAGAGTGACTGCAGGGAAAGTGGTTGCAGGGGAAGTGGCAACAGGGACAGTGACTACAGGGATAGTGACTGCAGGGATAGTTGTTGCTGGGGTAGTGGTTGCAAGGATAGTGGTTGCAGGGATAGTGGTTGCAGGGATAGTGACTGAAGGGAGAGTGGTTGCAGGGATAGTGGCTACAGGGAGAGTGACTACAGGGATAGTGACTGCAGGGATAGTGGTTGCAGGGATAGTGGCTGCAGGGATAGTCGTTGCAGGGATAGTGGTTGCAAGGATAGTGGTTGCAGGGATAGTGGTTGCAGGGATAGTGGTTGCAGGGATAGTGACTGCAGGGATCGTTACTGCAGGGTTAGTGGTTGCAGGGATAGTGACTGAAGGGATAGTGGTTGCAGGGATAGTGACTGCAGGGATAGTGACTGCAGGGATAGTGGTTGCAGGGATAGTGACTGCAGGGATCGTTACTGCAGGGATAGTGGTCGCAGGGATATTGGTTGCAGGGAGAGTGCTTGCAGGGATAATGGCTGCAGGGATAGTGACGGAAGCGAGAGGGACTGCAGGGATAGTGGCTGCAGGGATACTGGTTGCAGGGATAATATTTGCAGGGATAGTGACTGCAGGGATAGTGGTTGCAGGGATAGTGGTTGCAGGGATAGTGACTGCAGGGATAGTGACTGCAGTGATATTGGTTGCAGGGATAATGACTGCAGGAAGAGTGGTTGCAGGGATAGTGACTGCGGTGATAGTGACTGCAGGGATAGTTGTTGTAGGGATAGTGACTGCAGGGATAGTTGTTGTAGGGAAAGTGATGCCGGGATAGTTGTTTCAGGGATTCTGACTGCAGGGATAGTGGTGGCAGAGATAATGACTGCATGGATAGTGGTTGCAGGGATAGTGGTTGCAACGAAAATGGTTGCATGGATCGTGGCTGCAGGGATAATGACTGCAGGGATAGTGGTTTCAGGTATAGTGACTGCAGGGATAGTGTTTGGAGGGATAGCGGCTGCAGGGATAGTGGTTGCATGGATAGTGGTTGCAGGGATAGTTGTTGCTGGGGTAGTGGTTGCAAGGATAGTGGTTGCAGGGATAGTGGTTGCAGGGATAGTGTTTGCAGGGATGGTGGTTGCAGTGTGAGTGACTGCAGGGAGAGTGACTGCAGGGATAGTATTGGCAGGGATAGTGGCTGCAAAGATAGTGGTTGCAGGGAGAGTGGCAGCAGGGATAGTGACTGCAGGGATAGTGACTGCAGGCAGAGTGACTGCAGGATGTGTGTTCGCAGGGAGAGTGACTGCATGGATAGTGACTGCAGGGATAGTGGTTGCAGGGATAGTGACTGAAGGGATACTGGTTGCAGGGATAGTGACTGCAGGGATAGTGACTGCAGGGATAGTGGTTGCAGGGATAGTGACTGCAGGGAGAGTGACTGCAGGGATATTGACTGCAGGGATAGTGACTGCAGGGAGAGTGTTCGCAGGGAGAGTGACTGCAGGGATCGTGACTGCAGGGATAGTGGTTGCAGGGATAGTGACTGAAGGGATAGTGGTTGCAGGGATAGTGACTGCAGGGAAAGTGACTGCAGGGATAGTGTTTGCAGGGATAGTGACTGCATGGAGAGTGACTGCAGGGATAGTGAATGCAGGGATAGAGCTTGCAGGGATAGTGGCTACAGGGAGTGTGGTTGCAGGGAGAGTGGTTGCAGAGAGAGTGACTGCAGGGAAAGTGGTTGCAGGGGAAGTGGCAACAGGGACAGTGACTACAGGGATAGTGACTGCAGGGATAGTTGTTGCTGGGGTAGTGGTTGCAAGGATAGTGGTTGCAGGGATAGTGGTTGCAGGGATAGTGACTGAAGGGAGAGTGGTTGCAGGGATAGTGGCTACAGGGAGAGTGACTACAGGGATAGTGACTGCAGGGATAGTGGTTGCAGGGATAGTGGCTGCAGGGATAGTCGTTGCAGGGATGGTGGTTGCAAGGATAGTGGTTGCACGGATAGTGGTTGCAGGGATATTGGTTGCAGGGATAGTGACTGCAGGGATCGTTACTGCAGGGTTAGTGGTTGCAGGGATAGTGACTGAAGGGATAGTGGTTGCAGGGATAGTGACTGCAGGGATAGTGACTGCAGGGCTAGTGGTTGCAGGGATAGTGACTGCAGGGATCGTTACTGCAGGGATAGTGGTCGCAGGGATATTGGATGCAGGGAGAGTGCTTGCAGGGATAATGGCTGCAGGGATAGTGACGGAAGCGAGAGGGACTGCAGTGATAATGGCTGCAGGGATACTGGTTGCAGGGATAATGTTTGCAGGGATAGTGACTGCAGGGATAGTGGCTTCAGGGATAGTGGTTGCAGGGAGAGTGACTGCAGGGTGAGTGACTGCAGGGATAGTATTGGCAGGGATAGTGGCTGCAAAGATAGTGGTTGCAGGGAGAGTGGCAGCTGGAATAGTGACTGCAGGGATAGTGACTGCAGGGAGAGTGACTGCAGGGATAGTGGTTGCAGGGATACTGACTGCAGGGATACTGACTGCAGGGACATTGGTTGCAGGGATTGTTACTGCAGTGATAGTAGTTGCAGGGAAAGTGGTTGAAGGGATTGGTGTTGCAGGGATAGTGGCTGCAGCGATAGTGGTTGCAGGGAGAGTGACTGCAGGGATAGTGGTTGCAGGGACAGCGGTTGCAGGGAGTGAATGCAGGGATAGTGGTTGCAGGGATAGTGGCTACAGGGATAGTGGTTGCAGGGATAGTGGTTGCAGGGATAGTGACTGCAGGGATAGTGGTTGCAGGGATAGTGGAAACAGGGAGAGTGACTACAGGGATAGTGACTGCAGGAATAGTGGTAGCAGGGATAGTGGCTGCAGGGATAGTGACTGCGGGGATACTGTCTGCAGGGATATTGACTGCAGGGAGAGTGACTGCAGGGATAGTGGTTGCAGGGATAGTATTTGCAGGGTTAGTGGTTGCAGGGATAATGATTGCAGGGATAGTGACTGCAGGGATAGTGGTTGCAGGGATATTGGTTGCAAGGATAGTGGTTGCAGGGATAGTGGTTGCAGGGATAGTGACTGCAGGGATAGTGGCTGCAGGGAGAGTGGTTGCAGGGATAGTGGTTGCAGGGATAGTGGTTGCAGGGATAGTGGTGGCAGGGATAGTTGTTGCATGGATTGTGGTTGCAGGGAGAGTGACTGCAGGGATAGTGACTGCAGGGAGAGTGGCTGCAGGGATAGTGGTTGCAGGGATAATGATTGCAGGGATAGTGACTGCAGGGATAGTGGTTGCAGGGATAGTGATTGCAGGTAGAGTGACTGCAGGGATAGTGACTGCAGGGTTAGTGGTTGCAGGGATAGTGACTGCAGGGTTAGTGATTGCAGTGATAATGATTGCAGGGATAGTGACTGCAGGGATATTGGTTGCAGGGATAGTGACTGCAGGGATATTGGTTGCAGGGATAGTGACTGCAGGGAAAGTGACTGCAGGGATAGTGTTTGCAGGGATAGTGACTGCATGGAGAGTGACTGCAGGGATAGTGAATGCAGGGATAGAGCTTGCAGGGATAGTGGCTACAGGGAGTGTGGTTGCAGGGAGAGTGGTTGCAGAGAGAGTGACTGCAGGGAAAGTGGTTGCAGGGGAAGTGGCAACAGGGACAGTGACTACAGGGATAGTGACTGCAGGGATAGTTGTTGCTGGGGTAGTGGTTGCAAGGATAGTGGTTGCAGGGATGGTGGTTGCAGGGATAGTGACTGAAGGGAGAGTGGTTGCAGGGATAGTGGCTACAGGGAGAGTGACTATAGGGATAGTGACTGCAGGGATAGTGACTGCAGGGATAGTGGTTGCAGGGATACTGACTGCAGGGATACTGACTGCAGGGATATTGGTTGCAGGGATTGTTACTGCAGTGATAGTAGTTGCAGGGAAAGTGGTTGAAGGGATTGGTGTTGCAGGGATAGTGGCTGCAGCGATAGTGGTTGCAGGGAGAGTGACTGCAGGGATAGTGGTTGCAGGGACAGCGGTTGCAGGGAGTGAATGCAGGGATAGTGGTTGCAGGGATAGTGGCTACAGGGAGAGTGGTTGCAGGGATAGTGGTTGCAGGGATAGTGACTGCAGGGATAGTGGTTGCAGGGATAGTGGAAACAGGGAGAGTGACTACAGGGATAGTGACTGCAGGAATAGTGGTAGCAGGGACAGTGGCTGCAGGGATAGTGACTGCGGGGATACTGTCTGCAGGGATATTGACTGCAGGGAGAGTGACTGCAGGGATAGTGGTTGCAGGGATAGTATTTGCAGGGATAGTGGTTGCAGGGATAATGATTGCAGGGATAGTGACTGCAGGGATAGTGGTTGCAGGGATATTGGTTGCAAGGATAGTGGTTGCAGGGATAGTGGTTGCAGGGATAGTGACTGCAGGGATAGTGGCTGCAGGGAGAGTGGTTGCAGGGATAGTGGTTGCAGGGATAGTGGTTGCAGGGATAGTGGTGGCAGGGATAGTTGTTGCATGGATTGTGGTTGCAGGGAGAGTGACTGCAGGGATAGTGACTGCAGGGAGAGTGGCTGCAGGGATAGTGGTTGCAGGGATAATGATTGCAGGGATAGTGACTGCAGGGATAGTGGTTGCAGGGATAGTGATTGCAGGTAGAGTGACTGCAGGGATAGTGACTGCAGGGTTAGTGGTTGCAGGGATAGTGACTGCAGGGTTAGTGATTGCAGTGATAATGATTGCAGGGATAGTGACTGCAGGGATATTGGTTGCAGGGATAGTGACTGCAGGGATATTGGTTGCAGGGATGGTGACTGCAGGGATAGTGGTTGCAGGGATAGTATTTGCAGGGATAGTGGTTGCAGGGATAATGATTGCAGGGATATTGACTGCAGGGATAGTGGTTGCAGGGATAGTGGTTTCAAGGATAGTGGTTGCAGGGATAGTGGTTGCAGGGATAGTGACTGCAGGGATAGTGAGTGCAGGAATAGTGGTAGCAGGGATAGTGGCTGCAGGGATAGTGACTGCGGGGATAGTGTCTGCAGGGATATTGACTGCAGGGAGAGTGACTGCAGGGATAGTGGTTGCAGGGATAATATTTGCAGGGATAGTGGTTGCAGGGATAATGATTGCAGGGATAGTGACTGCAGGGATAGTGGTTGCAGGGATAGTGCTTGCAAAGATAGTGGTTGCAGGGATAGTGGTTGCAGGGATAGTGGCTACAGGGAGAGTGGTTGCAGGGATAGTGGTTGCAGGGATAGTGACTGCAGGGATAGTGGTTGCAGGGATAGTGGCAACAGGGAGAGTGACTACAGGGATAGTGACTGCAGGAATAGTGGTAGCAGGGATAGTGGCTGCAGGGATAGTGACTACAGGGATAGTGGTTGCAGGGATAGTGGTTGCAAGGATAGTGGTTGCAGGGATAGTGGTTGCAGGGATAGTGACTGCAGGGATAGTGGCTGCAGGGAGAGTGGTTGCAGGGATAGTGGTTGCAGGGATAGTGGTTGCAGGGATAGTGGTTGCAGGGATAGTGGTTGCAGCGATAGTGGTTGCATGGATCGTGGTTGCAGAGAAAGTGATTGCAGGGATAGTGGCTACAGGGTGAGTGACTACAGGGATAGTGACTGCAGGGATAGTGATTGCAGGGATAGTGGTTGCAGGGATAGTGGCTACAGGGAGAGTGGTTGCAGGGATAGTGGTTGCAGGGATAGTGACTGCAGGGATAGTGGTTGCAGGGATAGTGGCAACAGGGAGAGTGACTACAGGGATAGTGACTGCAGGAATAGTGGTAGCAGGGATAGTGGCTGCAGGGATAGTGACTACAGGGATAGTGGTTGAAGGGATAGTGGTTGCAAGGATAGTGGTTGCAGGGATAGTGGTTGCATGGATAGTGGTTGCAGGGATAGTTGTTGCTGGGGTAGTGGTTGCAAGGATAGTGGTTGCAGGGATAGTGGTTGCAGGGATAGTGGTTGCAGAGATGGAGGTTGCAGGGATAGTGGTTGCAGGGATAGTGACTGAAGGGAGATTGGTTGCAGGGATAGTGGCTACAGGGTGAGTGACTACAGGGATAGTGACTGCAGGGATAGTGGTTGCAGGGATAGTGGCTGCAGGGATAGTTGTTGCAGGGATAGTGGTTGCAAGGATAGTGGTTGCAGGGATAGTGGTTTCAGGGATAGTGGTTGCAGGGATAGTGACTGCAGGGATCGTTACTGCAGGGATAGTGGTTGCAGGGATAGTGATTGAAGGGATAGTGGTTGCAGGGATAGTGACTGCAGGGATAGTGACTGCAGGGAGAGTGACTGCAGGGATAGTATTTGCAGGGATAGTGGCTGCAAAGATAGTGGTAGCAGGGAGATTGGCAGCAGGGATAGTGACTGCAGGGATAGTGACTGCAGGGAGAGTGACTGCAGGGATAGTGGTTGCAGGGATATTGACTGCAGGGAGAGTGTTCGCAGGGAGACTGACTGCAGGGATAGTGACTGCAGGGAGAGTGTTCGCAGGGAGAGTGACTGCAGGGATAGTGACTGCAGGGATAGTGTTTGCAGGGATAGTGACTGAAGGCATAGTGGTTGCAGGGATAGTGGTTGCAGGGATAGTGACTGCAGGGATAGTGGCTGAAGGGAGAGTGGTTGCAGGGATTGTGGTTGCAGGGATAGTGGTTGCAGGGATACTGGTTGCAGGGATAGTTGTTGCAGTGATTGTGGTTGCAGGGAGAGTGACTGCAGGGATAGTGACTGCAGGGAGAGTGGCTGCAGGGATAATGATTGCAGGGACAGTGACTGCAGGGATAGTGGTTGCAGGGATAGTGGTTGCAGGTAGAGTGACTGCAGGGATAGTGACCGCAGGGTTAGTGGTTGCAGGGATAGTGACTGCAGGGTTAGTGATTGCAGTGATAATGATTGCAGGGATAGTGACTGCAGGGATATTGGTTGCAGGGATAGTGACTGCAGGATAGTGGTTGCAGGGATAGTGGCTACAGGGAGTGTGGTTGCAGGGAGAGTGGTTGCAGAGAGAGTGACTGCAGGAAAAGTGGTTGCAGGGGTAGTGGCAACAGGGACAGTGACTACAGGGATAGTGACTGCAGGGATAGTGGTTGCAGGGATAGTGGTTTCAAGGATAGTGGTTGCAGGGATAGTGGTTGCAGGGATAGTGACTGCAGGGATAGTGACTGCAGGAATAGTGGTAGCAGGGATAGTGGCTGCAGGGATAGTGACTGCGGGGATAGTTTCTGCAGGGATATTGACTGCAGGGAGAGTGACTGCAGGGATAGTGGTTGCAGGGATAATATTTGCAGGGATAGTGGTTGCAGGGATAATGATTGCAGGGATAGTGACTGCAGGGATAGTGGTTGCAGGGATAGTGCTTGCAAAGATAGTGGTTGCAGGGATAGTGGTTGCAGGGATAGTGGCTACAGGGAGAGTGGTTGCAGGGATAGTGGTTGCAGGGATAGTGACTGCAGGGATAGTGACTGCAGGGAGAGTGACTACAGGGATAGTGACTGCAGGAATAGTGGTAGCAGGGATAGTGGTTGCAGGGATAGTGACTACAGGGATAGTGGTTGCAGGGATAGTGGTTGCAAGGATAGTGGTTGCAGGGATAGTGGTTGCAGGGATAGTGACTGCAGGGATAGTGGCTGCTGGGAGAGTGGTTGCAGGGATAGTGGTTGCAGGGATAGTGGTTGCAGGGATAGTGGTTGCAGGGATAGTGGTTGCAGCGATAGTGGTTGCATGGATCGTGGTTGCAGGGAAAGTGATTGCAGGGATAGTGGTTGCAGGGGGAGTGACTGGAGGGATAGTGACTGCAGGGATAGTGGTTGCAGGGATAGTGTTTGGAGGGATAGCGGCTGCAGGGATATTGGTTGCATGGATAGTGGTTGCAGGGATAGTTGTTGCTGGGGTAGTGGTTGCAAGGATAGTGGTTGCAGGGATAGTGGTTGCAGGGATAGTGGTTGCAGAGATGGAGGTTGCAGGGATAGTGGTTGCAGGGATAGTGACTGAAGGGAGATTGGTTGCAGGGATAGTGGCTACAGGGTGAGTGACTACAGGGATAGTGACTGCAGGGATAGTGGTTGCAGGGATAGTGGCTGCAGGGATAGTTGTTGCAGGGATAGTGGTTGCAAGGATAGTGGTTGCAGGGATAGTGGTTTCAGGGATAGTGGTTGCAGGGATAGTGACTGCAGGGATCGATACTGCAGGGCTAGTGGTTGCAGGGATAGTGACTGCAGGGATCGTTACTGCAGGGATAGTCGTCGCAGGGATATTGGTTGCAGGGATAATGTTTGCAGGGATAGTGACTGCAGGGATAGTGGCTGCAGGGATAGTGGTTGCAGGGAGAGTGACTGCAGGGAGAGTGACTGCAGGGATAGTATTTGCAGGGATAGTGGCTGCAAAGATAGTGGTAGCAGGGAGATTGGCAGCAGGGATAGTGACTGCAGGGATAGTGACTGCAGGGAGAGTGACTGCAGGGATAGTGGTTGCAGGGATAGTGACTGCAGGGAGAGTGTTCGCAGGGAGAGTGACTGCAGGGATAGTGACTGCAGGGAGAGTGTTCGCAGGGAGAGTGACTGCAGGGATAGTGACTGCAGGGATAGTGTTTGCAGGGATAGTGACTGAAGGCATAGTGGTTGCAGGGATAGTGGTTGCAGGGATAGTGACTGCAGGGATAGTGGCTGCAGGGAGAGTGGTTGCAGGGATTGTTGTTGCAGGGATAGTGGTTGCAGGGATACTGGTTGCAGGGATAGTTGTTGCAGTGATTGTGGTTGCAGGGAGAGTGACTGCAGGGATAGTGACTGCAGGGAGAGTGGCTGCAGGGATAATGATTGCAGGGACAGTGACTGCAGGGATAGTGGTTGCAGGGATAGTGGTTGCAGGTATAGTGACTGCAGGGATAGTGACTGCAGGGATATTGGTTGCAGGGATAGTGACTGCAGGATAGTGGTTGCAGGGATAGTGGCTACAGGGAGTGTGGTTGCAGGGAGAGTGGTTGCAGAGAGAGTGACTGCAGGAAAAGTGGTTGCAGGGGTAGTGGCAACAGGGACAGTGACTACAGGGATAGTGACTGCAGGGATAGTGACTGCGGGGATAGTGTCTGCAGGGATATTGACTGCAGGGAGAGTGACTGCAGGAATAGTGGTTGCAGGGATAGTGACTGCAGGGATAGTGGTTGCAGGGATAGTGGTTGCAAAGATAGTGGTTGCAGGGATAGTGGTTGCAGGGATAGTGACTGCAGGGATAGTGGCTGCAGGGAGAGTGCTTGCAGGGATAGTGACTGCAGGGATAGTGACTGCAGGGATAGTGACTGCTGGGATAGTGACTGCAGGGATAGTGGTTGCAGGGAGAGTGGTTGCAGAGAGAGTGACTGCAGGGATAGTGACTGTAGGGATAGTGGTTGCAGGGATAGTGGTTGCAGGGATAGTGACTGCAGGGATAGTGACTGCAGCGATATTGGTTGCAGGGATAATGACTGCAGGAAGAGTGGTTGCAGGGATATTGACTGCGGGTATAGTGACTGCAGGGATAGTTGTTGTAGGGATAGTGATGCCGGGATAGTTGTTTCTGGGATAGTGACTGCAGCGATAGTGATTGTAGGGATAGTGATGCCAGGATAGTTGTTTCAGGGATAGTGACTGCAGGGATAGTGGCTGCAGGGAGAGTGCTTGCAGGGATAGTGACTGCAGGGATAGTGACTGCAGGGATAGTGACTGCTGGGATAGTGACTGCAGGGATAGTGGTTGCAGGGAGAGTGACTGCAGGGATAGTGACTGTAGGGATAGTGGTTGCAGGGATAGTGGTTGCAGGGATAGTGACTGCAGGGATAGTGACTGCAGCGATATTGGTTGCAGGGATAATGACTGCAGGAAGAGTGGTTGCAGGGATATTGACTGCGGGGATAGTGACTGCAGGGATAGTTGTTGTAGGGATAGTGATGCCGGGATAGTTGTTTCTGGGATAGTGACTGCAGCGATAGTGATTGTAGGGATAGTGATGCCAGGATAGTTGTTTCAGGGATAGTGACTGCAGGGATAGTGGTGGCAGGGATAATGACTGCATGGATAGTGGTTGCAGGGATAGTGGTTGCAGCGATAGTGGTTGCATGGATCGTGGTTGCAGGGAAAGTGATTGCAGGGATAGTGGTTGCAGGGGGAGTGACTGGAGGGATAGTGACTGCAGGGATAGTGGTTGCAGGGATAGTGTTTGGAGGGATAGCGGCTGCAGGGATATTGGTTGCATGGATAGTGGTTGCAGGGATAGTTGTTGCTGGGGTAGTGGTTGCAAGGATAGTGGTTGCAGGGATTGTGGTTGCAGGGATAGTGGTTGCAGGGATGGAGGTTGCAGGGATAGTGGTTGCAGGGATAGTGACTGAAGGGAGAGTGGTTGCAGGGATAGTGGCTACAGGGAGAGTGACTACAGGGATAGTGACTGCAGGGATAGTGGTTGCAGGGATAGTGGCTGCAGGGATAGTTGTTGCATGGATAGTGGTTGCAAGGATAGTGGTTGCAGGGATAGTGGTTGCAGGAATAGTGACTGCAGGGATCGTTACTGCTGGGATAGTGGTCGCAGGGATATTGGTTGCAGGGAGAGTGCTTGCAGGGATAATGGCTGCAGGGATAGTGACGGAAGCGAGAGTGACTGCAGGGATAGTGGCTGCAGGGATACTGGTTGCAGGGATAATGTTTGCAGGGATAGTGACTGCAGGGATAGTGGCTGCAGGGATAGTGGTTGTAGGGAGAGTGACTGCAGGGAGAGTGACTGCAGGGATAGTGGTTGCAGGGATAGTGACTGCAGGGATCGTTACTGCAGGGATAGTCGTCGCAGGGATATTGGTTGCAGGGATAATGTTTGCAGGGATAGTGACTGCAGGGATAGTGGCTGCAGGGATAGTGGTTGCAGGGAGAGTGACTGCAGGGAGAGTGACTGCAGGGATAGTATTGGCAGGGATATTGGCTGCAAAGATAGTGATTGCAGGGAGAGTGGCAGCAGGGATAGTGACTGCAGGGATAGTGACTGCAGGGAGACTGACTGCAGGGATAGTGGTTGCAGGGATAGTGACTGCAGGGAGAGTGTTCGCAGGGAGAGTGACTGCAGGGATAGTGACTGCAGGGAGAGTGTTCGCAGGGAGAGTGACTGCAGGGATAGTGACTGCAGGGATAGTGGTTGCAGGGACAGTGGTTGCAGGGAGTGACTGCGGGGATAGTGGTAGCAGGGATAGTGGCTACAGGGAGAGTGGTTGCAGGGATAGTGGTTGCAGGGATAGTGACTGCAGGGATAGTGGTTGCAGGGATAGTGGTTGCAGGGATAGTGGCAAAAGGGAGAGTGACTACAGGGATAGTGACTGCAGGAATAGTGGTAGCAGGGATACTGGTAGCAGGGATAATGTTTGCAGGGATAGTGACTGCAGGGATAGTGGCTGCAGGGATAGTGGTTGCAGGGAGAGTGACTGCAGGGAGAGTGGTTGCAGGGATAGTGGCAACAGGGAGAGTGACTACAGGGATAGTGACTGCAGGAATAGTGGTAGCAGGGATAGTGGTTGCAGGGATAGTGGCAACAGGGAGAGTGACTACAGGGATAGTGACTGCAGGAATAGTGGTAGCAGGGATACTGGTTGCAGGGATAATGTTTGCAGGGATAGTGACTGCAGGGATAGTGGCTGCAGGGATATTGGTTGCAGGGAGAGTGACTGCAGGGATAGTATTGGCAGAGATAGTGGCTGCAAAGATATTGGTTGCAGGGAGAGTGGCAGCAGGGATAGTGACTGCAGGGATAGTGACTGCAGGGATAGTGACTGCAGGGATAGTGACTGCAGGGATAGTGACTGCAGGGATACTGACTGCAGGGATAGTGACTGCAGGGATACTGACTGCAGGGATACTGACTGCAGGGATATTGGTTGCAGGGATTGTTACTGCAGGGATAGTAGTTGCAGGGAAAGTCGTTGAAGGGATAGGTTTTGCAGGGATAGTGGCTGCAGCGATAGTGGTTGCAGGGAGAGTGACTGCAGGGATAGTGGTTGCAGGGACAGTGGTTGCAGGGAGTGACTGCAGGGAGAGTGACTGCAGGGATAGTGGCTACAGGGAGAGTGGTTGCAGGGATAGTGGTTGCAGGGATAGTGGCTACAGGGAGAGTGGTTGCAGGGATAGTGGCTACAGGGAGAGTGGTTGCAGGGATAGTGGTTGCAGGGATAGTGACTGCAGGGATAGTGGTTGCAGGGATAGTGGCAACAGGGAGAGTGACTACAGGGATAGTGACTGCAAGAATAGTGGTAGCAGGGATAGTGGCAGCAGGGATAGTGACTGCGGGGATAGTGTCTGCAGGGATATTGACTGCAGGGAGAGTGACTGCAGGGATAGTGGTTGCAGGGAGAGTGACTGCAGGGAGAGTGACTGCAGGGATAATATTGGCAGGGATATTGGCTGCAAAGATAGTGGTTGCAGGGAGAGTGGCAGCAGGGATAGTGACTGCAGGGATAGTGACTGCAGGGAGAGTGACTGCAGGGATAGTGGTTGCAGGGATAGTGACTGCAGGGAGAGTGTTCGCAGGGAGAGTGACTGCAGGGATAGTGACTGCAGGGAGAGTGTTCGCAGGGAGAGTGACTGCAGGGATAGTGACTGCAGGGATACTGACTGCAGGGATAGTGACTGCAGGGATAATGACTGCAGGGATACTGACTGCAGGGATACTGACTGCAGGGATATTGGTTGCAGGGATTGTTACTGCAGGGATAGTAGTTGCAGGGAAAGTGGTGGAAGGGATAGGTGTTGCAGGGATAGTGGCTGCAGCGATAGTGGTTGCAGGGAGAGTGACTGCAGGGATAGTGGTTGCAGGGACAGTGGTTGCAGGGAGTGACTGCAGGGTTAGTGGTAGCAGGGATAGTGGCTACAGGGAGAGTGGTTGCAGGGATAGTGGTTGCAGGGATAGTGACTGCAGGGATAGTGGTTGCAGGGATAGTGGCAACAGGGAGAGTGACTACAGGGATAGTGACTGCAGGAATAGTGGTAGCAGGGATACTGGTTGCAGGGATAATGTTTGCAGGGATAGTGACTGCAGGGATAGTGGCTGCAGGGATAGTGGTTGCAGGGAGAGTGACTGCAGGGAGAGTGACTGCAGGGATAGTATTGGCAGAGATAGTGGCTGCAAAGATATTGGTTGCAGGGAGAGTGGCAGCAGGGATAGTGACTGCAGGAATAGTGACTGCAGGGAGATTGACTGCAGGGATAGTGACTGCAGGGATACTGACTGCAGGGATAGTGACTGCAGGGATACTGACTGCAGGGATACTGACTGCAGGGATATTGGTTGCAGGGATTGTTACTGCAGGGATAGTAGTTGCAGGGAAAGTGGTTGAAGGGATAAGTGTTGCAGGGATAGTGGCTGCAGCGATAGTGGTTGCAGGGAGAGTGACTGCAGGGATAGTGGTTGCAGGGACAGTGGTTGCAGGGAGTGACTGCAGGGATAGTGGTTGCAGGGATAGTGGCTACAGGGAGAGTGGTTGCAGGGATAGTGGTTGCAGGGATAGTGACTGCAGGGATAGTGGTTGCAGGGATAGTGGCAACAGGGAGAGTGACTACAGGGATAGTGACTGCAGGAATAGTGGTAGCAGGGATAGTGGCAGCAGGGATAGTGACGGCGGGGATAGTGTCTGCAGGGATATTGACTGCAGGGAGAGTGACTGCAGGGATAGTGGTTGCAGGGATAGTGACTGCAGGGATAGTGGTTGCAGGGATAGTGGTTGCAAGGATAGTGGTTGCAGGGATAGTGGTTGCAGGGATAGTGACTGCAGGGATAGTGGCTGCAGGGATAGTGGTTGCAGGGATAGTGGTTGCAGGGATAGTGGTTGCAGGTATAGTGGTTGCAGGGATAGTTGTTGCAGGGATTGTGGTTGCAGGGAGAGTGACTGCAGGGATAGTGACTGCAGGGAGAGTGTCTGCAGGGATAGTGGTTGCTGGGATAATGATTGCAGGGATAGTGACTGCAGGGATAGTGGTTGCAGGGATAGTGGTTGCAGGTAGAGTGACTTCAGCGATAGTGACTGCAGGGTTAGTGGTTGCAGGGATAGTGACTGCAGGGTTAGTGATTGCAGTGATAATGATTGCAGGGATAGTGACTGCAGGGATATTGGTTGCAGGGATAGTGACTGCAGTGTTAGTGATTGCAGGGATAATGTTTGCAGGGATAGTGACTGCAGGGATAGTGACTGCAGGGATTTTGGTTGCAGGGAAAGTGGTTGCAGGGATAGGGAATGCAGGGAGAGTGGTTGCAGGGATAGTGACTGCAGGGATAGTGGTTGCAGGGATAGTTGTTGCAGGGATAGTGGTTGTAGGGATAGTGGTTTTAGGGATAGTGACTGCAGGGGTAGTGACTGAAGGGAGAGAGACTGCAGGGATAGTGGTTGCAGGGAGAGCGGTTGCAGAGATAGTGACTGCAGGGATAGTGACTTCAGGGATAGTGACTGCTGGGATAGTGACTGCAGGGATAGTGACTGCAGGGATAGTTGTTGTAGGGATGGTGATGCCGGGATTTTTGTTTCTGGGATAGTGACTGCAGGGATAGTGTTTTGCAGGGATAGTGATGCCGGGATAATTGTTTCAGGGATAGTGACTGCAGGGATAGTGGTTGCAGGGATAATGACTGCATGGATAGTGGATGCAGGGATAGTGGTTGCAGCGATAGTGGTTGCATGGATAGTGGTTGCAGGGATAGTGACTGCAGGGATAGTTGTTGCAGGGAAAGTGATTGCAGGGATAGTGGTTGCAGGGGGAGTGACTGGAGGGATAGTGACTGCAGGGATAGTGGTTGCAGGGATAGTGGTTGCAGGGATCGTGGTTACAGGGAGAGAGTGAAGGGAGAGTGACAGCAGGGATAGTGGTTGCAGGGAGAGTGACTGCAGGGATAGTGGTTGCAGGAATAATGGTTCCAGGGATGGTGGCTGCAGCGATAGTGGTTGCAGAGATCGTGGTTTCAGGGTTTGTTATTGCTGGGATAGCGACTGCAGGGATAGTGGTTGCAGGGTTAGTGGTTGCAGGGAGGTGACTGCATCGATAGTTGTTGCAGGGATAGTCGTTGCAGGTATAGAGTTTGCAGGTATATTGTCTGCAGGTATAGTGACTGCAGGGATAGTGATTGCAGGGATAGTGGTTGCAGGGAGAGTGACTGCAGGGATCGTGGTTGCAGCGATAGTGGTTGCAGGGATTTTGGTTGCAGGTAGAGTGACTGCAGGGATGGTCATTGCAGGGATAGTGGTTGCAGGGATAGTGACTGAAGGGATAGTGGTTGAATGGATAGTGGTTGTAAGGTTAGAGACTGCAGAGATAGTGACTGCAGGGAGAGTGTTTGCAGGGATAGTGACAGGAGGGAGAGTGGTTGCAGGGATAGTGACTGTAGGGATAGTGACTGCAGTGATAGTAGTTGCTGGGATAGTGAAGCAGGAATAGAGGTTTCAGGGATAGTTGTTGCAGGGATAGTGGTTTCATGGATAGTGGTTGCAGGGATAGTGGTTTCATCGATAGTGGTTGCAGGGATAGTGGTTGCAGGATAGTGGCTGCAGGGAGAATGGTTGCAGGGATAGTGGTTGCATGGATAGTGTTTGCAGGGATAGTGGTTGCAGGGATAGTGTTTGCAGGGATAGTGTTTGCAGGGATAGTGGTTGCAGGGAGAGTGGTTGCAGGGATAGAGGTTGCAGGGATAGTGGTTGCAGGGAGAGTGGTTGCAGTGATAGTGGTTTCAGGGAGAAAGGTTGCAGGGATAGTTGTTGCAGGGATAGTGGTTGCAGGGAGAGTGGTTGCAGGGATAGTGGTTGCAGGAAGAGTGGTTGCAGGGATAGTGGTTGCAGGGATAGTGACTGCAGGGAGTGTGTCTGCAGGGATAGTGACTGCAGCGATAGTGGTTACAGGGAGAGTGACTGCAGGGATAGTGACTGCAGGGATAGTGACTGCAGGGATAGTGGTTGCAGGGAGAGCGACTGCAGGGATAGTGGTTGCAGGGATAGTGGCTGCAGGGATAGTGACTGAAGGGATAGTGGTTACAGGGACAGTGGTTGCAGGGATAGTGGTTGCAGGGATAGTGGTTGCAGGGAGGGTGACTGCAGGGATAGTGGTTGCAGGGAGCGTGTTTGCAGGTTGAGTGACTGCAGGGAATGTGGTTACAGGGATAGTGGTTGCAGGGATAGTGACTGAAGGGAGAGTGGTTGCAGGGATAGTGGCTACAGGGAGAGTGACTACAGGGATAGTGACTGCAGGGATAGTGGTTGCAGGGATAGTGGCTGCAGGGATAGTCGTTGCAGGGATAGTGGTTGCAAGGATAGTGGTTGCAGGGATTGTGGTTGCAGGGATAGTGGTTGCAGGGATAGTGACTGCAGGGATCGTTACTGCAGGGTTAGTGGTTGCAGGGATAGTGACTGAAGGGATAGTGGTTGCAGGGATAGTGACTGCAGGGATAGTGACTGCAGGGATAGTGGTTGCAGGGATAGTGACTGCAGGGATCGTTACTGCAGGGATAGTGGTCGCAGGGATATTGGTTGCAGGGAGAGTGCTTGCAGGGATAATGGCTGCAGGGATAGTGACGGAAGCGAGAGGGACTGCAGGGATAGTGGCTGCAGGGATAGTGGTTGCAGGGAGAGTGACTGCAGGGAGAGTGACTGCAGGGATAGTATTGGCAGGGATAGTGGCTGCAAAGATAGTGGTTGCAGGGAGAGTGGCAGCCGGGATAGTGACTGCAGGGATAGTGACTGCAGGGAGAGTGACTGCAGGGATAGTGGTTGCAGGGATACTGACTGCAGGGATACTGACTGCAGGGATATTGGTTGCAGGGATTGTTACTGCAGTGATAGTAGTTGCAGGGAAAGTGGTTGAAGGGATTGGTGTTGCAGGGATAGTGGCTGCAGCGATAGTGGTTGCAGGGAGAGTGACTGCAGGGATAGTGGTTGCAGGGACAGCGGTTGCAGGGAGTGAATGCAGGGATAGTGGTTGCAGGGATAGTGGCTACAGGGAGAGTGGTTGCAGGGATAGTGGTTGCAGGGATAGTGACTGCAGGGATAGTGGTTGCAGGGATAGTGGCAACAGGGAGAGTGACTACAGAGATAGTGACTGCAGGAATAGTGGTAGCAGGGATAGTGGCTGCAGGGATAGTGACTGCGGGAATAGTGTCTGCAGGGATATTGACTGCAGGGAGAGTGTCTGCAGGGATAGTGGTTGCAGGGATAGTATTTGCAGGGATAGTGGTTGCAGGGATAATGATTGCAGGGATAGTGACTGCAGGGATAGTGGTTGCAGGGATATTGGTTGCAAGGATAGTGGTTGCAGGGATAGTGGTTGCAGGGTTAGTGGTTGCAGGGATAGTGGTTGCAGGGATAGTTGTTGCATGGATTGTGGTTGCAGGGAGAGTGACTGCAGGGATAGTGACTGCAGGGAGAGTGGCTGCAGGGATAGTGGTTGCAGGGATAATGATTGCAGGGATAGTGACTGCAGGGATAGTGGTTGCAGGGATAGTGGTTGCAGGTAGAGTGACTGCAGGGATAGTGACTGCAGGGCTAGTGGTTGCAGGGATAGTGACTGCAGGGTTAGTGATTGCAGTGATAATGATTGCAGGGATAGTGACTGCAGGGATATTGGTTGCAGGGATAGTGACTGCAGGGATATTGGTTGCAGGGATGGTGACTGCAGGGATAGTGGTTGCAGGGATAGTGGCTACAGGGAGTGTGGTTGCAGGGAGAGTGGTTGCAGAGAGAGTGACTGCAGGGAAAGTCGTTGCAGGGATAGTGGCAACAGGGACAGTGACTACAGGGATAGTGACTGCAGGGATATTGACTGCAGGGAGAGTGACTGCAGGGATAGTGGTTGCAGGGATAGTATTTGCAGGGATAATGATTGCAGGGATAGTGACTGCAGGGATAGTGTTTGCAGGGATAGTGGTTGCAGGTAGAGTGACTGCAGGGATAGTGACTGCAGGGTTAGTGGTTGCAGGGATAGTGACTGCAGGGTTAGTGATTGCAGTGATAATGATTGCAGGGATAGTGACTGCAGGGATATTGGTTGCAGGGATAGTGATTGCAGGGATATTGGTTGCAGGGATAGTGACTGCAGGGATAGTGGTTGCAGGGATAGTGGCTACAGGGAGTGTGGTTGCATGGAGAGTGGTTGCAGAGAGAGTGACTGCAGGGAAAGTGGTTGCAGGGGTAGTGGCAACAGGGACAGTGACTACAGGGATAGTGACTGCAGCGATATTGACTGCGGGGATAGTGTCTGCAGGGATATTAACTGCAGGGAGAGTGACAGCAGGGATAGTGGTTGAAGGGATAGTATTTGCAGGGATAGTGGTTGCAGGGATAATGATTGCAGGGATAGTGACTGCAGGGATAGTGGTTGCAGGAATAGTGGTTTCAAGGAAAGTGGTTGCAGGGATAGTGGTTGCAGGGATAGTGACTGCAGGGATAGTGACTGCAGCAATAGTGGTAGCAGGGATAGTGGCTGCAGGGATAGTGACTGCGGGGATAGTGTCTGCAGGGATATTGACTGCAGGGAGAGTGACTGCAGGGATAGTGGTTGCAGGGATAATATTTGCAGGGATAGTGGTTGCAGGGATAATGATTGCAGGGATAGTGACTGCAGGGATAGTGGTTGCAGGGATAGTGGTTGCAAGGATAGTGGTTGCAGGGATAGTGGTTGCAGGGATAGTGGCTACAGGGAGAGTGGTTGCAGGGATAGTGGTTGCAGGGATAGTGACTGCAGGGATAGTGGTTGCAGGGATAGTGGCAACAGGGAGAGTGACTACAGGGATAGTGACTGCAGGAATAGTGGTAGCAGGGATAGTGGCTGCAGGGATAGTGACTGCGGGGATAGTGTCTGCAGGGATATTGACTGCAGGGAGAGTGACTGCAGGGATAGTGGTTGCAGGGATAGTATTTGCAGGGATAGTGGTTGCAGGGATAATGATTGCAGGGATAGTGACTGCAGTGATAGTGGTTGCAGGGATAGTGGTTGCAAGGATAGTGGTTGCAGGGATAGTGGTTGCAGGGATAGTGACTGCAGGGATAGTGGCTGCAGGGAGAGTGGTTGCAGGGATAGTGGTTGCAGGGATAGTGGTTGCAGGGATAGTTGTTGCATGGATTGTGGTTGCAGGGAGAGTGACTGCAGGGATAGTGACTGCAGGGATAGTGGCTGCAGGGATAGTGGTTGCAGGTATAATGATTGCAGGGATAGTGACTGCAGGGATAGTGGTTGCAGGGATAGTGTTTGCAGGTAGAGTGACTGCAGGGATAGTGACTGCAGGGTTAGTGGTTGCAGGGATAGTGACTGCAGGGTTAGTGATTGCAGTGATAATGATTGCAGGGATAGTGACTGCAGGGATATTGGTTGCAGGGATGGAGACTGCAGGGATAGTGGTTGCAGGGATAGTGGCTACAGGGAGAGTGGTTGCAGGGAGAGTGGTTGCAGAGAGAGTGACTGCAGGGAAAGTGGTTGCAGGGGTAGTGGCAACAGGGACAGTGACTACAGGGATAGTGACTGCAGCGATAGTGACTGCGGGGATAGTGTCTGCAGGGATATTAACTGCAGGGAGAGTGACTGCAGGGATAGTGGTTGAAGGGATAGTATTTGCAGGGATAGTGGTTGCAGGGATAGTGGTTTCAAGGATAGTGGTTGCAGGGATAGTGGTTGCAGGGATAGTGACTGCAGGGATAGTGACTGCAGGAATAGTGGTAGCAGGGATAGTCGCTGCAGGGATAGTGACTGCGGGGATAGTGTCTGCAGGGATATTGACTGCAGGGAGAGTGACTGCAGGGATAGTGGTTGCAGGGATAATATTTGCAGGGATAGTGGTTGCAGGGATAATGATTGCTGGGATAGTGACTGCAGGGATAGTGATTGCAGTGATAATGATTGCAGGGATAGTGACTGCAGGGATATTGGTTGCAGGGATAGTGATTGCAGGGATATTGGTTGCAGGGATAGTGACTGCAGGGATAGTGGTTGAAGGGATAGTGGCTACAGGGAGTGTGGTTGCATGGAGAGTGGTTGCAGAGAGAGTGACTGCAGGGAAAGTGGTTGCAGGGGTAGTGGCAACAGGGACAGTGACTACAGGGATACTGACAGCAGCGATAGTGACTGCGGGGATAGTGTCTGCAGGGATATTAACTGCAGGGAGAGTGACTGCTGGGATAGTGGTTGAAGGGATAGTATTTGCAGGGATAGTGGTTGCAGGGATAATGATTGCAGGGATAGTGACTGCAGGGATAGTGGTTGCAGGGATAGTGGTTTCAAGGAAAGTGGTTGCAGGGATAGTGGTTGCAGGGATAGTGACTGCAGGGATAGTGACTGCAGGAATAGTGGTAGCAGGGATAGTGGCTGCAGGCATAGTGACTGCGTGGATAGTGTCTGCAGGGATATTGACTGCAGGGAGAGTGACTGCAGGGATAGTGGTTGCAGGGATAATATTTGCAGGGATAGTGGTTGCAGGGATAATGATTGCAGGGATAGTGACTGCAGGGATAGTGGTTGCAAGGATAGTGGTTGCAAGGATAGTGGTTGCAGGGATAGTGGTTGCAGGGATAGTGGCTACAGGGAGAGTGGTTGCAGGGATAGTGGTTGCAAGGATAGTGACTGCAGGGATAGTGGTTGCAGGGATAGTGGCAACAGGGAGAGTGACTACAGGGATAGTGACTGCAGGAATAGTGGTAGCAGGGATAGTGGCTGCAGGGATAGTGACTGCGGGGATAGTGTCTGCAGGGATATTGACTGCAGGGAGAGTGACTGCAGGGATAGTGGTTGCAGGGATAGTATTTGCAGGGATAGTGGTTGCAGGGATAATGATTGCAGGGATAGTGACTGCAGGGATAGTGGTTGCAGGGATAGTGGTTGCAAGGATAGTGGTTGCAGGGATAGTGGTTGCAGGGATAGTGACTGCAGGGATAGTGGTTGCAGGGATAGTGGTTGCAGGGATAGTGGTTGCAGGGATAGTTGTTGCATGGATTGTGGTTGCAGGGAGAGTCACTGCAGGGATAGTGACTGCAGGGAGAGTGGCTGCAGGGATAGTGGTTGCAGGTATAATGATTGCAGGGATAGTGACTGCAGGGATAGTGGTTGCAGGGATAGTGTTTGCAGGTAGAGTGACTGCAGGGATAGTGACTGCAGGGTTAGTGGTTGCAGGGATAGTGACTGCAGGGTTAGTGATTGCAGTGATAATGATTGCAGGGATAGTGACCGCAGGGATATTGGTTGCAGGGATGGAGACTGCAGGGATAGTGGTTGCAGGGATAGTGGCTACAGGGAGTGTGGTAGCAGGGAGAGTGGTTGCAGAGAGAGTGACTGCAGGGAAAGTGGTTGCAGGGGTAGTGGCAACAGGGACAGTGACTACAGGGATACTGACTGCAGCGATAGTGACTGCGGGGATAGTGTCTGCAGGGATATTAACTGCAGGGAGAGTGACTGCAGGGATAGTGGTTGAAGGGATAGTATTTGCAGGGATAGTGGTTGCAGGGATAATGATTGCAGGGATAGTGACTGCAGGGATAGTGGTTGCAGGGATAGTGGTTTCAAGGAAAGTGGTTGCAGGGATAGTGGTTGCAGGGATAGTGGTTGCAGGGATAGTGACTGCAGGGATAGTGACTGCAGGAATAGTGGTAGCAGGGATAGTGGCTGCAGGCATAGTGACTGCGGGGATAGTGTCTGCAGGGATATTGACTGCAGGGAGAGTGACTGCAGGGATAGTGGTTGCAGGGATAATATTTGCAGGGATAGTGGTCGCAGGGATAATGATTGCAGGGATAGTGACTGCAGGGATAGTGGTTGCAGGGATAGTGGTTGCAAGGATAGTGGTTGCAGGGATAGTGGTTGCAGGGATAGTGGCTACAGGGAGAGTGGTTGCAGGGATAGTGGTTGCAGGGATAGTGACTGCAGGGATAGTGGTTGCAGGGATAGTGGCAACAGGGAGAGTGACTACAGAGATAGTGACTGCAGGAATAGTGGTAGCAGGGATAGTGGCTGCAGGGATAGTGACTGCGGGGATAGTGTCTGCAGGGATATTGACTGCAGGGAGAGTGACTGCAGGGATAGTGGTTGCAGGGATAGTATTTGCAGGGATAGTGGTTGCAGGGATAATGATTGCAGGGATAGTGACTGCAGGGATAGTGGTTGCAGGGATAGTGGTTGCAAGGGTAGTGGTTGCAGGGATAGTGGTTGCAGGGATAGTGACTGCAGGGATAGTGGCTGCAGGGAGAGTGGTTGCAGGGATAGTGGTTGCAGGGATAGTGGTTGCAGGGATAGTTGTTGCATGGATTGTGGTTGCAGGGAGAGTGACTGCAGGGATAGTGACTGCAGGGAGAGTGGCTGCAGGGATAGTGGTTGCAGGTATAATGATTGCGGGGATAGTGACTGCAGGGATAGTGGTTGCAGGGATAGTGTTTGCAGGTAGAGTGACTGCAGGGATAGTGACTGCAGGGTTAGTGGTTGCAGGGATAGTGACTGCAGGGTTAGTGATTGCAGTGATAATGTTTGCAGGGATAGTGACTGCAGGGATATTGGTTGCAGGGATGGAGACTGCAGGGATAGTGGTTGCAGGGATAGTGGCTACAGGGAGTGTGGTTGCAGGGAGAGTGGTTGCAGAGAGAGTGACTGCAGGGAAAGTGGTTGCAGGGGTAGTGGCAACAGGGACAGTGACTACAGGGATAGTGACTGCAGGGATATTGACTGCAGGGAGAGTGACTGCAGGGATAGTGGTTGCAGGGATAGTATTTGCAGGGATAATGATTGCAGGGATAGTGACTGCAGGGATAGTGGTTGCAGGGATAATGGTTGCAGGTAGAGTGACTGCAGGGATAGTGACTGCAGGGTTAGTGGTTGCAGGGATAGTGACTGCAGGGTTAGTGATTGCAGTGATAATGATTGCAGGGATAGTGACTGCAGGGATATTGGTTGCAGGGATAGTGACTGCAGGTATATTGGTTGCAGGGATAGTGACTGCAGGGATAGTGGTTGCAGGGATAGTGGCTACAGGGAGTGTGGTTGCAGGGAGAGTGGATGCAGAGAGAGTGACTGCAGGGAAAGTGGTTGCAGGGGTAGTGGCAACAGGGACAGTGACTACAGGGATAGTGACTGCAGCGATAGTGACTGCGGGGATAGTGTCTGCAGGGATATTGACTGCAGGGAGAGTGACTGCAGGGATAGTGGTTAAAGGGATAGTATTTGCAGGGATAGTGGTTGCAGGGATAGTGGTTTCAAGGATAGTGGTTGCAGGGATAGTGGTTGCAGGGCTAGTGACTGCAGGGATAGTGACTGCAGGAATAGTGGTAGCAGGGTTAGTCGCTGCAGGGATAGTGACTGCGGGGATAGTGTCTGCAGGGATATTGACTGCAGGGAGAGTGACTGCAGGGATAGTGGTTGCAGGGATAATATTTGCAGGGATAGTGGTTGCAGGGATAATGATTGCTGGGATAGTGACTGCAGGGATAGTGGTTGCAGGGATAGTGGTTGCAAGGATAGTGGTTGCAGGGATAGTGGTTGCAGGGATAGTGGTTGCAGGGATAGTGACTGCAGGGATAGTGGCTGCAGGGAGAGTGGTTGCAGGGATTGTGGTTGCAGGGATAGTGGTTGCAGGGATACTGGTTGCAGGGATAGTTGTTGCAGGGATTGTGGTTGCAGGGAGAGTGACTGCAGGGATAGTGACTGCAGGGAGAGTGGCTGCAGGGATATTGGTTGCAGGGATAATGATTGCAGGGACAGTGACTGCAGGGATAGTGGTTGCAGGGATAGTGGTTGCAGGTAGAGTGACTGCAGGGATAGTGACTGCAGGGTTACTGGTTGCAGGGATAGTGACTGCAGGATTAGTGATTGCAGTGATAATGATTGCAGGGATAGTGACTGCAGGGATCTTGGTTGCAGGGATAGTGACTGCAGGGATAGTGGTTGCAGGGATAGTGGCTACAGGGAGTGTGGTTGCAGGGAGATTGGTTGCAGAGAGAGTGACTGCAGGAAAAGTGGTTGCAGGGGTAGTGGCAACAGGGACAGTGACTACAGGGATAGTGACTGCAGGGATAGTGACTGCGGGGATAGTGTCTGCAGGGATATTGACTGCAGGGAGAGTGACTGCAGGAATAGTGGTTGCAGGGATAGTGACTGCAGGGATAGTGGTTGCAGGGATAGTGGTTGCAAGGATAGTGGTTGCAGGGATAGTGGTTGCAGGGATAGTGACTGCAGGGATAGTGGCTGCAGGGAGAGTGCTTGCAGGGATAGTGACTGCAGGGATAGTGACTGCAGGGATAGTGACTGCTGGGATAGTGACTGCAGGGATAGTGGTTGCAGGGAGAGTGGTTGCAGAGAGAGTGACTGCAGGGATAGTGACTGTAGGGATAGTGGTTGCAGGGATAGTGGTTGCAGGGATAGTGACTGCAGGGATAGTGACTGCAGCGATAGTGACTGCGGGGATAGTGTCTGCAGGGATATTAACTGCAGGGAGAGTGACTGCAGGGATAGTGGTTGAAGGGATAGTATTTGCAGGGATAGTGGTTGCAGGGATAATGATTGCAGGGATAGTGACTGCAGGGATAGTGGTTGCAGGGATAGTGGTTTCAAGGAAAGTGGTTGCAGGGATAGTGGTTGCAGGGATAGTGACTGCAGGGATAGTGACTGCAGGAATAGTGGTAGCAGGGATAGTGGCTGCAGGGATAGTGACTGCGGGGATAGTGTCTGCAGGGATATTGACTGCAGGGAGAGTGACTGCAGGGATAGTGGTTGCAGGGATAATATTTGCAGGGATAGTGGTTGCAGGGATAATGATTGCAGGGATAGTGACTGCAGGGATAGTGGTTGCAAGGATAGTGGTTGCAAGGATAGTGGTTGCAGGGATAGTGGTTGCAGGGATAGTGGCTACAGGGAGAGTGGTTGCAGGGATAGTGGTTGCAAGGATAGTGACTGCAGGGATAGTGGTTGCAGGGATAGTGGCAACAGGGAGAGTGACTACAGGGATAGTGACTGCAGGAATAGTGGTAGCAGGGATAGTGGCTGCAGGGATAGTGACAGCGGGGATAGTGTCTGCAGGGATATTGACTGCAGGGAGAGTTACTGCAGGGATAGTGGTTGCAGGGATAGTATTTGCAGGGATAGTGGTTGCAGGGATAATGATTGCAGGGATAGTGACTGCAGGGATAGTTGTTGCAGGGATAGTGGTTGCAAGGATAGTGGTTGCAGGGATAGTGGTTGCAGGGATAGTGACTGCAGGGATAGTGGTTGCAGGGATAGTGGTTGCAGGGATAGTGGTTGCAGGGATAGTTGTTGCATGGATTGTGGTTGCAGGGAGAGTGACTGCAGGGATAGTGACTGCAGGGAGAGTGGCTGCAGGGATAGTGGTTGCAGGTATAATGATTGCAGGGATAGTGACTGCAGGGATAGTGGTTGCAGGGATAGTGTTTGCAGGTAGAGTGACTGCAGGGATAGTGACTGCAGGGTTAGTGGTTGCAGGGATAGTGACTGCAGGGTTAGTGATTGCAGTGATAATGATTGCAGGGATAGTGACTGCAGGGATATTGGTTGCAGGGATGGAGACTGCAGGGATAGTGGTTGCAGGGATAGTGGCTACAGGGAGTGTGGTAGCAGGGAGAGTGGTTGCAGAGAGAGTGACTGCAGGGAAAGTGGTTGCAGGGGTAGTGGCAACAGGGACAGTGACTACAGGGATACTGACTGCAGCGATAGTGACTGCGGGGATAGTGTCTGCAGGGATATTAACTGCAGGGAGAGTGACTGCAGGGATAGTGGTTGAAGGGATAGTATTTGCAGGGATAGTGGTTGCAGGGATAATGATTGCAGGGATAGTGACTGCAGGGATAGTGGTTGCAGGGATAGTGGTTTCAAGGAAAATGGTTGCAGGGATAGTGGTTGCAGGGATAGTGACTGCAGGGATAGTGACTGCAGGAATAGTGGTAGCAGGGATAGTGGCTGCAGGGATAGTGACTGCGGGGATAGTGTCTGCAGGGATATTGACTGCAGGGAGAGTGACTGCAGGGATAGTGGTTGCAGGGATAATATTTGCAGGGATAGTGGTTGCAGGGATAATGATTGCAGGGATAGTGACTGCAGGGATAGTGGTTGCAGGGATAGTGGTTGCAAGGATAGTGGTTGCAGGGATAGTGGTTGCAGGGATAGTGGCTACAGGGAGAGTGGTTGCAGGGATAGTGGTTGCAGGGATAGTGACTGCAGGGATAGTGGTAGCAGGGATAGTGGCTGCAGGGATAGTGACTGCGGGGATAGTGTCTGCAGGGATATTGACTGCAGGGAGAGTGACTGCAGGGATAGTGGTTGCAGGGATAGTATTTGCAAGGATAGTGGTTGCAGGGATAGTGGTTGCAGGGATAGTGGTTGCAGGGATAGTTGTTGCATGGATTGTGGTTGCAGGGAGAGTGACTGCAGGGATAGTGACTGCAGGGAGAGTGGCTGCAGGGATAGTGGTTGCAGGTATAATGATTGCGGGGATAGTGACTGCAGGGATAGTGGTTGCAGGGATAGTGTTTGCAGGTAGAGTGCCTGCAGGGATAGTGACTGCAGGGTTAGTGGTTGCAGGGATAGTGACTGCAGGGTTAGTGATTGCAGTGATAATGTTTGCAGGGATAGTGACTGCAGGGATATTGGTTGCAGGGATGGAGACTGCAGGGATAGTGGTTGCAGGGATAGTGGCTACAGGGAGTGTGGTTGCAGGGAGAGTGGTTGCAGAGAGAGTGACTGCAGGGAAAGTGGTTGCAGGGGTAGTGGCAACAGGGACAGTGACTACAGGGATAGTGACTGCAGGGATATTGACTGCAGGGAGAGTGACTGCAGGGATAGTGGTTGCAGGGATAGTATTTGCAGGGATAATGATTGCAGGGATAGTGACTGCAGGGATAGTGGTTGCAGGGATAATGGTTGCAGGTAGAGTGACTGCAGGGATAGTGACTGCAGGGTTAGTGGTTGCAGGGATAGTGACTGCAGGGTTAGTGATTGCAGTGATAATGATTGCAGGGATAGTGACTGCAGGGATATTGGTTGCAGGGATAGTGACTGCAGGGATATTGGTTGCAGGGATAGTGACTGCAGGGATAGTGGTTGCAGGGATAGTGGCTACAGGGAGTGTGGTTGCAGGGAGAGTGGTTGCAGAGAGAGTGACTGCAGGGAAAGTGGTTGCAGGGGTAGTGGCAACAGGGACAGTGACTACAGGGATAGTGACTGCAGCGATAGTGACTGCGGGGATAGTGTCTGCAGGGATATTGACTACAGGGAGAGTGACTGCAGGGATAGTGGTTGAAGGGATAGTATTTGCAGGGATAGTGGTTGCAGGGATAGTGGTTTCAAGGATAGTGGTTGCAGGGATAGTGGTTGCAGGGCTAGTGACTGCAGGGATAGTGACTGCAGGAATAGTGGTAGCAGGGATAGTCGCTGCAGGGATAGTGACTGCGGGGATAGTGTCTGCAGGGATATTGACTGCAGGGAGAGTGACTGCAGGGATAGTGGTTGCAGGGATAATATTTGCAGGGATAGTGGTTGCAGGGATAGTGGTTGCATGGATAGTGGTTGCAGGGATAGTGGTTGCAGGGATAGTGGTTGCAGGGATAGTGACTGCAGGGATAGTGGCTGCAGGGAGAGTGGTTGCAGGGATTGTGGTTGCAGGGATAGTGGTTGCAGGGATACTGGTTGCAGGGATAGTTGTTGCAGGGATTGTGGTTGCAGGGAGAGTGACTGCAGGGATAGTGACTGCAGGGAGAGTGGCTGCAGGGATATTGGTTGCAGGGATAATGATTGCAGGGACAGTGACTGCAGGGATAGTGGTTGCAGGGATAGTGGTTGCAGGGATAGTGACTGCAGGGATAGTGGCTGCAGGGAGAGTGGTTGCAGGGATTGTGGTTGCAGGGATAGTGGTTGCAGGGATACTGGTTGCAGGGATAGTTGTTGCAGGGATTGTGGTTGCAGGGAGAGTGACTGCAGGGATTGTGACTGCAGGGAGAGTGGCTGCAGGGATATTGGTTGCAGGGATAATGATTGCAGGGACAGTGACTGCAGGGATAGTGGTTGCAGGGATAGTGGTTGCAGGTAGAGTGACTGCAGGGATAGTGACTGCAGGGTTACTGGTTGCAGGGATAGTGACTGCAGGATTAGTGATTGCAGTGATAATGATTGCAGGGATAGTGACTGCAGGGATCTTGGTTGCAGGGATAGTGACTGCAGGGATAGTGGTTGCAGGGATAGTGGCTACAGGGAGTGTGGTTGCAGGGAGATTGGTTGCAGAGAGAGTGACTGCAGGAAAAGTGGTTGCAGGGGTAGTGGCAACAGGGACAGTGACTGCAGGGATAGTGACTGCGGGGATAGTGTCTGCAGGGATATTGACTGCAGGGAGAGTGACTGCAGGAATAGTGGTTGCAGGGATAGTGACTGCAGGGATAGTGGTTGCAGGGATAGTGGTTGCAAGGATAGTGGTTGCAGGGATAGTGGTTGCAGGGATAGTGACTGCAGGGATAGTGGCTGCAGGGAGAGTGCTTGCAGGGATAGTGACTGCAGGGATAGTGACTGCAGGGATAGTGACTGCTGGGATAGTGACTGCAGGGATAGTGGTTGCAGGGAGAGTGGTTGCAGAGAGAGTGACTGCAGGGATAGTGACTGTAGGGATAGTGGTTGCAGGGATAGTGGTTGCAGGGATAGTGACTGCAGGGATAGTGACTGCAGCGATAGTGACTGCGGGGATAGTGTCTGCAGGGATATTAACTGCAGGGAGAGTGACTGCAGGGATAGTCGTTGAAGGGATAGTATTTGCAGGGATAGTGGTTGCAGGGATAATGATTGCAGGGATAGTGACTGCAGGGATAGTGGTTGCAGGGATAGTGGTTTCAAGGAAAGTGGTTGCAGGGATAGTGGTTGCAGGGATAGTGACTGCAGGGATAGTGACTGCAGGAATAGTGGTAGCAGGGATAGTGGCTGCAGGGATAGTGACTGCGGGGATAGTGTCTGCAGGGATATTGACTGCAGGGAGAGTGACTGCAGGGATAGTGGTTGCAGGGATAATACTTGCAGGGATAGTGGTTGCAGGGATAATGATTGCAGGGATAGTGACTGCAGGGATAGTGGTTGCAGGGATAGTGGTTGCATGGATAGTGGTTGCAGGGATAGTGGTTGCAGGGATAGTGGCTACAGGGAGAGTGGTTGCAGGGATAGTGGTTGCAGGGATAGTGACTGCAGGGATAGTGGTTGCAGGGATAGTGGCAACAGGGAGAGTGACTACAGGGATAGTGACTGCAGGAATAGTGGTAGCAGGGATAGTGGCTGCAGGGATAGTGACTGCGGGGATAGTGTCTGCAGGGATATTGACTGCAGGGAGAATGACTGCAGGGATAGTGGTTGCAGGGATAGTATTTGCAGGGATAGTGGTTGCAGGGATAATGATTGCAGGGATAGTGACTGCAGGGATAGTGGTTGCAGGGATAGTGGTTGCAAGGATAGTGGTTGCAGGGATAGTGGTTGCAGGGATAGTGACTGCAGGGATAGTGGCTGCAGGGAGAGTGGTTGCAGGGATAGTGGTTGCAGGGATAGTGGTTGCAGGGATAGTTGTTGCATGGATTGTGGTTGCAGGTTGAGTGACTGCAGGGATAGTGACTGCAGGGAGAGTGGCTGCAGGGATAGTGGTTGCAGGTATAATGATTGCGGGGATAGTGACTGCAGGGATAGTGGTTGCAGGGATAGTGTTTGCAGGTAGAGTGACTGCAGGGATAGTGACTGCAGGGTTAGTGGTTGCAGGGATAGTGACTGCAGGGTTAGTGATTGCAGTGATAATGATTGCAGGGATAGTGACTGCAGGGATATTGGTTGCAGGGATGGAGACTGCAGGGATAGTGGTTGCAGGGATAGTGGCTACATGGAGTGTGGTTGCAGGGAGAGTGGTTGCAGAGAGAGTGACTGCAGGGAAAGTGGTTGCAGGGGTAATGGCAACAGGGACAGTGACTACAGGGATAGTGACTGCAGGGATATTGACTGCAGGGAGAGTGACTGCAGGGATAGTGGTTGCAGGGATAGTATTTGCAGGGATAATGATTGCAGGGATAGTGACTGCAGGGATAGTGGTTGCAGGGATAGTGGTTGCAGGTAGAGTGACTGCAGGGATAGTGACTGCAGGGTTAATGGTTGCAGGGATAGTGACTGCAGGGTTAGTGATTGCAGTGATAATGATTGCAGGGATAGTGACTGCAGGGATATTGGTTGCAGGGATTGTGACTGCAGGGATATTGGTTGCAGGGATAGTGACTGCAGGGATAGTGGTTGCAGGGATAGTGGCTACAGGGAGTGTGGTTGCAGGGAGAGTGGTTGCAGAGAGAGTGACTGCAGGGAAAGTGGTTGCAGGGGTAGTGGCAACAGGGACAGTGACTACAGGGATAGTGACTGCAGCGATAGTGACTGCGGGGATAGTGTCTGCAGGGATATTAACTGCAGGGAGAGTGACTGCAGGGATAGTGGTTGAAGGGATAGTATTTGCAGGGATAGTGGTTGCAGGGATAGTGGTTTCTAGGATAGTGGTTGCAGGGATAGTGGTTGCAGGGATAGTGACTGCAGGGATAGTGACTGCAGGAATAGTGGTAGCAGGGATAGTCGCTGCAGGGATAGTGACTGCGGGGATAGTGTCTGCAGGGATATTGACTGCAGGGAGAGTGACTGCAGGGATAGTGGTTGCAGGGATAATATTTGCAGGGATAGTGGTTGCAGGGATAATGATTGCTGGGATAGTGACTGCAGGGATAGTGGTTGCAGGGATAGTGGTTGCAAGGATAGTGGTTGCAGGGATAGTGGTTGCAGGGATAGTGGTTGCAGGGATAGTGACTGCAGGGATAGTGGCTGCAGGGAGAGTGGTTGCAGGGATTGTGGTTGCAGGGATAGTGGTTGCAGGGATAGTGGTTGCAGGGATAGTTGTTGCAGGGATTGTGGTTGCAGGGAGAGTGACTGCAGGGATAGTGACTGTAGGGAGAGTGGCTGCAGGGATAGTGGTTGCAGGGATAATGATTGCAGGGACAGTGACTGCAGGGATAGTGGTTGCAGGGATAGTGGTTGCAGGTAGAGTGACTGCTGGCATAGTGACTGCAGGGTTACTGGTTGCAGGGATAGTGACTGCAGGGTTAGTGATTGCAGTGATAATGATTGCAGGGATAGTGACTGCAGGGATCTTGGTTGCAGGGATAGTGACTGCAGGGATAGTGGTTGCAGGGATAGGGGCTACAGGGAGTGTGGTTGCAGGGAGAGTGGTTGCAGAGAGAGTGACTGCAGGAAAAGTGGTTGCAGGGGTAGTGGCAACAGGGACAGTGACTACAGGGATAGTGACTGCAGGGATAGTGACTGCGGGGATAGTGTCTGCAGGGATATTGACTGCAGGGAGAGTGACTGCAGGAATAGTGGTTGCAGGGATAGTGACTGCAGGGATAGTGGTTGCAGGGATAGTGGTTGCAAGGATAGTGGTTGCAGGGATAGTGGTTGCAGGGATAGTGACTGCAGGGATAGTGTCTGCAGGGAGAGTGCTTGCAGGGATAGTGAGTGCAGGGATAGTGACTGCAGGGATAGTGACTGCTGGGATAGTGACTGCAGGGATAGTGGTTGCAGGGAGAGTGGTTGCAGAGAGTGACTGCAGGGATAGTGACTGTAGGGATAGTGGTTGCAGGGATAGTGGTTGCAGGGATATTGACTGCAGGGATAGTGACTGCAGCGATATTGGTTGCAGGGATAATGACTGCAGGAAGAGTGGTTGCAGGGATAGTGGTTGCAGGTAGAGTGACTGCAGGGATAGTGACTGCAGGGTTAGTGGTTGCAGGGATAGTGACTGCAGGGTTAGTGTTTGCTGTGATAATGATTGCAGGGATAGTGACTGCAGGGATATTGGTTGCAGGGATAGTGATTGCAGGGATATTGGTTGCAGGGATAGTGACTGCAGGGATAGTGGTTGCAGGGATAGTGGCTACAGGGAGTGTGGTTGCATGGAGAGTGGTTGCAGAGAGAGTGACTGCACGGAAAGTGGTTGCAGGGGTAGTGGCAACAGGGACAGTGACTACAGGGATAGTGACTGCAGCGATAGTGACTGCGGGGATAGGGTCTGCAGGGATATTAACTGCAGGGAGAGGGACTGCAGGGATAGTGGTTGAAGGGATAGTATTTGCAGGGATAGTGGTTGCAGGGATAATGATTGCAGGGATAGTGACTGCAGGGATAGTGGTTGCAGGGATAGTGTTTTCAAGGAAAGTGGTTGCAGGGATAGTGGTTGCAGGGATAGTGATTGCAGGAATAGTGACTGCAGGAATAGTGGTAGCAGGGATAGTGGCTGCAGGGATAGTGACTGCGGGGATAGTGTCTGCAGGGATATTGACTGCAGGGGGAGTGACTGCAGGGATAGTGGTTGCAGGGATAATATTTGCAGGGATAGTGGTTGCAGGGATAATGATTGCAGGGATAGTGACTGCAGGGATAGTGGTTGCAGGGATAGTGGTTGCAAGGATAGTGGTTGCAGGGATAGTGGTTGCAGGGATAGTGGCTACAGGGAGAGTGGTTGCAGGGATAGTGGTTGCAGGGATAGTGACTGCAGGGATTGTGGTTGCAGGGATAGTGGCAACAGGGAGAGTGACTACAGGGATAGTGACTGCAGGAATACTGGTAGCAGGGATAGTGGATGCAGGGATAGTGACTGCGGGGATAGTGTCTGCAGGGATATTGACTGCAGGGAGAGGGACTGCAGGAATAGTGGTAGCAGGGATAATATTTGCAGGGATAGTGGTTGCAGGGATAATGATTGCTGGGATAGTGACTGCAGGGTTAGTGATTGCAGTGATAATGATTGCAGGGATAGTGACTGCAGGGATCTTGGTTGCAGGGATAGTGACTGCAGGGATAGTGGTTGCAGGGATAGGGGCTACAGGGAGTGTGGTTGCAGGGAGAGTGGTTGCAGAGAGAGTGACTGCAGGAAAAGTGGTTGCAGGGGTAGTGGCAACAGGGACAGTGACTACAGGGATAGTGACTGCAGGGATAGTGACTGCGGGGATAGTGTCTGCAGGGATATTGACTGCAGGGAGAGTGACTGCAGGAATAGTGGTTGCAGGGATAGTGACTGCAGGGATAGTGGTTGCAGGGATAGTGGTTGCAAGGATAGTGGTTGCAGGGATAGTGGTTGCAGGGATAGTGACTGCAGGGATAGTGGCTGCAGGGAGAGTGCTTGCAGGGATAGTGAGTGCAGGGATAGTGACTGCAGGGATAGTGACTGCTGGGATAGTGACTGCAGGGATAGTGGTTGCAGGGAGAGTGGTTGCAGAGAGTGACTGCAGGGATAGTGACTGTAGGGATAGTGGTTGCAGGGATAGTGGTTGCAGGGATATTGACTGCAGGGATAGTGACTGCAGCGATATTGGTTGCAGGGATAATGACTGCAGGAAGAGTGGTTGCAGGGATAGTGGTTGCAGGTAGAGTGACTGCAGGGATAGTGACTGCAGGGTTAGTGGTTGCAGGGATAGTGACTGCAGGGTTAGTGTTTGCTGTGATAATGATTGCAGGGATAGTGACTGCAGGGATATTGGTTGCAGGGATAGTGATTGCAGGGATATTGGTTGCAGGGATAGTGACTGCAGGGATAGTGGTTGCAGGGATAGTGGCTACAGGGAGTGTGGTTGCATGGAGAGTGGTTGCAGAGAGAGTGACTGCAGGGAAAGTGGTTGCAGGGGTAGTGGCAACAGGGACAGTGACTACAGGGATAGTGACTGCAGCGAAAGTGACTGCGGGGATAGGGTCTGCAGGGATATTAACTGCAGGGAGAGGGACTGCAGGGATAGTGGTTGAAGGGATAGTATTTGCAGGGATAGTGGTTGCAGGGATAATGATTGCAGGGATAGTGACTGCAGGGATAGTGGTTGCAGGGATAGTGTTTTCAAGGAAAGTGGTTGCAGGGATAGTGGTTGCAGGGATAGTGATTGCAGGAATAGTGACTGCAGGAATAGTGGTAGCAGGGATAGTGGCTGCAGGGATAGTGACTGCGGGGATAGTGTCTGCAGGGATATTGACTGCAGGGAGAGTGACTGCAGGGATAGTGGTTGCAGGGATAATATTTGCAGGGATAGTGGTTGCAGGGATAATGATTGCAGGGATAGTGACTGCAGGGATAGTGGTTGCAGGGATAGTGGTTGCAAGGATAGTGGTTGCAGGGATAGTGGTTGCAGGGATAGTGGCTACAGGGAGAGTGGTTGCAGGGATAGTGGTTGCAGGGATAGTGACTGCAGGGATTGTGGTTGCAGGGATAGTGGCAACAGGGAGAGTGACTACAGGGATAGTGACTGCAGGAATACTGGTAGCAGGGATAGTGGATGCAGGGATAGTGACTGCGGGGATAGTGTCTGCAGGGATATTGACTGCAGGGAGAGGGACTGCAGGAATAGTGGTAGCAGGGATAATATTTGCAGGGATAGTGGTTGCAGGGATAATGATTGCTGGGATAGTGACTGCAGGGATAGTGGTTGCAGGGATAGTGGTTGCAAGGATAGTGGTTGCAGGGATAGTGGTTGCAGGGATAGTGGTTGCAGGGATAGTGACTGCAGGGATAGTGGCTGCAGGGAAAGTGGTTGCAGGGATTGTGGTTGCAGGGATAGTGGTTGCAGGGATACTGGTTGCAGGGATAGTTGTTGCAGGGATTGTGGTTGCAGGGAGAGTGACTGCAGGGATAGTGACTGCAGGGAGAGTGGCTGCAGGGATATTGGTTGCAGGGATAATGATTGCAGGGACAGTGACTGCAGGGATAGTGGTTGCAGGGATAGTGGTTGCAGGTAGAGTGACTGCAGGGATAGTGACTGCAGGGTTACTGGTTGCAGGGATAGTGACTGCAGGATTAGTGATTGCAGTGATAATGATTGCAGGGATAGTGACTGCAGGGATCTTGGTTGCAGGGATAGTGACTGCAGGGATAGTGGTTGCAAGGATAGTGGCTACAGGGAGTGTGGTTGCAGGGAGATTGGTTGCAGAGAGAGTGACTGCAGGAAAAGTGGTTGCAGGGGTAGTGGCAACAGGGACAGTGACTACAGGGATAGTGACTGCAGGGATAGTGACTGCGGGGATAGTGTCTGCAGGGATATTGACTGCAGGGAGAGTGACTGCAGGAATAGTGGTTGCAGGGATAGTGACTGCAGGGATAGTGGTTGCAGGGATAGTGGATGCAAGGATAGTGGTTGCAGGGATAGTGGTTGCAGGGATAGTGACTGCAGGGATAGTGGCTGCAGGGAGAGTGCTTGCAGGGATAGTGACTGCAGGGATAGTGACTGCAGGGATAGTGACTGCTGGGATAGTGACTGCAGGGATAGTGGTTGCAGGGAGAGTGGTTGCAGAGAGAGTGACTGCAGGGATAGTGACTGTAGGGATAGTGGTTGCAGGGATAGTGGTTGCAGGGATAGTGACTGCAGGGATAGTGACTGCAGCAATAGTGACTGCGGGGATAGTGTCTGCAGGGATATTAACTGCAGGGAGAGTGACTGCAGGGATAGTGGTTGAAGGGATAGTATTTGCAGGGATAGTGGTTGCAGGGATAATGATTGCAGGGATAGTGACTGCAGGGATAGTGGTTGCAGGGATAGTGGTTTCAAGGAAAGTGGTTGCAGGGATAGTGGTTGCAGGGATAGTGACTGCAGGGATAGTGACTGCAGCAATAGTGGCAGCAGGGATAGTGGCTGCAGGGATAGTGACTGCGGGGATAGTGTCTGCAGGGATATTGACTGCAGGGAGAGTGACTGCAGGGATAGTGGTTGCAGGGATAATATTTGCAGGGATAGTGGTTGCAGGGATAATGATTGCAGGGATAGTGACTGCAGGGATAGTGGTTGCAGGGATAGTGGTTGCATGGATAGTGGTTGCAGGGATAGTGGTTGCAGGGATAGTGGCTACAGGGAGAGTGGTTGCAGGGATAGTGGTTGCAGGGATAGTGACTGATGGGATAGTGGTTGCAGGGATAGTGGCAACAGGGAGAGTGACTACAGGGATAGTGACTGCAGGAATAGTGGTAGCAGGGATAGTGGCTGCAGGGATAGTGACTGCGGGGATAGTGGTTGCAGGGATAGTATTTGCAGGGATAGTGGTTGCAGGGATAGTGGTTGCAAGGATAGTGGTTGCAGGGATAGTGGTTGCAGGGATAGTGACTGCAGGGATAGTGGCTGCAGGGAGAGTGGTTGCAGGGATAGTGGTTGCAGGGATAGTGGTTGCAGGGATAGTTGTTGCATGGATTGTGGTTGCAGGGAGAGTGACTGCAGGGATAGTGACTGCAGGGAGAGTGGCTGCAGGGATAGTGGTTGCAGGTATAATGATTGCAGGGATAGTGACTGCAGGGATAGTGGTTGCAGGGATAGTGTTTGCAGGTAGAGTGACTGCAGGGATAGTGACTGCAGGGTTAGTGGTTGCAGGGATAGTGAATGCAGGGTTAGTGATTGCAGTGATAATGATTGCAGGGATAGTGACTGCAGGGATATTGGTTGCAGGGATGGAGACTGCAGGGATAGTGGTTGCAGGGATAGTGGCTACAGGGAGTGTGGTTGCAGGGAGAGTGGTTGCAGAGAGAGTGACTGCAGGGAAAGTGGTTGCAGGGGTAGTGGCAACAGGGACAGTGACTACAGGGATAGTGACTGCAGGGATATTGACTGCAGGGAGAGTGACTGCAGGGATAGTGGTTGCAGGGATAGTATTTGCAGGGATAATGATTGCAGGGATAGTGACTGCAGGGATAGTGGTTGCAGGGATAGTGGTTGCAGGTAGAGTGACTGCAGGGATAGTGACTGCAGGGTTAGTGGTTGCAGGGATAGTGACTGCAGGGTTAGTGATTGCAGTGATAATGATTGCAGGGATAGTGACTGCAGGGATATTGGTTGCAGGGATAGTGACTGCAGGGATATTGGTTGCAGGGATAGTGACTGCAGGGATAGTGGTTGCAGGGATAGTGGCTACAGGGAGTGTGGTTGCAGGGAGAGTGGTTGCAGAGAGAGTGACTGCAGGGATAGTGGTTGCAGGGGTAGTGGCAACAGGGACAGTGACTACAGGGATAGTGACTGCAGCGATAGTGACTGCGGGGATAGTGTCTGCAGGGATATTAACTGCAGGGAGAGTGACTGCAGGGATAGTGGTTGAAGGGATAGTATTTGCAGGGATAGTGGTTGCAGGGATAGTGGTTTCAAGGATAGTGGTTGCAGGGATAGTGGTTGCAGGGATAGTGACTGCAGGGATAGTGACTGCAGGAATAGTGGTAGCAGGGATAGTCGCTGCAGGGATAGTGACTGCGGGGATAGTGTCTGCAGGGATATTGACTGCAGGGAGAGTGACTGCAGGGATAGTGGTTGCAGGGATAATATTTGCAGGGATAGTGGTTGCAGGGATAATGATTGCTGGGATAGTGACTGCAGGGATAGTGGTTGCAGGGATAGTGGTTGCAAGGATAGTGGTTGCAGGGATAGTGGTTGCAGGGATAGTGACTGCAGGGATAGTGACTGCAGCAATAGTGACTGCGGGGATAGTGTCTGCAGGGATATTAACTGCAGGGAGAGTGACTGCAGGGATAGTGGTTGAAGGGATAGTATTTGCAGGGATAGTGGTTGCAGGGATAATGATTGCAGGGATAGTGACTGCAGGGATAGTGGTTGCAGGGATAGTGGTTTCAAGGAAAGTGGTTGCAGGGATAGTGGTTGCAGGGATAGTGACTGCAGGGATAGTGACTGCAGGAATAGTGGCAGCAGGGATAGTGGCTGCAGGGATAGTGACTGCGGGGATAGTGTCTGCAGGGATATTGACTGCAGGGAGAGTGACTGCAGGGATAGTGGTTGCAGGGATAATATTTGCAGGGATAGTGGTTGCAGGGATAATGATTGCAGGGATAGTGACTGCAGGGATAGTGGTTGCAGGGATAGTGGTTGCATGGATAGTGGTTGCAGGGATAGTGGTTGCAGGGATAGTGGCTACAGGGAGAGTGGTTGCAGGGATAGTGGTTGCAGGGATAGTGACTGATGGGATAGTGGTTGCAGGGATAGTGGCAACAGGGAGAGTGACTACAGGGATAGTGACTGCAGGAATAGTGGTAGCAGGGATAGTGGCTGCAGGGATAGTGACTGCGGGGATAGTGGTTGCAGGGATAGTATTTGCAGGGATAGTGGTTGCAGGGATAGTGGTTGCAAGGATAGTGGTTGCAGGGATAGTGGTTGCAGGGATAGTGACTGCAGGGATAGTGGCTGCAGGGAGAGTGGTTGCAGGGATAGTGGTTGCAGGGATAGTGGTTGCAGGGATAGTTGTTGCATGGATTGTGGTTGCAGGGAGAGTGACTGCAGGGATAGTGACTGCAGGGAGAGTGGCTGCAGGGATAGTGGTTGCAGGTATAATGATTGCAGGGATAGTGACTGCAGGGATAGTGGTTGCAGGGATAGTGTTTGCAGGTAGAGTGACTGCAGGGATAGTGACTGCAGGGTTAGTGGTTGCAGGGATAGTGAATGCAGGGTTAGTGATTGCAGTGATAATGATTGCAGGGATAGTGACTGCAGGGATATTGGTTGCAGGGATGGAGACTGCAGGGATAGTGGTTGCAGGGATAGTGGCTACAGGGAGTGTGGTTGCAGGGAGAGTGGTTGCAGAGAGAGTGACTGCAGGGAAAGTGGTTGCAGGGGTAGTGGCAACAGGGACAGTGACTACAGGGATAGTGACTGCAGGGATATTGACTGCAGGGAGAGTGACTGCAGGGATAGTGGTTGCAGGGATAGTATTTGCAGGGATAATGATTGCAGGGATAGTGACTGCAGGGATAGTGGTTGCAGGGATAGTGGTTGCAGGTAGAGTGACTGCAGGGATAGTGACTGCAGGGTTAGTGGTTGCAGGGATAGTGACTGCAGGGTTAGTGATTGCAGTGATAATGATTGCAGGGATAGTGACTGCAGGGATATTGGTTGCAGGGATAGTGACTGCAGGGATATTGGTTGCAGGGATAGTGACTGCAGGGATAGTGGTTGCAGGGATAGTGGCTACAGGGAGTGTGGTTGCAGGGAGAGTGGTTGCAGAGAGAGTGACTGCAGGGATAGTGGTTGCAGGGGTAGTGGCAACAGGGACAGTGACTACAGGGATAGTGACTGCAGCGATAGTGACTGCGGGGATAGTGTCTGCAGGGATATTAACTGCAGGGAGAGTGACTGCAGGGATAGTGGTTGAAGGGATAGTATTTGCAGGGATAGTGGTTGCAGGGATAGTGGTTTCAAGGATAGTGGTTGCAGGGATAGTGGTTGCAGGGATAGTGACTGCAGGGATAGTGACTGCAGGAATAGTGGTAGCAGGGATAGTCGCTGCAGGGATAGTGACTGCGGGGATAGTGTCTGCAGGGATATTGACTGCAGGGAGAGTGACTGCAGGGATAGTGGTTGCAGGGATAATATTTGCAGGGATAGTGGTTGCAGGGATAATGATTGCTGGGATAGTGACTGCAGGGATAGTGGTTGCAGGGATAGTGGTTGCAAGGATAGTGGTTGCAGGGATAGTGGTTGCAGGGATAGTGGTTGCAGGGATAGTGACTGCAGGGATAGTGGCTGCAGGGAGAGTGGTTGCAGGGATTGTGGTTGCAGGGATAGTGGTTGCAGGGATAGTGGTTGCAGGGATAGTTGTTGCAGGGATTGTGGTTGCAGGGAGAGTGACTGCAGGGATAGTGACTGTAGGGAGAGTGGATGCAGGGATAGTGGTTGCAGGGATAATGATTGCAGGGACAGTGACTGCAGGGATAGTGGTTGCAGGGATAGTGGTTGCAGGTAGAGTGACTGCAGGCATAGTGACTGCAGGGTTACTGGTTGCAGGGATAGTGACTGCAGGGTTAGTGATTGCAGTGATAATGATTGCAGGGATAGTGACTGCAGGGATCTTGGTTGCAGGGATAGTGACTGCAGGGATAGTGGTTGCAGGGATAGTGGCTACAGGGAGTGTGGTTGCAGGGAGAGTGGTTGCAGAGAGAGTGACTGCAGGAAAAGTGGTTGCAGGGGTAGTGGCAACAGGGACAGTGACTACAGGGATAGTGACTGCAGGGATAGTGACTGCGGGGATAGTGTCTGCAGGGATATTGACTGCAGGGAGAGTGACTGCAGGAATAGTGGTTGCAGGGATAGTGACTGCAGGGATAGTGGTTGCAGGGATAGTGGTTGCAAGGATAGTGGTTGCAGGGATAGTGGTTGCAGGGATAGTGACTGCAGGGATAGTGGCTGCAGGGAGAGTGCTTGCAGGGATAGTGACTGCAGGGATAGTGACTGCAGGGATAGTGACTGCTGGGATAGTGACTGCAGGGATAGTGGTTGCAGGGAGAGTGGTTGCAGAGAGAGTGACTGCAGGGATAGTGACTGTAGGGATAGTGGTTGCAGGGATAGTGGTTGCAGGGATAGTGACTGCAGGGATAGTGACTGCAGCGATATTGGTTGCAGGGATAATGACTGCAGGAAGAGTGGTTGCAGGGATAGTGGTTGCAGGTAGAGTGACTGCAGGGATAGTGACTGCAGGGTTAGTGGTTGCAGGGATAGTGACTGCAGGGTTAGTGTTTGCAGTGATAATGATTGCAGGGATAGTGACTGCAGGGATATTGGTTGCAGGGATAGTGATTGCAGGGATATTGGTTGCAGGGATAGTGACTGCAGGGATAGTGGTTGCAGGGATAGTGGCTACAGGGAGTGTGGTTGCATGGAGAGTGGTTGCAGAGAGAGTGACTGCAGGGAAAGTGGTTGCAGGGGTAGTGGCAACAGGGACAGTGACTACAGGGATAGTGACTGCAGCGATAGTGAGTGCGGGGATAGTGTCTGCAGGGATATTAACTGCAGGGAGAGGGACTGCAGGGATAGTGGTTGAAGGGATAGTATTTGCAGGGATAGTGGTTGCAGGGATAATGATTGCAGGGATAGTGACTGCAGGGATAGTGGTTGCAGGGATAGTGTTTTCAAGGAAAGTGGTTGCAGGGATAGTGGTTGCAGGGATAGTGACTGCAGGGATAGTGACTGCAGGAATAGTGGTAGCAGGGATAGTGGCTGCAGGGATAGTGACTGCGGGGATAGTGTCTGCAGGGATATTGACTGCAGGGAGAGTGACTGCAGGGATAGTGGTTGCAGGGATAATATTTGCAGGGATAGTGGTTGTAGGGATAATGATTGCAGGGATAGTGACTGCAGGGATAGTGGTTGCAGGGATAGTGGTTGCAAGGATAGTGGTTGCAGGGATAGTGGTTGCAGGGATAGTGGCTACAGGGAGAGTGGTTGCAGGGATAGTGGTTGCAGGGTTAGTGACTGCAGGGATAGTGGTTGCAGGGATAGTGGCAACAGGGAGAGTGACTACAGGGATAGTGACTGCAGGAATACTGGTAGCAGGGATAGTGGCTGCAGGGATAGTGACTGCGGGGATAGTGTCTGCAGGGATATTGACTGCAGGGAGAGTGACTGCAGGAATAGTGGTAGCAGGGATAGTGGCTGCAGGGATAGTGACTGCGGGGATAGTGTCTGCAGGGATATTGACTGCAGGGAGAGTGACTGCAGGGATAGTGGTTGCAGGGATAGTATTTGCAGGGATAGTGGTTGCAGGGATAATGATTGCAGGGATAGTGACTGCAGGGATAGTGGTTGCAGGGATAGTGGTTGCAAGGATAGTGGGTGCAGGGATAGTGGTTGCAGGGATAGTGACTGCAGGGATAGTGGCTGCAGGGAGAGTGGTTGCAGGGATAGTGGTTGCAGGGATAGTGGTTGCAGGGATAGTTGTTGCATGGATTGTGGTTGCAGGGAGAGTGACTGCAGGGATAGTGACTGCAGGGAGAGTGGCTGCAGGGATAGTGGTTGCAGGGATAATGATTGCAGGGATAGTGACTGCAGGGATAGTGGTTGCAGGGATAGTGTTTGCAGGTAGAGTGACTGCAGGGATAGTGACTGCAGGGTTAGTGGTTGCAGGGATAGTGACTGCAGGGTTAGTGATTGCAGTGATAATGATTGCAGGGATAGTGACTGCAGGGATATTGGTTGCAGGGATAGTGACTGCAGGGATATTGGTTGCAGGGATGGAGACTGCAGGGATAGTGGTTGCAGGGATAGTGGCTACAGGGAGTGTGGTTACAGGGAGAGTGGTTGCAGAGAGAGTGACTGCAGGGAAAGTGGTTGCAGGGGTAGTGGCAACAGGGACAGTGACTACAGGGATAGTGACTGCAGGGATATTGACTGCAGGGAGAGTGACTGCAGGGATAGTGGTTGCAAGAATAGTATTTGCAGGGATAATGATTGCAGGGATAGTGACTGCAGGGATAGTGGTTGCAGGGATAGTGGTTGCAGGTAGAGTGACTGCAGGGATAGTGACTGCAAGGTTAGTGGTTTCAGGGATAGTGAATGCAGGGTTAGTGATTGCAGTGATAATGACTGCAGGGATAGTGACGGCAGGGATATTGGTTGCAGGGATAGTGACTGCAGGGATATTGGTTGCAGGGATAGTGACTGCAGGGATAGTGGTTGCAGGGATAGTGGCTACAGGGAGTGTGGTTGCAGGGAGAGTGGTTGCAGAGAGAGTGACTGCAGGGAAAGTGGTTGCAGGGGTAGTGGCAACAGGGACAGTGACTACAGGGATAGTGACTGCAGCGATAGTGACTGCGGGGATAGTGTCTGCAGGGATATTAACTGCAGGGAGATTGACTGCAGGGATAGTGGTTGAAGGGATAGTATTTGCAGGGATAGTGGTTGCAGGGATAGTGGTTTCAAGGATAGTGGTTGCAGGGATAGTGGTTGCAGGGATAGTGACTGCAGGGATAGTGACTGCAGGAATAGTGGTAGCAGGGATAGTCGCTGCAGGGATAGTGACTGCGGGGATAGTGTCTGCAGGGATATTGACTGCAGGGAGAGTGACTGCAGGGATAGTGGTTGCAGGGATAATATTTGCAGGGATAGTGGTTGCAGGGATAATGATTGCAGGGATAGTGACTGCAGGGATAGTGGTTGCAGGGATAGTGGTTGCAAGGATAGTGGTTGCAGGGATAGTGGTTGCAGGGATCGTGGTTGCAGGGATAATGACTGCAGGGATAGTGGCTGCAGGGAGAGTGGTTGCAGGGATTGTGGTTGCAGGGATAGTGGTTGCAGGGATACTGGTTGCAGGGATAGTTGTTGCAGGGATTGTGGTTGCAGGGAGAGTGACTGCAGGGATAGTGACTGCAGGGAGAGTGGCTGCAGGGATAGTAGTTGCAGGTATAATGATTGCAGGGACAGTGACTGCAGGGATAGTGGTTGCAGGGATAGTGGTTGCAGGTAGAGTGACTGCAGGGATAGTGACTGCAGGGTTACTGGTTGCAGGGATAGTGACTGCAGGGTTAGTGATTGCAGTGATAATGATTGCAGGGATAGTGACTGCAGGGATATTGGTTGCAGGGATAGTGACTGCAGGGATAGTGGTTGCAGGGATAGTGGCTACAGGGAGTGTGGTTGCAGGGAGAGTGGTTGCAGAGAGAGTGACTGCAGGAAAAGTGGTTGCAGGGGTAGTGGCAACAGGGACAGTGACTACAGGGATAGTGACTGCAGGGATAGTGACTGCGGGGATAGTGTCTGCAGGGATATTGACTGCAGGGAGAGTGACTGCAGGAATAGTGGTTGCAGGGATAGTGACTGCAGGGATAGTGGTTGCAGGGATAGTGGTTGCAAGGATAGTGGTTGCAGGGATAGTGGTTGCAGGGATAGTGACTGCAGGGATAGTGGCTGCAGGGAGAGTGCTTGCAGGGATAGTGACTGCAGGGATAGTGACTGCAGGGATAGTGACTGCTGGGATAGTGACTGCAGGGATAGTGGTTGCAGGGAGAGTGGTTGCAGAGAGAGTGACTGCAGGGATAGTGACTGCAGGGATAGTGGTTGCAGGGATAGTGACTGCAGGGATAGTGACTGCAGCGATATTGGTTGCAGGGATAATGACTGCAGGAAGAGTGGTTGCAGGGATATTGACTGCGGGGATAGTGACTGCAGGGATAGTTGTTGTAGGGATAGTGATGCCGGGATAGTTGTTTCTGGGATAGTGACTGCAGCGATAGTGATTGTAGGGATAGTGATGCCAGGATAGTTGTTTCAGTGATAGTGACTGCAGGGATAGTGGCTGCAGGGAGAGTGCTTGCAGGGATAGTGACTGCAGGGATAGTGACTGCAGGGATAGTGACTGCTGGGATAGTGACTGCAGGGATAGTGGTTGCTGGGATAGTGGTTGCAGGGAGAGTGGTTGCAGAGAGAGTGACTGCAGGGATAGTGACTGTAGGGATAGTGGTTGCAGGGATAGTGGTTGCAGGGATAGTGACTGCAGGGATAGTGACTGCAGCGATATTGGTTGCAGGGATAATGACTGCAGGAAGAGTGGTTGCAGGGATAGTGGTTGCAGGTAGAGTGACTGCAGGGATAGTGACTGCAGGGTTAGTGGTTGCAGGGATAGTGACTGCAGGGTTAGTGATTGCAGTGATAATGATTGCAGGGATAGTGACTGCAGGGATATTGGTTGCAGGGATAGTGATTGCAGGGATATTGGTTGCAGGGATAGTGACTGCAGGGATAGTGGTTGCAGGGATAGTGGCTACAGGGAGTGTGGTTGCATGGAGAGTGGTTGCAGAGAGAGTGACTGCAGGGAAAGTGGTTGCAGGGGTAGTGGCAACAGGGACAGTGACTACAGGGATAGTGACTGCAGCGATAGTGACTGCGGGGATAGTGTCTGCAGGGATATTAACTGCAGGGAGAGTGACTGCAGGGATAGTGGTTGAAGGGATAGTATTTGCAGGGATAGTGGTTGCAGGGATAATGATTGCAGGGATAGTGACTGCAGGGATAGTGGTTGCAGGGATAGTGGTTTCAAGGAAAGTGGTTGCAGGGATAGTGGTTGCAGGGATAGTGACTGCAGGGATAGTGACTGCAGGAATAGTGGTAGCAGGGATAGTGGCTGCAGGGATAGTGACTGCGGGGATAGTGTCTGCAGGGATATTGACTGCAGGGAGAGTGACTGCAGGAATAGTGGTTGCAGGGATAATATTTGCAGGAATAGTGGTTGCAGGGATAATGATTGCAGGGATAGTGACTGCAGGGATAGTGGTTGCAGGGATAGTGGTTGCAAGGATAGTGGTTGCAGGGATAGTGGTTGCAGGGATAGTGACTGCAGGGATAGTGGCTGCAGGGAGAGTGGTTGCAGGGATAGTGGTTGCAGGGATAGTGGTTGCAGGGATAGTTGTTGCATGGATTGTGGTTGCAGGGAGAGTGACTGCAGGGATAGTGACTGCAGGGAGAGTGGCTGCAGGGATAGTGGTTGCAGGGATAATGATTGCAGGGATAGTGACTGCAGGGATAGTGGTTGCAGGGATAGTGTTTGCAGGTAGAGTGACTGCAGGGATAGTGACTGCAGGGTTAGTGGTTGCAGGGATAGTGACTGCAGGGTTAGTGATTGCAGTGATAATGATTGCAGGGATAGTGACTGCAGGGATATTGGTTGCAGGGATAGTGACTGCAGGGATATTGGTTGCAGGGATGGAGACTGCAGGGATAGTGGTTGCAGGGATAGTGGCTACAGGGAGTGTGGTTGCAGGGAGAGTGGTTGCAGAGAGAGTGACTGCAGGGAAAGTGGTTGCAGGGGTAGTGGCAACAGGGACAGTGACTACAGGGATAGTGACTGCAGGGATAGTGGATACAGGGTTAGTATTTGCAGGGATAATGATTGCAGGGATAGTGACTGCAGGGATAGTGGTTGCAGGGATAGTGGTTGCAGGTAGAGTGACTGCAGGGATAGTGACTGCAGGGTTAGTGGTTGCAGGGATAGTGACTGCAGGGTTAGTGATTGCAGTGATAATGATTGCAGGGATAGTGACTGCAGGGATATTGGTTGCAGGGATAGTGACTGCAGGGATAGTGGTTGCAGGGATAGTGGCTACAGGGAGTGTGGTTGCAGGGAGAGTGGTTGCAGAGAGAGTGACTGCAGGGAAAGTGGTTGCAGGGGTAGTGGCAACAGGGACAGTGACTACAGGGATAGTGACTGCAGCGATAGTGACTGCGGGGATAGTGTCTGCAGGGATAGTAACTGCAGGGAGAGTGACTGCAGGGATAGTGGTTGAAGGGATAGTATTTGCAGGGATAGTGGTTGCAGGGATAGTGGTTTCAAGGATAGTGGTTGCAGGGATAGTGGTTGCAGGGATAGTGACTGCAGGGATAGTGACTGCAGGAATAGTGGTAGCAGGGATAGTCGCTGCAGGGATAGTGACTGCGGGGATAGTGACTGCAGGGATAGTGGTTGCAGGGATAATATTTGCAGGGATAGTGGTTGCAGGGATAATGATTGCAGGGATAGTGACTGCAGGGATAGTGGTTGCAGGGATAGTGGTTGCAAGGATAGTGGTTGCAGGGATAGTGGTTGCAGGGATAGTGGTTGCAGGGATAGTGACTGCAGGGATAGTGGCTGCAGGGAGAGTGGTTGCAGGGATTGTGGTTGCAGGGATAGTGGTTGCAGTGATACTGGTTGCAGGGATAGTTGTTGCAGGGATTGTGGTTGCAGGGAGAGTGACTGCAGGGATAGTGACTGCAGGGAGAGTGGCTGCAGGGATAGTGGTTGCAGGGATAATGATTGCAGGGACAGTGACTGCAGGGATAGTGGTTGCAGGGATAGTGGTTGCAGGTAGAGTGACTGCAGGGATAGTGACTGCAGGGTTACTGGTTGCAGGGATAGTGACTGCAGGGTTAGTGATTGCAGTGATAATGATTGCAGGGATAGTGACTGCAGGGATATTGGTTGCAGGGATAGTGACTGCAGGGATAGTGGTTGCAGGGATAGTGGCTACAGGGAGTGTGGTTGCAGGGAGAGTGGTTGCAGAGAGAGTGACTGCAGGAAAAGTGGTTGCAGGGGTAGTGGCAACAGGGACAGTGACTACAGGGATAGTGACTGCAGGGATAGTGACTGCGGGGATAGTGTCTGCAGGGATATTGACTGCAGGGAGATTGACTGCAGGAATAGTGGTTGCAGGGATAGTGACTGCAGGGATAGTGGTTGCAGGGATAGTGGTTGCAAGGATAGTGGTTGCAGGGATAGTGGTTGCAGGGATAGTGACTGCAGGGATAGTGGCTGCAGGGAGAGTGCTTGCAGGGATAGTGACTGCAGGGATAGTGACTGCAGGGATAGTGACTGCTGGGATAGTGACTGCAGGGATAGTGGTTGCAGGGAGAGTGGTTGTAGAGAGAGTGACTGCAGGGATAGTGACTGCAGCGATATTGGTTGCAGGGATAATGACTGCAGGAAGAGTGGTTGCAGGGATATTGACTGCGGGGATAGTGACTGCAGGGATAGTTGTTGTAGGGATAGTGATGCCGGGATAGTTGTTTCTGGGATAGTGACTGCAGCGATAGTGATTGTAGGGATAGTGATGCCAGGATAGTTGTTTCAGGGATAGTGACTGCAGGGATAGTGGATGCAGGGAGAGTGCTTGCAGGGATAGTGACTGCAGGGATAGTGACTGCTGGGATAGTGACTGCAGGGATAGTGGTTGCAGGGAGAGTGGTTGCAGAGAGAGTGACTGCAGGGATAGTGAGTGTAGGGATAGTGGTTGCAGGGATAGTGGTTGCAGGGATAGTGACTGCAGGGATAGTGACTGCAGCGATATTGGTTGCAGGGATAATGACTGCAGGAAGAGTGGTTGCAGGGATAGTGGATGCAGGTAGAGTGACTGCAGGGATAGTGACTGCAGGGTTAGTGGTTGCAGGGATAGTGACTGCAGGGTTAGTGATTGCAGTGATAATGATTGCAGGGATAGTGACTGCAGGGATATTGGTTGCAGGGATAGTGATTGCAGGGATATTGGTTGCAGGGATAGTGACTGCAGGGATAGTGGTTGCAGGGATAGTGGCTACAGGGAGAGTGGTTGCAGAGAGAGTGACTGCAGGGAAAGTGGTTGCAGGGATAGTGGCAACAGGGACAGTGACTACAGGGATAGTGACTGCAGTGATAGTGACTGCGGGGATAGTGTCTGCAGGGATATTAACTGCAGGGAGAGTGACTGCAGGGATAGTGGTTGAAGGGATAGTATTTGCAGGGATAGTGGTTGCAGGGATAATGATTGCAGGGATAGTGACTGCAGGGATAGTGGTTGCAGGGATAGTGGTTTCAAGGAAAGTGGTTGCAGGGATAGTGGTTGCAGGGATAGTGACTGCAGGGATAGTGACTGCAGGAATAGTGGTAGCAGGGATAGTGGCTGCAGGGATAGTGACTGCGGGGATAGTGTCTGCAGGGATATTGACTGCAGGGAGAGTGACTGCAGGGATAGTGGTTGCAGGGATAATATTTGCAGGGATAGTGGTTGCAGGGATAATGATTGCAGGGATAGTGACTGCAGGGATAGTGGTTGCAGGGATAGTGGTTGCAAGGATAGTGGTTGCAGGGATAGTGGTTGCAGGGATAGTGGCTACAGGGAGAGTGGTTGCAGGGATAGTGGTTGCAGGGATAGTGACTGCAGGAATAGTGGTTGCAGGGATAGTGGCAACAGGGAGAGTGACTACAGGGATAGTGACTGCAGGAATAGTGGTAGCAGGGATAGTGGCTGCAGGGATAGTGACTGCGGGGATAGTGTCTGCAGGGATATTGACTGCAGGGAGAGTGACTGCCGGGATAGTGGTTGCAGCGATAGTATTTGCAGGGATAGTGGTTGCAGGGATAATGATTGCAGGGATAGTGACTGCAGGGATAGTGGTTGCAGGGATAGTGGTTGCAAGGATAGTGGTTGCAGGGAGAGTGGTTGCAGGGATAGTGGTTGCAGGGATAGTGGTTGCAGGGATAGTTGTTGCATGGATTGTGGTTGCAGGGAGAGTGACTGCAGGGATAGTGACTGCAGGGAGAGTGGCTGCAGGGATAGTGGTTGCAGGGATAATGATTGCAGGGATAGTGACTGCAGGGATAGTGGTTGCAGGGATAGTGGTTGCAGGTAGAGTGACTGCAGGGATAGTGACTGCAGGGTTAGTGGTTGCAGGGATAGTGACTGCAGGGTTAGTGATTGCAGTGATAATGATTGCAGGGATAGTGACTGCAGGGATATTGGTTGCAGGGATAGTGACTGCAGGGTTATTGGTTGCAGGGATGGAGACTGCAGGGATAGTGGTTGCAGGGATAGTGGCTACAGGGAGTGTGGTTGCAGGGAGAGTGGTTGCAGAGAGAGTGACTGCAGGGAAAGTGGTTGCAGGGGTAGTGGCAACAGGGACAGTGACTACAGGGATAGTGACTGCAGGGATATTGACTGCAGGGAGAGTGACTTCAGGGATAGTGGTTGCAGGGATAGTATTTGCAGGGATAATGATTGCAGGGATAGTGACTGCAGGGATAGTGGTTGCAGGGATAGTGGTTGCAGGTAGAGTGACTGCAGGGATAGTGACTGCAGGGTTAGTGGTTGCAGGGATAGTGACTGCAGGGTTAGTGATTGCAGTGATAATGATTGCAGGGATAGTGACTGCAGGGATATTGGTTGCAGGGATAGTGACTGCAGGGATATTGGTTGCAGGGATAGTGACTGCAGGGATAGTGGTTGCAGGGATAGTGGCAACAGGGAGTTTGGTTGCAGGGAGAGTGGTTGCAGAGAGAGTGACTGCCGGGAAAGTGGTTGCAGGGGTAGTGGCAACAGGGACAGTGACTACAGGGATAGTGACTGCAGCGATAGTGACTGCGGGGATAGTGTCTGCAGGGATATTATCTGCAGGGAGAGTGACTGCAGGGATAGTGGTTGAAGGGATAGTATTTGCAGGGATAGTGGTTGCAGGGATAGTGGTTTCAAGGATAGTGGTTGCAGGGATAGTGGTTGCAGGGATAGTGACTGCAGGGATAGTGACTGCAGGAATAGTGGTAGCAGGGATAGTCGCTGCAGGGATAGTGACTGCGGGGATAGTGTCTGCAGGGATATTGACTGCAGGGAGAGTGACTGCAGGGATAGTGGTTGCAGGGATAATATTTGCAGGGATAGTGGTTGCAGGGATAATGATTGCAGGGATAGTGACTGCAGGGATAGTGGTTGCAGGGATAGTGGTTGCAAGGATAGTGGTTGCAGGGATAGTGGTTGCAGGGATAGTGGTTGCAGGGATAGTGACTGCAGGGATTTTTTCTGCAGCTATTGTCGTTGCAGGGAGAATGACTACAGGGATAGTGACTGCAGGGATAGTGGTTGCAGGGTAAGTGACTGCAGGCATAGTGAATGCATCGATAGTGACTGCAGGGATAGTGCTTGCAGGGAGAGTGGTTGCAGGGATAGTGGTCGCAGGGATAGTGTTTGCAGGGATATTGACTGCAGGGATATTGGCTGCAGGGATAGTTGTTGCAGGGATAGTGGTTGCATGGATAGTGGTTGCCGGGATAGTTGTTGCAGGGATAGCGGATGCAGTGATAGTGGATGCAGGGTTAGTGAGTGCAGCGATAGTGGTTGCAGGGAGAGTGACTGCAGGGATAGTGGTCGCAGGGATAGTGGCAACAGGGATAGTGACTGCAGGGATAGTGGTAGCAGGGATAGTGACTGCATGGATAGTGGTTGCAGTGATATTGGTTGCAGGAATAGTGACTGCAGGGAGAGTGACTGCAGGGATAGTGGTTGCAGGGATATTGACTGCAGGGATAGTGACTGCAGGGATAGTGGTTGCAGGGAGGGTGACTGTAGGGATTTTTTCTGCAGCTATAGTGGTTGCAGGGAGAGTGACTACAGGGATAGTGACTGCAGGGATAGTGGTTGCAGGGTAAGTGACTGCAGGCATATTGAATGCATGGATAGTGACTGCAGGGATAGTGCTTGCAGGGAGAGTGGTTGCAGGGATAGTGGTCGCAGGGATAGTGTTTGCATGGATAGTGGTTGCAGGGATAGTTGTTGCAGGGATAGTGACTGCAGGGATATTGACTGCAGGGATAGCGGTTGCAGTGATAGTGGATGCAGGGTTAGTGAGTGCAGGGATAGTGGTTGCAGGGATAGTGGTTGCAGGGAGAGTGACTGCAGGGATAGTGGTTGCAGGGATTGTGGTTGCAGGGAGGGTGACTGCAGGGATAGTGGCTGCAGGGATAGTGACTGCATGGATAGTGGTTGCAGTCATATTGGTTGCAGGAATAGTGACTGCAGGGAGAGTGACTGCAGGGATAGTGGTTGCAGGGATATTGACTGCAGGGATAGTGACTGCAGGGATAGTGGTTGCAGGGAGAGTGGTTGACGGGAGAGTGACTGCGGGGATAGTGGTTGCAGGGATATTGACTGCAGGGATAGTGACTGCAGGGATAGTGGTTGCAGGGAGAGTGGTTGACGCGAGAGTGACTGCGGGGATAGTGACTGCAGGGATAGTGACTGCAGGGATATTGGTTGCAGGGATAGTGACTGCAGGTATAGTGGTTGCAGGGATAGTGGCTACAGGGAGTGTGGTTGCAGGGAGAGTGGTTGCAGAGAGAGTGACTGCAGGAAAAGTGGTTGCAGGGGTAGTGGCAACAGGGACAGTGACTACAGGGATAGTGACTGCAGGGATAGTGACTGCGGGGATAGTGTCTGCAGGGATATTGACTGCAGGGAGAGTGACTGCAGGAATAGTGGTTGCAGGGATAGTGACTGCAGGGATAGTGGTTGCAGGGATAGTGGTTGCAAGGATAGTGGTTGCAGGGATAGTGGTTGCAGGGATAGTGACTGCAGGGATAGTGGCTGCAGGGATAGTGACTGCTGGGATAGTGACTGCAGGGATAGTGGTTGCAGGGAGAGTGGTTGCAGAGAGAGTGACTGCAGGGATAGTGACTGTAGGGATAGTGGTTGCAGGGATAGTGGTTGCAGGGATAGTGACTGCAGGGATAGTGACTGCAGCGATATTGGTTGCAGGGATAATGACTGCAGGAAGAGTGGTTGCAAGGATATTGACTGCGGGGATAGTGACTGCAGGGATAGTTGTTGTAGGGATAGTGATGCCGGGATAGTTGTTTCTGGGATAGTGACTGCAGCGATAGTGATTGTAGGGATAGTGATGCCAGGATAGTTGTTTCAGGGATAGTGACGGCAGGGATAGTGGCTGCAGGGAGATTGCTTGCAGGGATAGTGACTGCAGGGATAGTGACTGCAGGGATAGTGGTTGCAGGGAGAGTGGTTGCAGAGAGAGTGACTGCAGGGATAGTGACTGTAGGGATAGTGGTTGCAGGGATAGTGGTTGCAGGGATAGTGACTGCAGGGATAGTGACTGCAGCGATATTGGTTGCAGGGATAATGACTGCAGGAAGAGTGGTTGCAGGGATATTGACTGCGGGGATAGTGAATGCAGGGATAGTGGTTGCAGGGATATTGGTTGCATGGATAGTGGTTGCAGGGATAGTGGTTGCAGCGATAGTGGTTGCATGGATAGTGGTTGCTGGGATAGTTGCTGCAGGGATAGTGGTTGCAGGGATAGGGGTTGTAGGGAGAGTGACTGCAGGGATAGTGACTGCAGGGATAGTGGTTGCAGGGAGGGTGACTGCAGGGATTTTTTCTGCAGCTATAGTCGTTGCAGGGAGAATGACTACAGGGATAGTGACTGCAGGGATAGTGGTTGCAGGGTAAGTGACTGCAGGCATAGTGAATGCATCGATAGTGACTGCAAGGATAGTGCTTGCAGGGAGAGTGGTTGCAGGGATAGTGGTCGCAGGGATAGTGTTTGCAGGGATATTGACTGCAGGGATATTGGCTGCAGGGATAGTTGTTGCAGGGATAGTGGTTGCATGGATAGTGGTTGCAGGGATAGTTGTTGCAGGGATAGCGGATGCAGTGATAGTGGATGCAGGGTTAGTGAGTGCAGCGATAGTGGTTGCAGGGAGAGTGACTGCAGGGATAGTGGTTGCAGGGATAGTGGCAACAGGGATAGTGACTGCAGGGATAGTGGTAGCAGGGATAGTGACTGCATGGATAGTGGTTGCAGTGATATTGGTTGCAGGAATAGTGACTGCAGGGAGAGTGACTGCAGGGATAGTGGTTGCAGGGATATTGACTGCAGGGATAGTGACTGCAGGGATAGTGGTTGCAGGGAGGGTGACTGTAGGGATTTTTTCTGCAGCTGTAGTGGTTGCAGGGAGAGTGACTACAGGGATAGTGACTGCAGGGATAGTAGTTGCAGGGTAAGTGACTGCAGGCATATTGAATGCATGGATAGTGACTGCAGGGATAGTGCTTGCAGGGAGAGTGGTTGCAGGGATAGTGGTCGCAGGGATAGTGTTTGCATGGATAGTGGTTGCAGGGATATTTGTTGCAGGGATAGTGACTGCAGGGATATTGACAGCAGGGATAGCGGTTGCAGTGATAGTGGATGCAGGGTTAGTGAGTGCAGCGATAGTGGTTGCAGGGATAGTGGTTGCAGGGAGAGTGACTGCAGGGATAGTGGTTGCAGGGATTGTGGTTGCAGGGAGGGTGACTGCAGGGATAGTGGCTGCAGGGATAGTGGTTGCAGGGAGAGTGGTTGCAGAGAGAGTGACTGCAGGGATAGTGACTGTAGGGATAGTGGTTGCAGGGATAGTGGTTGCAGGGATAGTGACTGCAGGGATAGTGACTGCAGCGATATTGGTTGCAGGGATAATGACTGCAGGAAGAGTGGTTGCAGGGATATTGACTGCGGGGATAGTGACTGCAGGGATAGTTGTTGTAGGGATAGTGATGCCGGGATAGTTGTTTCTGGGATAGTGACTGCAGCGATAGTGATTGTAGGGATAGTGATGCCAGGATAGTTGTTTCAGGGATAGTGACTGCAGGGATAGTGGCTGCAGGGAGAGTGCTTGCAGGGATAGTGACTGCAGGGATAGTGACTGCAGGGATAGTGACTGCTGGGATAGTGACTGCAGGGATAGTGGTTGCAGGGAGAGTGGTTGCAGAGAGAGTGACTGCAGGGATAGTGACTGTAGGGATAGTGACTGCAGGGATAGTGACTGCAGCGATATTGGTTGCAGGGATAATGACTGCAGGAAGAGTGGTTGCAGGGATATTGACTGCGGGGATAGTGAATGCAGGGATAGTGGTTGCAGGGATATTGGTTGCATGGATAGTGGTTGCAGGGATAGTGGTTGCAGCGATAGTGGTTGCATGGATAGTGGTTGCTGGGATAGTTGCTGCAGGGATAGTGGTTGCAGGGATAGGGGTTGTAGGGAGAGTGACTGCAGGGATAGTGACTGCAGGGATAGTGGTTGCAGGGAGGGTGACTGCAGGGATTTTTTCTGCAGCTATAGTCGTTGCAGGGAGAATGACTACAGGGATAGTGACTGCAGGGATAGTGGTTGCAGGGTAAGTGACTGCAGGCATAGTGAATGCATCGATAGTGACTGCAGGGATAGTGCTTGCAGGGAGAGTGGTTGCAGGGATAGTGGTCGCAGGGATAGTGTTTGCAGGGATATTGACTGCAGGGATATTGGCTGCAGGGATAGTTGTTGCAGGGATAGTGGTTGCATGGATAGTGGTTGCCGGGATAGTTGTTGCAGGGATAGCGGATGCAGTGATAGTGGATGCAGGGTTAGTGAGTGCAGCGATAGTGGTTGCAGGGAGAGTGACTGCAGGGATAGTGGTCGCAGGGATAGTGGCAACAGGGATAGTGACTGCAGGGATAGTGGTAGCAGGGATAGTGACTGCATGGATAGTGGTTGCAGTGATATTGGTTGCAGGAATAGTGACTGCAGGGAGAGTGACTGCAGGGATAGTGGTTGCAGGGATATTGACTGCAGGGATAGTGACTGCAGGGAGAGTGGTTGCAGGGAGGGTGACTGTAGGGATTTTTTCTGCAGCTATAGTGGTTGCAGGGAGAGTGACTACAGGGATAGTGACTGCAGGGATAGTGGTTGCAGGGTAAGTGACTGCAGGCATATTGAATGCATGGATAGTGACTGCAGGGATAGTGCTTGCAGGGAGAGTGGTTGCAGGGATAGTGGTCGCAGGGATAGTGTTTGCATGGATAGTGGTTGCAGGGATAGTTGTTGCAGGGATAGTGACTGCAGGGATATTGACTGCAGGGATAGCGGTTGCAGTGATAGTGGATGCAGGGTTAGTGAGTGCAGCGATAGTGGTTGCAGGGATAGTGGTTGCAGGGAGAGTGACTGCAGGGATAGTGGTTGCAGGGATTGTGGTTGCAGGGAGGGTGACTGCAGGGATAGTGGCTGCAGGGATAGTGACTGCATGGATAGTGGTTGCAGTCATATTGGTTGCAGGAATAGTGACTGCAGGGAGAGTGACTGCAGGGATAGTGGTTGCAGGGATATTGACTGCAGGGATAGTGACTGCAGGGATAGTGGTTGCAGGGAGAGTGGTTGACGGGAGAGTGACTGCGGGGATAGTGGTTGCAGGGATATTGACTGCAGGGATAGTGACTGCAGGGATAGTGGTTGCAGGGAGAGTGGTTGACGCGAGAGTGACTGCGGGGATAGTGACTGCAGGGATAGTGACTGCAGGGATATTGGTTGCAGGGATAGTGACTGCAGGTATAGTGGTTGCAGGGATAGTGGCTACAGGGAGTGTGGTTGCAGGGAGAGTGGTTGCAGAGAGAGTGACTGCAGGAAAAGTGGTTGCAGGGGTAGTGGCAACAGGGACAGTGACTACAGGGATAGTGACTGCAGGGATAGTGACTGCGGGGATAGTGTCTGCAGGGATATTGACTGCAGGGAGAGTGACTGCAGGAATAGTGGTTGCAGGGATAGTGACTGCAGGGATAGTGGTTGCAGGGATAGTGGTTGCAAGGATAGTGGTTGCAGGGATAGTGGTTGCAGGGATAGTGACTGCAGGGATAGTGGCTGCAGGGAGAGTGCTTGCAGGGATAGTGACTGCAGGGATAGTGACTGCAGGGATAGTGACTGCTGGGATAGTGACTGCAGGGATAGTGGTTGCAGGGAGAGTGGTTGCAGAGAGAGTGACTGCAGGGATAGTGACTGTAGGGATAGTGGTTGCAGGGATAGTGGTTGCAGGGATAGTGACTGCAGGGATAGTGACTGCAGCGATATTGGTTGCAGGGATAATGACTGCAGGAAGAGTGGTTGCAAGGTTATTGACTGCGGGGATAGTGACTGCAGGGATAGTTGTTGTAGGGATAGTGATGCCGGGATAGTTGTTTCTGGGATAGTGACTGCAGCGATAGTGATTGTAGGGATAGTGATGCCAGGATAGTTGTTTCACGGATAGTGACTGCAGGGATAGTGGCTGCAGGGAGATTGCTTGCAGGGATAGTGACTGCAGGGATAGTGACTGCAGGGATAGTGGTTGCAGGGAGAGTGGTTGCAGAGAGAGTGACTGCAGGGATAGTGACTGTAGGGATAGTGGTTGCATGGATAGTGGTTGCAGGGATAGTGACTGCAGGGATAGTGACTGCAGCGATATTGGTTGCAGGGATAATGACTGCAGGAAGAGTGGTTGCAGGGATATTGACTGCGGGGATAGTGAATGCAGGGATAGTGGTTGCAGGGATATTGGTTGCATGGATAGTGGTTGCAGGGATAGTGGTTGCAGCGATAGTGGTTGCATGGATAGTGGTTGCTGGGATAGTTGCTGCAGGGATAGTGGTTGCAGGGATAGGGGTTGTAGGGAGAGTGACTGCAGGGATAGTGACTGCAGGGATAGTGGTTGCAGGGAGGGTGACTGCAGGGATTTTTTCTGCAGCTATAGTCGTTGCAGGGAGAATGACTACAGGGATAGTGACTGCAGGGATAGTGGTTGCAGGGTAAGTGACTGCAGGCATAGTGAATGCATCGATAGTGACTGCAGGGATAGTGCTTGCAGGGAGAGTGGTTGCAGGGATAGTGGTCGCAGGGATAGTGTTTGCAGGGATATTGACTGCAGGGATATTGGCTGCAGGGATAGTTGTTGCAGGGATAGTGGTTGCATGGATAGTGGTTGCAGGGATAGTTGTTGCAGGGATAGCGGATGCAGTGATAGTGGATGCAGGGTTAGTGAGTGCAGCGATAGTGGTTGCAGGGAGAGTGACTGCAGGGATAGTGGTTGCAGGGATAGTGGCAACAGGGATAGTGACTGCAGGGATAGTGGTAGCAGGGATAGTGACTGCATGGATAGTGGTTGCAGTGATATTGGTTGCAGGAATAGTGACTGCAGGGAGAGTGACTGCAGGGATAGTGGTTGCAGGGATATTGACTGCAGGGATAGTGACTGCAGGGATAGTGGTTGCAGGGAGGGTGACTGTAGGGATTTTTTCTGCAGCTGTAGTGGTTGCAGGGAGAGTGACTACAGGAATAGTGACTGCAGGGATAGTAGTTGCAGGGTAAGTGACTGCAGGCATATTGAATGCATGGATAGTGACTGCAGGGATAGTGCTTGCAGGGAGAGTGGTTGCAGGGATAGTGGTCGCAGGGATAGTGTTTGCATGGATAGTGGTTGCAGGGATAGTTGTTGCAGGGATAGTGACTGCAGGGATATTGACAGCAGGGATAGCGGTTGCAGTGATAGTGGATGCAGGGTTAGTGAGTGCAGCGATAGTGGTTGCAGGGATAGTGGTTGCAGGGAGAGTGACTGCAGGGATAGTGGTTGCAGGGATTGTGGTTGCAGGGAGGGTGACTGCAGGGATAGTGGCTGCAGGGATAGTGACTGCATGGATAGTGGTTGCAGTAATATTGGTTGCAGGAATAGTGACTGCAGGGAGAGTGACTGCAGGGATAGTGGTTGCAGGGATATTGACTGCAGGGATAGTGACTGCAGGGATAGTGGTTGCAGGGAGAGTGGTTGACGGGAGAGTGACTGTGGGGATAGTGGTTGCAGGGATATTGACTGCAGGGATAGTGACTGCAGGGATAGTGGTTGCAGGGAGAGTGGTTGACGGGAGAGAGACTGCGGGGATAGTGACTGCAGGGATAGTGACTGCAGGGATAGTGTTTGCAGGGATAGTGACTGCAGGGATAGTGGTTGCAGGGAGAGTGACTGCAGGGATAGTGGATGCAGGGATAGTGGATGCAGGGATAGTGACTGGTAGGGATAGTGACTGCAGGGATATTGTTTGCAGGGATAGTGACTGCAGGGAAAGTGGTTGCAGGGAGAGTGACTGCAGGGATAGTGGTTGCAGGGATACTGGTTGCAGGGAGATTGACTGCAGGGATAGTGTTTGCAGGTATAGTGACTGCAAATAGTGGTTGCAGGGATAGTGAATGCAGGGATAGTCGTTGCAGGGATAGTGCCTGCACGGATAGTGACTGCAGGGAGAGTGGTTTCAGGAATACTGGTTGCAGCGATAGTGACTGCAGCGATAGTGACTGCAGGGATAGTGGTTGCAGGGATAGTGGTTGCATGGATAGTGATTGCAGGGACAGTGGGTGCAGCGATAGTGGTTGCATGGATGGTGGTTGCAGGGATATTTGTTGCAGCGATAGTTCTTGCAGGGATAGTGGTTGCAGGGATAGTGACTGCAGGGATAGTGGTTGCAGGGATATTGGTTGCATGGATAGTGGTTGCAGGGATAGTGGTTGCAGCGATAGTGGTTGCATGGATAGTGGTTGCTGGGATAGTGGTTGCACGGATAGTTGTTGCAGGGATAGTGATTGCAGGGATAGTGACTGCAGGGATAGCGGATGCAGTGATAGTGGATGCAGGGTTAGTGAGTGCAGCGATAGTGGTTGCAGGGAGAGTGACTGCAGGGATAGTGGTTGCAGGGATTGTGGTTGCAGGGAGGGTGACTGCAGGGATAGTGGCTGCAGGGATAGTGACTGCATGGATAGTGGTTGCAGCAATAGTGGTTGCAGGGAGAGTGGTTGCAGGGATAGTGACTGAAGGGATATTGACTGCAGGGATAGCGGTTGCAGTGATAGTGGATGCAGGGATATTGACTGCAGCGATAGTGGTTGCAGGGATAGTTGTTGCAGGGATAGTGGTTGCAGGGATAGTGAATGCAGAGATTCTCGTTGCAGGGATATTGACTGCAGTGATAGTGGTTGCAGGGATAGTGAATGCAGGGATTCTCATTGCCGAGATAGTGACTGCTGTGATAGTGACTGCAGGGAGATTGGTTGCAGGAATACTGGTTGCTGCGATATTGACTGCAGTGATAGTGACTGCAGGGATAGTGGTTGCAGGGATATTGGTTGCATGGATAGTGGTTGCAGGGATAGTGGTTGCAGCGATAGTGGTTGCATGGATAGTGGTTGCTGGGATAGTGGTTGCAGGGATAGTTGTTGCAGGGATAGTGATTGCAGGGATAGTGACTGCAGGGGTAGCGGATGCAGTGATAGTGGATGCAGGGTTAGTGAGTGCAGCGATAGTGGTTGCAGGGAGAGTGACTGCAGGGATAGTGGTTGCAGGGATTGTGGTTGCAGGGAGGGTGACTGCAGGGATAGTGGCTGCCGGGATAGTGACTGCATGGATAGTGGTTGCAGTGATATTGGTTGCAGGAATAGCGACTGCAGGGAGAGTGACTGCAGGGATAGTGGTTGCAGGGATATTCACTGCAGGGATAGTGACTGGTGCAGGGATTGTGGTTGCAGGGAGGTTGACAGCAGGGATTTTTTCTGCAGCTATAGTGGTTGCAGGGAGAGTGACTACAGGGATAGTGACTGCAGGGATAGTGATTGCAGGGTAAGTGACTGCAGGCATAGTGAATGCATGGATAGTGACTGCAGGGATAGTGCTTGCAGGGAGAGTGGTTGCAGGGATAGTGGTCGCAGGGATAGTGTTTGCATGGATAGTGGTTGCAGGGATAGTTGTTGCAGGGATAGTGACTGCAGGGATAGTGACTGCAGGGATAGCGGATGCAGTGATAGTGGATGCAGGGTTAGTGAGTGCCGCGATAGTGGTTGCAGTGATAGTGGTTGCAGGGAGAGTGACTGCAGGGATAGTGGTTGCAGGGATTGTGGTTGCAGGGAGGGTGACTGCAGGGATAGTGGCTGCAGGGATAGTGACTGCATGGATAGTGGTTTCAGTCATATTGGTTGCAGGAATAGTGACTGCAGGGAGAGTGACTGCAGGGATAGTGGTTGCAGGGATATTGACTGCAGGGATAGTGACTGCAGGGATAGTGGTTGCAGGGAGAGTGGTTGACGGGAGAGTGACTGCAGGGATAGTGGTTGCAGGGATTGTGGTTGCAGGGAGGGTGACTGCAGGGATAGTGGCTGCAGGGATAGTGACTGCATGGATAGTGGTTGCAGTCATATTGGTTGCAGGAATAGTGACTGCAGGGAGAGTGACTGCAGGGATAGTGGTTGCAGGGATATTGACTGCAGGGATAGTGACTGCAGGGATAGTGGTTGCAGGGAGAGTGGTTGACGGGAGAGTGACTGCGGGGATAGTGGTTGCAGGGATATTGACTGCAGGGATAGTGACTGCAGGGATAGTGGTTGCAGGGAGAGTGGTTGACGCGAGAGTGACTGCGGGGATAGTGACTGCAGGGATAGTGACTGCAGGGATATTGGTTGCAGGGATAGTGACTGCAGGTATAGTGGTTGCAGGGATAGTGGCTACAGGGAGTGTGGTTGCAGGGAGAGTGGTTGCAGAGAGAGTGACTGCAGGAAAAGTGGTTGCAGGGGTAGTGGCAACAGGGACAGTGACTACAGGGATAGTGACTGCAGGGATAGTGACTGCGGGGATAGTGTCTGCAGGGATATTGACTGCAGGGAGAGTGACTGCAGGAATAGTGGTTGCAGGGATAGTGACTGCAGGGATAGTGGTTGCAGGGATAGTGGTTGCAAGGATAGTGGTTGCAGGGATAGTGGTTGCAGGGATAGTGACTGCAGGGATAGTGGCTGCAGGGAGAGTGCTTGCAGGGATAGTGACTGCAGGGATAGTGACTGCAGGGATAGTGACTGCTGGGATAGTGACTGCAGGGATAGTGGTTGCAGGGAGAGTGGTTGCAGAGAGAGTGACTGCAGGGATAGTGACTGTAGGGATAGTGGTTGCAGGGATAGTGGTTGCAGGGATAGTGACTGCAGGGATAGTGACTGCAGCGATATTGGTTGCAGGGATAATGACTGCAGGAAGAGTGGTTGCAAGGATATTGACTGCGGGGATAGTGACGGCAGGGATAGTTGTTGTAGGGATAGTGATGCCGGGATAGTTGTTTCTGGGATAGTGACTGCAGCGATAGTGATTGTAGGGATAGTGATGCCAGGATAGTTGTTTCAGGGATAGTGACTGCAGGGATAGTGGCTGCAGGGAGATTGCTTGCAGGGATAGTGACTGCAGGTTTAGTGACTGCAGGGATAGTGGTTGCAGGGAGAGTGGTTGCAGAGAGAGTGACTGCAGGGATAGTGACTGTAGGGATAGTGGTTGCATGGATAGTGGTTGCAGGGATAGTGACTGCAGGGATAGTGACTGCAGCGATATTGGTTGCAGGGATAATGACTGCAGGAAGAGTGGTTGCAGGGATATTGACTGCGGGGATAGTGAATGCAGGGATAGTGGTTGCAGGGATATTGGTTGCATGGATAGTGGTTGCAGGGATAGTGGTTGCAGCGATAGTGGTTGCATGGATAGTGGTTGCTGGGATAGTTGCTGCAGGGATAGTGGTTGCAGGGATAGGGGTTGTAGGGAGAGTGACTGCAGGGATAGTGACTGCAGGGATAGTGGTTGCAGGGAGGGTGACTGCAGGGATTTTTTCTGCAGCTATAGTCGTTGCAGGGAGAATGACTACAGGGATAGTGACTGCAGGGATAGTGGTTGCAGGGTAAGTGACTGCAGGCATAGTGAATGCATCGATAGTGACTGCAGGGATAGTGCTTGCAGGGAGAGTGGTTGCAGGGATAGTGGTCGCAGGGATAGTGTTTGCAGGGATATTGACTGCAGGGATATTGGCTGCAGGGATAGTTGTTGCAGGGATAGTGGTTGCATGGATAGTGGTTGCAGGGATAGTTGTTGCAGGGATAGCGGATGCAGTGATAGTGGATGCAGGGTTAGTGAGTGCAGCGATAGTGGTTGCAGGGAGAGTGACTGCAGGGATAGTGGTTGCAGGGATATTCACTGCAGGGATAGTGACTGGTGCAGGGATTGTGGTTGCAGGGAGGTTGACAGCAGGGATTTTTTCTGCAGCTATAGTGGTTGCAGGGAGAGTGACTACAGGGATAGTGACTGCAGGGATAGTGATTGCAGGGTAAGTGACTGCAGGCATAGTGAATGCATGGATAGTGACTGCAGGGATAGTGCTTTCAGGGAGAGTGGTTGCAGGGATAGTGGTCGCAGGGATAGTGTTTGCATGGATAGTGGTTGCAGGGATAGTTGTTGCAGGGATAGTGACTGCAGGGATAGTGACTGCAGGGATAGCGGATGCAGTGATAGTGGATGCAGGGTTAGTGAGTGCCGCGATAGTGGTTGCAGTGATAGTGGTTGCAGGGAGAGTGACTGCAGGGATAGTGGTTGCAGGGATTGTGGTTGCAGGGAGGGTGACTGCAGGGATAGTGGCTGCAGGGATAGTGACTGCATGGATAGTGGTTTCAGTCATATTGGTTGCAGGAATAGTGACTGCAGGGAGAGTGACTGCAGGGATAGTGGTTGCAGGGATATTGACTGCAGGGATAGTGACTGCAGGGATAGTGGTTGCAGGGAGAGTGGTTGACGGGAGAGTGACTGCGGGGATAGTGGTTGCAGGGATTGTGGTTGCAGGGAGGGTGACTGCAGGGATAGTGGCTGCAGGGATAGTGACTGCATGGATAGTGGTTGCAGTCATATTGGTTGCAGGAATAGTGACTGCAGGGAGAGTGACTGCAGGGATAGTGGTTGCAGGGATATTGACTGCAGGGATAGTGACTGCAGGGATAGTGGTTGCAGGGAGAGTGGTTGACGGGAGAGTGACTGCGGGGATAGTGGTTGCAGGGATATTGACTGCAGGGATAGTGACTGCAGGGATAGTGGTTGCAGGGAGAGTGGTTGACGCGAGAGTGACTGCGGGGATAGTGACTGCAGGGATAGTGACTGCAGGGATATTGGTTGCAGGGATAGTGACTGCAGGTATAGTGGTTGCAGGGATAGTGGCTACAGGGAGTGTGGTTGCAGGGAGAGTGGTTGCAGAGAGAGTGACTGCAGGAAAAGTGGTTGCAGGGGTAGTGGCAACAGGGACAGTGACTACAGGGATAGTGACTGCAGGGATAGTGACTGCGGGGATAGTGTCTGCAGGGATATTGACTGCAGGGAGAGTGACTGCAGGAATAGTGGTTGCAGGGATAGTGACTGCAGGGATAGTGGTTGCAGGGATAGTGGTTGCAAGGATAGTGGTTGCAGGGATAGTGGTTGCAGGGATAGTGACTGCAGGGATAGTGGCTGCAGGGAGAGTGCTTGCAGGGATAGTGACTGCAGGGATAGTGACTGCAGGGATAGTGACTGCTGGGATAGTGACTGCAGGGATAGTGGTTGCAGGGAGAGTGGTTGCAGAGAGAGTGACTGCAGGGATAGTGACTGTAGGGATAGTGGTTGCAGGGATAGTGGTTGCAGGGATAGTGACTGCAGGGATAGTGACTGCAGCGATATTGGTTGCAGGGATAATGACTGCAGGAAGAGTGGTTGCAAGGATATTGACTGCGGGGATAGTGACTGCAGGGATAGTTGTTGTATGGATAGTGATGCCGGGATAGTTGTTTCTGGGATAGTGACTGCAGCGATAGTGATTGTAGGGATAGTGATGCCAGGATAGTTGTTTCACGGATAGTGACTGCAGGGATAGTGGCTGCAGGGAGATTGCTTGCAGGGATAGTGACTGCAGGGATAGTGACTGCAGGGATAGTGGTTGCAGGGAGAGTGGTTGCAGAGAGAGTGACTGCAGGGATAGTGACTGTAGGGATAGTGGTTGCATGGATAGTGGTTGCAGGGATAGTGACTGCAGGGATAGTGACTGCAGCGATATTGGTTGCAGGGATAATGACTGCAGGAAGAGTGGTTGCAGGGATATTGACTGCGGGGATAGTGAATGCAGGGATAGTGGTTGCAGGGATATTGGTTGCATGGATAGTGGTTGCAGGGATAGTGGTTGCAGCGATAGTGGTTGCATGGATAGTGGTTGCTGGGATAGTTGCTGCAGGGATAGTGGTTGCAGTGATATTGGTTGCAGGAATAGTGACTGCAGGGAGAGTGACTGCAGGGATAGTGGTTGCAGGGATATTGACTGCAGGGATAGTGACTGCAGGGATAGTGGTTGCAGGGAGGGTGACTGTAGGGATTTTTTCTGCAGCTGTAGTGGTTGCAGGGAGAGTGACTACAGGGATAGTGACTGCAGGGATAGTAGTTGCAGGGTAAGTGACTGCAGGCATATTGAATGCATGGATAGTGACTGCAGGGATAGTGCTTGCAGGGAGAGTGGTTGCAGGGATAGTGGTCGCAGGGATAGTGTTTGCATGGATAGTGGTTGCAGGGATAGTTGTTGCAGGGATAGTGACTGCAGGGATATTGACAGCAGGGATAGCGGTTGCAGTGATAGTGGATGCAGGGTTAGTGAGTGCAGCGATAGTGGTTGCAGGGATAGTGGTTGCAGGGAGAGTGACTGCAGGGATAGTGGTTGCAGGGATTGTGGTTGCAGGGATAGTGACTGCAGCGATATTGGTTGCAGGGATAATGACTGCAGGAAGAGTGGTTGCAGGGATATTGACTGCGGGGATAGTGAATGCAGGGATAGTGGTTGCAGGGATATTGGTTGCATGGATAGTGGTTGCAGGGATAGTGGTTGCAGCGATAGTGGTTGCATGGATAGTGGTTGCTGGGATAGTTGCTGCAGGGATAGTGGTTGCAGGGATAGGGGTTGTAGGGAGAGTGACTGCAGGGATAGTGACTGCAGGGATAGTGGTTGCAGGGAGGGTGACTGCAGGGATTTTTTCTGCAGCTATAGTCGTTGCAGGGAGAATGACTACAGGGATAGTGACTGCAGGGATAGTGGTTGCAGGGTAAGTGACTGCAGGCATAATGAATGCATCGATAGTGACTGCAGGGATAGTGCTTGCAGGGAGAGTGGTTGCAGGGATAGTGGTCGCAGGGATAGTGTTTGCAGGGATATTGACTGCAGGGATATTGGCTGCAGGGATAGTTGTTGCAGGGATAGTGGTTGCATGGATAGTGGTTGCAGGGATAGTTGTTGCAGGGATAGCCGGATGCAGTGATAGTGGATGCAGGGTTAGTGAGTGCAGCGATAGTGGTTGCAGGGAGAGTGACTGCAGGGATAGTGGTTGCAGGGATAGTGGCAACAGGGATAGTGACTGCAGGGATAGTGGTAGCAGGGATAGTGACTGCATGGATAGTGGTTGCAGTGATATTGGTTGCAGGAATAGTGACTGCAGGGAGAGTGACTGCAGGGATAGTGGTTGCAGGGATATTGACTGCAGGGATAGTGACTGCAGGGATAGTGGTTGCAGGGAGGGTGACTGTAGGGATTTTTTCTGCAGCTGTAGTGGTTGCAGGGAGAGTGACTACAGGGATAGTGACTGCAGGGATAGTAGTTGCAGGGTAAGTGACTGCAGGCATATTGAATGCATGGATAGTGACTGCAGGGATAGTGCTTGCAGGGAGAGTGGTTGCAGGGATAGTGGTCGCAGGGATAGTGTTTGCATGGATAGTGGTTGCAGGGATAGTTGTTGCAGGGATAGTGACTGCAGGGATATTGACAGCAGGGATAGCGGTTGCAGTGATAGTGGATGCAGGGTTAGTGAGTGCAGCGATAGTGGTTGCAGGGATAGTGGTTGCAGGGAGAGTGACTGCAGGGATAGTGGTTGCAGGGATTGTGGTTGCAGGGAGGGTGACTGCAGGGATAGTGGCTGCAGGGATAGTGACTGCATGGATAGTGGTTGCAGTAATATTGGTTGCAGGAATAGTGACTGCAGGGAGAGTGACTGCAGGGATAGTGGTTGCAGGGATATTGACTGCAGGGATAGTGACTGCAGGGATAGTGGTTGCAGGGAGAGTGGTTGACGGGAGAGTGACTGCGGGGATAGTGGTTGCAGGGATATTGACTGCAGGGATAGTGACTGCAGGGATAGTGGTTGCAGGGAGAGTGGTTGACGGGAGAGAGACTGCGGGGATAGTGACTGCAGGGATAGTGACTGCAGGGATAGTGTTTGCAGGGATAGTGACTGCAGGGATAGTGGTTGCAGGGAGAGTGACTGCAGGGATAGTGGATGCAGGGATAGTGGATGCAGGGATAGTGACTGGTAGGGATAGTGACTGCAGGGATATTGTTTGCAGGGATAGTGACTGCAGGGAAAGTGGTTGCAGGGAGAGTGACTGCAGGGATAGTGGTTGCAGGGATACTGGTTGCAGGGAGATTGACTGCAGGGATAGTGTTTGCAGGTATAGTGACTGCAAATAGTGGTTGCAGGGATAGTGAATGCAGGGATAGTGACTGCACGGATAGTGACTGCAGGGAGAGTGGTTTCAGGAATACTGGTTGCAGCGATAGTGACTGCAGCGATAGTGACTGCAGGGATAGTGGTTGCAGGGATAGTGGTTGCATGGATAGTGATTGCAGGGACAGTGGGTGCAGCGATAGTGGTTGCATGGATGGTGGTTGCAGGGATATTTGTTGCAGCGATAGTTCTTGCAGGGATAGTGGTTGCAGGGATAGTGACTGCAGGGATAGTGGTTGCAGGGATATTGGTTGCATGGATAGTGGTTGCAGGGATAGTGGTTGCAGCGATAGTGGTTGCATGGATAGTGGTTGCTGGGATAGTGGTTGCAGGGATAGTTGTTGCAGGGATAGTGATTGCAGGGATAGTGACTGCAGGGATAGCGGATGCAGTGATAGTGGATGCAGGGTTAGTGAGTGCAGCGATAGTGGTTGCAGGGAGAGTGACTGCAGGGATAGTGGTTGCAGGGATTGTGGTTGCAGGGAGGGTGACTGCAGGGATAGAGGCTGCAGGGATAGTGACTGCATGGATAGTGGTTGCAGCAATAGTGGTTGCAGGGAGAGTGGTTGCAGGGATAGTGACTGAAGGGATATTGACTGCAGGGATAGCGGTTGCAGTGATAGTGGATGCAGGGATATTGACTGCAGCGATAGTGGTTGCAGGGATAGTTGTTGCAGGGATAGTGGTTGCAGGGATAGTGAATGCAGAGATTCTCGTTGCAGGGATAGTGACTGCAGGGATAGTGTTTGCAGGGATATTGACTGCAGTGATAGTGGTTGCAGGGATAGTGAATGCAGGGATTCTCATTGCCGAGATAGTGACTGCAGTGATAGTGACTGCAGGGAGATTGGTTGCAGGAATACTGGTTGCTGCGATATTGACTGCAGTGATAGTGACTGCAGGGATAGTGGTTGCAGGGATATTGGTTGCATGGATAGTGGTTGCAGGGATAGTGGTTGCAGCGATAGTGGTTGCATGGATAGTGGTTGCTGGGATAGTGGTTGCAGGGATAGTTGTTGCAGGGATAGTGATTGCAGGGATAGTGACTGCAGGGATAGTGGTTGCAGGGATAGTGGTTGCAGGTAGAGTGACTGCAGGGATAGTGACTGCAGGGATAGTGGTAGCAGGGATAGTGGCTGCAGGGAGAGTGACTACAGGGATAGTGACTGCAGGGATAGTGGTTGCAGGGATAGTGGCAACAGGGAGAGTGACTACAGGGATAGTGACTGCAGGGATAGTGGTAGCAGGGATAGTGGCTGCAGGGATAGTGACTGCGGGGATAGTGTCTGCAGGGATATTGACTGCAGGGAGAGTGACTGCAGGGATAGTGGTTGCAGGGATAGTATTTGCAGGGATAGTGGTTGCAGGGATAGTGATTGAAGGGATAGTGAATGCAGGGATAGTGGTTGCAGGGATATTGGTTGCATGGATAGTGGTTGCAGGGATAGTGGTTGCAGCGATAGTGGTTGCATGGATAGTGGTTGCTGGGATAGTTGTTGCAGGGATAGTGGTTGCAGGAATAGGGGTTGTAGGGAGAGTGACTGCAGGGATAGTGACTGCAGGGATAGTGGTTGCAGGGAGGGTGACTGCAGGGATTTTTTCTGCAGCTATAGTCTTTGCAGGGAGAATGACTACAGGGATAGTGACTGCAGGGATAGTGGTTGCAGGGTAAGTGACTGCAGGCATAGTGAATGCATCGATAGTGACTGCAGGGATAGTGCTTGCAGGGAGAGTGGTTGCAGGGATAGTGGTTGCAGGGATAGTGTTTGGAGGGATATTGACTGCAGGGATATTGGCTGCAGGGATAGTTGTTGCAGGGATAGTGGTTGCATAGATAGTGGTTGCAGGGATAGTTGTTGCAGGGATAGCGGATGCAGTGATAGTGGATGCAGGGTTAGTGAGTGCAGCGATAGTGGTTGCAGGGAGAGTGACTGCAGGGATAGTGGATGCAGGGATAGTGGCAACAGGAATAGTGACTGCATGGATAGTGGTTGCAGTGATATTGGTTGCAGGAATAGTGACTGCAGGGAGAGTGACTGCAGGGATAGTGGTTGCAGGGATATTGACTGCAGGGATAGTGACTGCAGGGATAGTGCTTGCAGGGAGGGTGACTGCAGGGATTTTTTCTGCAGCTATAGTGGTTGCAGGGAGAGTGACTACAGGGATAGTGACTGCAGGGATAGTGGTTGCAGGGTAAGTGACTGCAGGCATAGTGAATGCATGGATAGTGACTGCAGGGATAGTGCTTGCAGGGAGAGTGGTTGCAGGGATAGTGGTCGCAGGGATAGTGTTTGCATGGATAGTGGTTGCAGGGATAGTTGTTGCAGGAATAGTGACTGCAGGGATATTGATTGCAGGGATAGCGGATGCAGTGATAGTGGATGCAGGGTTAGTGAGTGCAGCGATAGTGTTTGCAGGGATAGTGGTTGCAGGGAGAGTGACTGCAGGGATAGTGGTTGCAGGGATTGTGGTTGCAGGGAGGGTGACTGCAGGGATAGTGGCTGCAGGGATAGTGACTGCATGGAGAGTGGTTGCAGTCATATTGGTTGCAGGAATAGTGACTGCAGGGAGAGTGACTGCAGGGATAGTGACTGCAGGGATAGAGACTGCAGTGATAGTGACTGCAGGGATAGTGGTTGCACGGAGAGTGGTTGACGGGAGAGTGACTGCAGGGAGAGTGGTTGCAGGGATATTGACTGCAGGGATAGTGACTGCAGGGATAGTGGTTGCAGGGAGAGTGGTTGACGGGAGAGTGACTGCGGGGATAGTGACTGCAGGGATAGTGTTTGCAGGGATAGTGACTGCAGGGAAAGTGGTTGCAGGGAGAGTGACTGCAGGGTTAGTGGTTGCAGGGATACTGGTTGCAGGGAGATTGACTGCAGGGATAGTGTTTGCAGGTATAGTGACTGCAGTGATAGTGGTTGCAGGGATAGTGGTTGCAGGGATACTGATTGCAGGGAGATTGACTGCAGGGATAGTGTTTGCAGGTATAGTGACTGCAGTGATAGTCGTTGCAGGGATAGTGAATGCAGGGATAGTTGTTGCAGGGATAGTGACTGCACGGATAGTGACTGCAGGGAGAGTGGTTTCAGGAATACTGGTTGCAGCGATAGTGACTGCAGCGATAGTGACTGCAGGGATAGTGGTTGCAGGGATAGTGGTTGCATGGATAGTGATTGCAGGGACAGTGGGTGCAGCGATAGTGGTTGCATGGATGGTGGTTGCAGGGATATTTGTTGCAGCGATAGTTCTTGCAGGGATAGTGGTTGCAAGGAGAGTGACTGCTGGGATTTTGACTGCAGGGATAGTGACTGCAGGGATAGTGGTTGCAGCAATAGTGGTTGCAGGGAGAGTGGTTGCAGGGATAATGACTGCAGGGATAGTGACTACAGCGATAGTGGTTGCAGGGATAGTTGTTGCAGGGAGAGTGGTTGCAGGGATAGTGGTCGCAGGGATAGTGTTTGCAGGGATATTGACTGCAGGGATATTGGCTGCAGGGATAGTTGTTGCAGGGATAGTTGTTGCAGGGATAGTGACTGAAGGGACAGTGACTGCAGGGATAGCGTTTGCAGTGATAGTGGATGCAGGGATAGTGACTGCAGCAATAGTGGTTGCAGGGATAGTTGTTGCAGGGATAGTGGTTGCAGGGATAGTGAATGCAGAGATTCTCGTTGCAGGGATAGTGACTGCAGGGATAGTGTTTGCAGGGATATTGACTGCAGTGATAGTGGTTGCAGGGATAGTGAATGCAGGGATTCTCATTGCCGAGATAGTGACTGCAGTGATAGTGGTTGCAGGGATAGTGAATGCAGGGATTCTCATTGCCGAGATAGTGACTGCAGTGATAGTGACTGCAGGGAGATTGGTTGCAGGAATACTGGTTGCAGCGATAGTGACTGCAATGATAGTGACTGCAGGGATAGTGGTTGCAGAGATATTGGTTGCATGGATAGTGGTTGCAGGGATAGTTGTTGCAGCGATAGTGGTTGCATGGATAGTGGTTGCTGGGATAGTTGTTGCAGGGATAGTGGTTGCAGGGATAGTGACTGTAGTGATAGTGGTTGCAGGGATAGTGACTGCAGGGATAGTGGCTGCAGGGATAGTGGCTGCAGGGATAGTGGTTGCAGGGATAGTGTTTGCAGGGATATTGACTGCAGGGCTATTGGCTGCAGGGATAGTCTTTGCAGGGATAGTAACTGCAGGGAGAGTGACTGCAGGAATAGTTACTGCAGGGATAGTCGTTGCAGGGATAGTAACTGCAGGGAGAGTGACTGCAGGAATAGTGACTGCAGGGATAGTGGTTGCAGGGATAGTGGTTGCAGGGATAGTGACTGCAGGGATAGTGGTTGCAGGGATAGTGGTTGCATGGATAGTGGTTGCAGTGATAGTGGTTGTGGTGAGAGTGACTGCAGGGATAGTGACTGCAGGGATAGTGGTTGCAGGGAGAGTGACAGCAGGGATAGTGACTGCAGGGATAGTGGTTGCAGGGAAAGTGAGTGCAGGGATAGTGACTGCAGGGACAGTGACTGCAGGGATAGTATTTGCAGGGATTGTGGATGCAGGGATAGTGGAAGAAGGGATAGTGGTTACAGGGATAGTGACTGCAGGGATAGTGGTTGCTTGGATATTGTTTGAAGGGAGAGTGACTGCAAGGATAGTGTCAGCAGGGAGAGAGTTTGCAGGGATAGTGACTGCAGGGAGAGTGGTTGCAGGGATATTGACTGCAGGGATAGTGTCTGCAGGGAGAGATTTTGCAGGGATAGTGACTGCAGGGAGAGTGATTGCAGGGATAGTGACTGCAGAGATAGTGGTTTCAGAGATAGTGATGCAGGGATAGTGGTTTCAGGGATTGTGACTGCTGCGATACTGGTTGCAGGGATAGTGAATGCAGAGATTCTCGTTGCAGGGATAGTGACTGCAGGGATAGTGTTTGCAGGGATATTGACTGCAGTGATAGTGGTTGCAGGGATAGTGAATGCAGGGATTCTCATTGCCGAGATAGTGACTGCAGTGATAGTGGTTGCAGGGATAGTGAATGCAGGGATTCTCATTGCCGAGATAGTGACTGCAGTGATAGTGACTGCAGGGAGATTGGTTGCAGGAATACTGGTTGCAGCGATAGTGACTGCAATGTTAGTGACTGCAGGGATAGTGGTTGCAGAGATATTGGTTGCATGGATAGTGGTTGCAGGGATAGTGGTTGCAGCGATAGTGGTTGCATGGATAGTGGTTGCTGGGATAGTTGTTGCAGGGATAGTGGCTGCAGGGATAGTGGTTGCAGGGATAGTGTTTGCAGGGATATTGACTGCAGGGCTATTGGCTGCAGGGATAGTCTTTGCAGGGATAGTAACTGCAGGGAGAGTGACTGCAGGAATAGTTACTGCAGGGATAGTCGTTGCAGGGATAGTAACTGCAGGGAGAGTGACTGCAGGAATAGTGACTGCAGGGATAGTGGTTGCAGGGATAGTGGTTGCAGGGATAGTGACTGCAGGGATAGTGGTTGCAGGGATAGTGGTTGCATGGATAGTGGTTGCAGTGATAGTGGTTGTGGTGAGAGTGACTGCAGGGATAGTGACTGCAGGGATAGTGGTTGCAGGGAGAGTGACAGCAGGGATAGTGACTGCAGGGATAGTGGTTGCAGGGAAAGTGAGTGCAGGGATAGTGACTGCAGGGACAGTGACTGCAGGGATAGTGTTTGCAGGGATTGTGGATGCAGGGATAGTGGAAGAAGGGATAGTGGTTACAGGGATAGTGACTGCAGGGATAGTGGTTGCTTGGATATTGTTTGAAGGGAGAGTGACTGCAAGGATAGTGTCAGCAGGGAGAGAGTTTGCAGGGATAGTGACTGCAGGGAGAGTGGTTGCAGGGATATTGACTGCAGGGATAGTGTCTGCAGGGAGAGAGTTTGCAGGGATAGTGACTGCAGGGAGAGTGATTGCAGGGATAGTGACTGCAGAGATAGTGGTTTCAGAGATAGTGATGCAGGGATAGTGGTTTCAGGGATTGTGACTGCTGCGATACTGGTTGCAGGGATAGTGGTTGCAGGGAGAGTGGTTGCATGGAGAGATGTTGCAGGGGTAGTGGTTGCAGGGAGAGTGGTTTCAGGGATAGTGGTTGCAGGGATAGTGGTTGCAGGGATAGTAACTGCAGGGAGAGTGACTGCAGGAATAGTGAATGCAGTGATAGTGGTTGCAGGGATATTGGTTGCAGGGAGAGTGGTTGCCGGGAGAGATGTTGCAGGGATAGTGGTTGCAGGGATAGTGGTTGCATGGATAGTGGTTGCAGTGATAGTGGTTGTGGTGAGAGTGACTGCAGGGATAGTGGTTGCAGGGATAGTGGTTGCAGGGAGAGTGACAGCAGGGAAAGTGAGTGCAGGGATAGTGACTGCAGGGACAGTGACTGCAGGGATAGTGTTTGCAGGGATTGTGGATGCAGGGATAGTGGAAGAAGGGATAGTGGTTACAGGGATAGTGACTGCAGGGATAGTGGTTGCTTGGATATTGTTTGAAGGGAGAGTGACTGCAAGGATAGTGTCAGCAGGGAGAGAGTTTGCAGGGATAGTGACTGCAGGGAGAGTGGTTGCAGGGATATTGACTGCAGGGATAGTGTCTGCAGGGAGAGATTTTGCAGGGATAGTGACTGCAGGGAGAGTGATTGCAGGGATAGTGACTGCAGAGATAGTGGTTTCAGAGATAGTGATGCAGGGATAGTGGTTTCAGGGATTGTGACTGCTGCGATACTGGTTGCAGGGATAGTGGTTGCAGGGAGAGTGGTTGCATGGAGAGATGTTGCAGGGGTAGTGGTTGCAGGGAGAGTGGTTTCAGGGATAGTGGTTGCAGGGATAGTGGTTGCAGGGATAGTAACTGCAGGGAGAGTGACTGCAGGAATAGTGAATGCAGTGATAGTGGTTGCAGGTATATTGGTTGCAGGGAGAGCGGTTGCCGGGAGAGATGTTGCAGGGATAGTGGTTGCAGGGATAGTGGTTGCAGGGTTAGTGGTTGCAGCGATATTGACTGCAGGGATAGTGGTTGCAGGGATAGTAACTGCAGGGAGAGTGACTGCAGGAATAGTGAATGCAGTGATAGTGGTTGCAGGTATATTGGTTGCAGGGAGAGCGGTTGCCGGGAGAGATGTTGCAGGGATAGTGGTTGCAGGGATAGTGGTTGCAGGGTTAGTGGTTGCAGCGATATTGACTGCAGGGATAGCGGTTGCATGGATAGTTGATGCAGGGATAGTTGTTGCAGGGATAGAGGTTGTAGGGAGAGTGACTGCAGGGATAGTGGTTGCAGGGAGAGTTACTGCAGGAATTTTGACTGCAGCGATATTTGTTGCTGGGAGAGTTGATTCAGGAATAGTGGTTGCAGCGATAGTGACCGCAGGGATAGTGGTTGCAGGGATAGTGGTTGCAGGGAGAGTGTTTGCAGGAATAGTGACTGCAGGGATAGTGACTGCAGGGAGAGTGGTTGCAGGGATAGTGACTGCAGGGATAGTGACTGCAGGGATAGTGGTTGCAGGGATAGTGTTTGCAGGGATAGTGACTGCAGGGATAGTGGTTGCAGGGATAGTTTCTGCAGGGATAGTGACTGTAGCGATAGGGGTTGCAGGGATAGTGGTTGTAGGGAGAGTTACTGCAGGGATAGTGGTTGCAGTGATAGTGGTTGCAGGGAGAGAGGTTGCAGTGAGAGAGTTTGCAGGGATAGTGGTTGCATGGATAGTGGTTGCAGGGATAGTGACTGCAGAGATAGTGACTGCAGGGAGAGTGGTTGCAGGGATAGTCACTGCAGGGATAGTGACTGCAGGGATAGTGGTTGCAGGGATAGTGGTTGCAGGGAGAGTGACTGCAGGAATAGTGGTTGCAGCGATAGTGGTTGCAGGTATAGTGGTTGCAGGGAGAGTGACTGCAGGGATTATCGTTGACAGGAATAGTGGTTGCAGGGATAGTGAATGAAGGGATATTGACTGCAGCGATAGTGGTTGCAGGGATATTGATTGCATGTTTTGTCATTGCAGGGATCGTGGATGCAGGGAGAGTGGTTGCAGGGATATTGATTGCATGGATAGTGGTTGCAGGGATAGTGACTGCAGGGATAGTGATTGCATGGATAGTGGTTGCAGGGATAGTGACTCCAGGGATTGTGTCTGCAGGGAGAGTGGTTGCAGGGATAGTGACTGCAGGGAGAGTGGTTGCAGGGATATTGACTGCAGGGATAGTGACTGCAGCGATCGTGGTTTCAGGGATAGTGATGCAAGGATAGTGTTTTCAGGGATTGTGACTGCAGGGATAGTGACTGCAGGGATAGTGGTTGCAGGGAAAGTGAGTGCAGGGATAGTGACTGCAGGGACAGTGACTGCATGGATAGTGTTTGCAGCAATAGTGGTTGCAGGGAGAGTGACTGCAGGGATAGTGGTTGCAGCAATAGTAGTTGCAGGGAGAGTGGTTTCAGGGATATTGACTTCAGGGATAGTGGTTGCAGGGATAGTGGTTGCAGGGATAGTAAATGCAGGGAGAGTGACTGCAGGAATAGTGACTGCAGTGATAGGGGTTGCAGGGAGAGTGACTGCAGGGATAGTGACTGCAGGGATAGTGGTTGCCGGGATAGTGGCTGCTGGGATAATGTCAGCAGGGATAGTGGTTGTAGGGATAATGACTGCAGTGATAGTGACTGCAGCGAGATTGGTTGCAGGGATAATGACTGCAGGTATAGTGGTTACAGGGATAGTGGCTGCAGGGAGAGTGACTGCAGGTATAGTGGTTGCATGGATAGTGGATGCAGGGATAGTGGTTGCAGGTAGAGTGACTGCAGGGATAGTGTTTGCCGGGATAGTGACTGCATTGATAGTGGTTGCAGGGATAGTGAATGCAGGGATAGTGTTTGCAGGGATAGTGGTTGCAGGGATAGTGGTTTCAGGGACAGTGGCTGCAGGGATAGTGACTACAGGGATAGTGACTGCAGGAATAGTGACTGCAGGGATAGTGGTTGCAGGGACAGTGGGTTCAGTGATATTGGTTGCATGGATATTGGTTGCAGGGATAGTGACTGCAGGGATAGTGGTTGCAGTGAAAGTGAGTGCAGGGATAGTGACTGCAGGGACCGTGACTGCAGGGATAGTGTTTGCAGGGGTTGTGGAGGCAGGGATAGTGGAAGAAGGGATAGTGGTTGCAGGGATAGTGACTGCAGGGATAGTGGTTGCAGCGATAGTGGTTGCAGGGAGAGTGGTTTCAGGTATAGTGGTTGCAGGGATAGTAGTTGCAGGAATACTGGTTGCAGGGATAGTGACTTCAGGGATAGTGGTTGCAGGAAAAGTGACTGCAGGGAGAGTGGTTGCAGGGATAGTTACTGCAGGGATAGTGACTGCAGGGATAGTGGTTGCAGGGATAGTGGTTGCATGGAGAGTGACTGCAGGCATAGTGGTTGCAGCGATAGTGGTTGCAGGGATAGTGGTTGCAGGGAGAGTCACTGCAGGGATTGTCGTTGACAGGAATAGTGGTTGTAGGGATTGTGAATGAAGGGATATTGACTGCAGCGATAGTGGTTGCAGGGATATTGATTGCATGTTTTGTCATTGCAGGGATCGTGGTTGCAGGGACAGTGGTTGCAGGGATAGTGGTTGCATGGATAGTGGTTGCAGGGAAACTGACTCCAGGGATAGTGGTTGCATGGAGAGTGGTTGCAGGGATAGTGACTCCAGGGAGAGTGGTTGCAGGGATATTGACTACAGGGATAGAGACTGCAGCGATAATGGTTGCAGGGATAGTGATGCAGGAATAGTGGTTTCAGGGATAGTCATGCAGGGATAGTGGTTTCAGGGATTGTGACTGCAGGGATAGTGACTGCAGGGATAGTGACTGCAGGGATAGTGGTTGCAGGGAAAGTGAGTGCAGGGGTAGTGACTGCAGGGACAGTGACTGCATGGATAGTGTTTGCAGGGATAGTGGATGCAGGGATAGTGGATGCAGGGATAGTGGTTGCAGTGATAGTGACTGCAGGGATAGTGGTTGCAGCGATAATTTTTGCAGGGAGAGTGGTTTCAGGGATATTGACTGCAGGGATAGTGGTTGCAGGGATAGTGGTTGCAGGGATAGTAACTGCAGGGAGAGTGACTGCAGGAATAGTGACTACAGTGATAGGGGTTGCAGGGAGAGTGACTGCAGGGATAGTGACTGCAGGGATAGTGGTTGCTGGGATAGTGGTTGCAGGGATAATGTCTGCAGGGATAGTGGTTGCAGGGATAATGACTGCAGTGATAGTGACTTCAGCGAGATTGGTTGCAGGGCTAATGACTGCAGGGATAGTGGTTGCAGGGATAGTGGCTGCAGGGAGAGTGACTGCAGGGATAGTGGTTGCAGGGATAGTGGATGCAGGGATAGTGGTTACAGGGAGAGTGACTGCAGGGATAGTGGTTGCAGGGATAGTGATTGCAGTTAGAGTGACTGCAGGGATAGTGTTTGCCGGGATAGTGCCTGCAGTGATAGTGGTTGCAGGGATAGTGAATGCAGGGATAGTGGTTGCAGGGATAGTGATTGCAGGGATAGTGACTGCAGGGATAGTGACTGCAGAAGTACTAGTTGCAGTGATAGTGGTTGCAGGGATAGTGGTTTCAGGGACAGTGGTTGCAGGGCTAGTGACTGCAGGGATGGTGACTGCAGGGATAATGACTGCAGGGATAGTGGTTGCAGGGACAGTGGGTTCAGTGATAGTGGTTGCATGGATAGTGTTTGCAGGGTTAGTGACTGCAGGGATAGTGACTTCAGGGATAGTGTTTGCAGGGATAGTGGTTTCAGGGATAGTGGTTTCAGGGACAGTGGCTGCAGGGATAGTGACTACAGGGATAGTGACTGCAGGAATAGTGACTGCAGGGATAGTGGTTGCAGGGACAGTGGGTTCAGTGATATTGGTTGCATGGATAGTGGTTGCAGGGATAGTGACTGCAGGGATAGTGGTTGCAGTGAAAGTGAGTGCAGGGATAGTGACTGCAGGGACCGTGACTGCAGGGATAGTGTTTGCAGGGGTTGTGGAGGCAGGGATAGTGGAAGAAGGGATAGTGGTTGCAGCGATAGTGGTTGCAGGGATAGTGGTTGCAGGGATAGTAACTGCAGGGAGAGTGACTGCAGGAATAGTGACTACAGTGATAGGGGTTGCAGGGAGAGTGACTGCAGGGATAGTGACTGCAGGGATAGTGGTTGCTGGGATAGTGGTTGCAGGGATAATGTCTGCAGGGATAGTGGTTGCAGGGATAATGACTGCAGTGATAGTGACTTCAGCGAGATTGGTTGCAGGGATAATGACTGCAGGGATAGTGGTTGCAGTGATAGTGGCTGCAGGGAGAGTGACTGCAGGGATAGTGGTTGCAGGGATAGTGGATGCAGGGATAGTGGTTACAGGGAGAGTGACTGCAGGGATAGTGGTTGCAGGGATAGTGATTGCAGTTAGAGTGACTGCAGGGATAGTGTTTGCCGGGATAGTGTCTGCAGTGATAGTGGTTGCAGGGATAGTGAATGCAGGGATAGTGGTTGCAGGGATAGTGATTGCAGGGATAGTGACTGCAGGGATAGTGACTGCAGAAGTACTAGTTGCAGTGATAGTGGTTGCAGGGATAGTGGTTTCAGGGACAGTGGTTGCAGGGCTAGTGACTGCAGGGATGGTGACTGCAGGGATAATGACTGCAGGGATAGTGGTTGCAGGGACAGTGGGTTCAGTGATAGTGGTTGCATGGATAGTGTTTGCAGGGTTAGTGACTGCAGGGATAGTGACTTCAGGGATAGTGTTTGCAGGGATAGTGGTTGCAGGGATAGTGGTTTCAGGGACAGTGGCTGCAGGGATAGTGACTACAGGGATAGTGACTGCAGGAATAGTGACTGCAGGGATAGTGGTTGCAGGGACAGTGGGTTCAGTGATATTGGTTGCATGGATAGTGGTTGCAGGGATAGTGACTGCAGGGATAGTGGTTGCAGTGATAGTGGCTGCAGGGAGAGTGACTGCAGGGATAGTGGTTGCAGGGATAGTGGATGCAGGGATAGTGGTTACAGGGAGAGTGACTGCAGGGATAGTGGTTGCAGGGATAGTGATTGCAGTTAGAGTGACTGCAGGGATAGTGTTTGCCGGGATAGTGTCTGCAGTGATAGTGGTTGCAGGGATAGTGAATGCAGGGATAGTGGTTGCAGGGATAGTGATTGCAGGGATAGTGACTGCAGGGATAGTGACTGCAGAAGTACTAGTTGCAGTGATAGTGGTTGCAGGGATAGTGGTTTCAGGGACAGTGGTTGCAGGGCTAGTGACTGCAGGGATGGTGACTGCAGGGATAATGACTGCAGGGATAGTGGTTGCAGGGACAGTGGGTTCAGTGATAGTGGTTGCATGGATAGTGTTTGCAGGGTTAGTGACTGCAGGGATAGTGACTTCAGGGATAGTGACTGCAGGGATAGTGGTTGCAGCGATAGTGGTTGCAGGGAGAGTGGTTTCAGGTATAGTGGTTGCAGTGTTAGTAGTTGCAGGAATACTGGTTGCAGGGATAGTGACATCAGGGATAGTGGTTGCAGGAAAAGTGACTGCAGGGAGAATGGTTGCAGGGATAGTTACTGCAGGGATAGTGACTGCAGGGATAGTGGTTGCAGGGGTAGTGGATGCAGGGATAGTGACTGCAGCGATATTGGTTGCAGGGTTAGTGGTTGCAGGGAGAGTGACTGCAGGAATAGTGGTTGCAGCGATAGTGGTTGCAGGGATAGTGGTTGCAGGGAGAGTGACTGCAGGGATTGTCGTTGACAGGAATAGTGGTTGCAGGGATAGTGAATGAAGGGATATTGACTGCAGCGATAGTGGTTGCAAGGATATTGATTGCATGTTTTGTCATTGCAGGGAGCTTGGTTGCAGGGACAGTGGTTGCAGGGATAGTGGTTGCATGGATAGTGGTTGCAGGGATAGTGACTGCAGGGATAGCGGTTGAGTGGAGAGTGGTTGCAGGGATAGTGACTCCAGGGATATTGTGTCTGCAGGGAGATTGGTTGCCGGGCTGTTGACTGCAGCGATAGTGGTTGCAGGGATAGTGATGCAGGAATAGTGGTTTCAGGGATAGTGATGCAGGGATAGTGGTTTCAGGGATTGTGACAGCAGGGATAGTGGTTGCAGGGAGAGTGACTGCAGGGATAGTGACTGCAGGGATAGTGGTTGCAGCGATAGTGGTTGCAGGGAGAGTGGTTTCAGGGATATTGACTTCAGGGATAGTGGTTGCAGGGATAGTGGTTGCAGGGATAGTAAATGCAGGGAGAGTGACTGCAGGAATAGTGACTGCAGTGATAGGGGTTGCAGGGAGAGTGACTGCAGGGATAGTGACTGCGGGGATAGTGGTTGCAGGGATAATGAATGCAGTGAGAGTGACTGCAGCGAGATTGGTTGCAGGGATAATGACTGCAGGGATAGTGGTTGCAGGGATAGTGGCTGCAGGGAGAGTGACTGCAGGTATAGTGGTTGCAGGGATAGTGGATGCAGGGATAGTGGTTGCAGGGAGAGTGACTGCAGGGATAGTGGTGGCAGGGATTTTGATTGCAGGTAGAGTGACTGCAGGGATAGTGTTTGCCGGGATAGTGACTGCAGTGATAGTGGTTGCAGGGATAGTGAATGCAGGGATAGTCATTGCAGGGATAGAGACTGCAGGGATAGTGACTGCAGGGAGAGTGGTTGCAGGAATACTGGTTGCAGCGATAGTGACTGCAAGGATAGTGCTTGCAGGGAAAGTGGTTACATGGATAGTGGTTGCAGGGATAGTGGTTGCTGCGATAGTGGTTGCAGGGATAGTCGTTGCAGGGATAGTGGTTGTAGCGAGAGTGACTGCAGGGATAGTGACTGCAGGGATAGTGGTTGCAGGGAGAGTGACCGTAGGGATTTTGACTGCAGCTATAGTGGTTGCAGGGAGAGTGACTGCAGGGAAAGTGCCTGCAGTGATAGTGACTGCAGGGATAGTGGTTGCAGGGATAGTGACTGCAGGGATAGTGGTTGCAGCAATAGTGGTTGCAGGGAGAGTTGTTTCAGGGATAGTGGTTGTTGTGATAGTGGTCACAGGGATACTGGTTGCAGGGATAGTGGTTGCATGGATAGTGGTTGCAGGGATAGTTGTTGCAGAGATAGAGGTTGTAGGGAGAGTGACTGCAGGGATAGTGGTTGCCGGGAGAGTTACTGCAGGGATTTTGACTGCAGCGATAGTGGTTGCAGGGAGAGTTGATGCAGGGATAGTGGTTGCAGGGATAGTGAATGCAGGCATAGTGGTTGCAGGGATAGTGGTTGCAGGGAGACTGGTTTCAGCGATAGTGGTTGCAGGGATAGTGGTTGCAGGGATAGTGACTGCAGGGAGAGTGGTTGCAGGGATAGTGACTGCAGGGATAGTGACTGCAGGGATAGTGGTTGCAGGGATAGTTTCTGCAGGGATAGTGACGGCAGCGAAAGTGGTTGCAGGGATAGTGGTTGCAGGGAGAGTGACTGCAGGGATAGTGTTTGCAGTGATAGTGGTTGCAGTGATAGTGGTTGCAGGGAGAGAGGTTGCAGGGAGAGAGGTTGCAGGGATAGTGGTTGCATGGATATTGGTTGCAGGGATAGTGACTGCAGTGATAGTGGTTGCATGGATGGTGGTTGCAGGGATAGTGACTGCAGGGATTGTCAACTACAGGGAGAGTGTTTGCAGGGATAGTAACTGCAGGGATAGTGACTGCAGCGATAGTTGTTGCAGGGATAGTGATGCAGGGATAGTGGTTGCAGGGTTAGTGATTGCAAGGATAGTGGTTGCATGGATAGTGGTTGCAGGGATAGTGGTTGCAGGGATAGTGGTTGCAGGGATAGTGATTGCAGGGAGAGTGGTTGCAGGATTAGTGATTGCAAGGATAGTGGTTGCATGGATAGTGTTTGCAGGGATAGTGGTTGCAGGGATAGTGACTGCAGGGAGAGTGGTGGCAGGGAGAGTGATTGCAGGGATAGTGGTTGCAGGGAGAGTGAAGCAGTAATAGTGGTTGCGGGGATAGTGGTTGCAGGGGGAGTGAAGCAGTAATAGTGCTTGCAGGGAGAGTGGTTGCAGGGATAATGGTTGCATGGATCGTTGTTGCAAGGATAGTGGTTGCAGGGATAGTGAATGCATGGATAGTGTTTGCTGGGAGAGTGACTGCAGGGATAGTGACTGCAGGGATAGTGGTTGCAGGGATAGTGGTTGCAGGGATAGTGGTTTCAGGGACAGTGGTTGCAGGGATAGTGACTACAGGGATAGTGACTGCAGGGATAGTGACTGCAGGGACAGTGGTTGCAGGGATAGTGGTTGCAGGGATAGTGGTTGCAGGGATAGTGACTGCAGGGATAGTGGATGCAGGGATAGTGGTTGCAGGGAGAGTGGCTGTTTGGAGATTGACTGCAGGGATATTGACTGCAGGGATAGTGGTTGCAGGGTTAGAGACTGCAGGGAGATTGGCTTCAGGGATAGTGACTGCAGGGATAGTGACTGCAGGGATAGTGGTTGCAGGGAGAGTGACTGCATGGATAGTGGTTGCAGGCATAGTGGTTGCATGGATAGTGTTTGCTGGGAGAGTGACTGCAGGGATAGTGACTGCAGGGATAGTGGTTGCAGGGAGAGTGACAGCAGGGATAGTGGCTGCAGGGATAGTGGTTGCAGGGATAGTGCTTGCAGGGATAGTGGTTGCAGGGAGATTGACTGCAGGGAGAGAGACTGCAGGGATAGTGGTTGCAGGTATAGTGAATGCAGGGATAGTGGTTGCAGGGATAGTGGTTGCAGGGAGATTGACTGCAGGGAGAGTGACTGCAGGGATAGTGGTTGCAGTGATAGTGAATGCAGGGATAGTGGTTGCAGGGATAGTGGTTGCAGGGATAGTGACTGCAGGGAGAGTGACTGCAGGGATACTGACTGCAGGGATAGTGGTTGCAGGGATAGTGACTGCAGGGAGAGTGACTGCAGGGATACTGACTGCAGGGATAGTGGTTGCAGGGATAGTGACTGCAGGGATAGTTATTGCAGGGATAGTGACTGCAGGGATAGTGGTTACAGGGTTAGTGACTGCAGGGAGAGTGACTGCAGGGATAGTGACTGCATGGATAGTGGTTGCAGGGATAGTGACTGCAGGGCTATTGACTGCAGGGATAGTGGTTGCAGGGATAGTGAATGCAGGCATAGTGGTTGCAGGGAAAGTGACTGCCGGGATAGTGGTTGAAGGGATAGTGATTGCAGGGATAGTTGTTGCAGGGATAGAGGTTGTAGGGAGAGTGACTGCAGGGATAGTGGTTGCAGGGAGAGTTACTGCAGGAATTTTGACTGCAGCGATATTTGTTGCTGGGAGAGTTGATTCAGGAATAGTGGTTGCAGGGATAGTGACCGCAGGGATAGTGGTTGCAGGGATAGTGGTTGCAGGGAGAGTGTTTGCAGGAATAGTGACTGCAGGGATACTGGTTGCTGCGATAGTGGTTGCAGGGATAGTGGTTGCAGGGATAGTGGTTGTAGGGAGAGTGACTGCAGGGATAGTGACTGCAGGGATAGTGGTTGCAGGTAGAGTGACTGCAGGGAGTTTGACTGCAGCTATAGTGGTTGCAGGGAGAGTGACTGCAGGGAAAGTGACTGCAGGGATAGTGACTGCAGGGAGATTGGTTGCAGGGATACTGGTTGCAGGGATGGTGACTGCAGAGATAGTGGTTGCAGCAATAGTGGTTGCAGGGAGAGTTGTTTCAGGGATAGTGGATGCTGTGATAGTGGTCACAGGGATACTTGTTGCAGGGATAGTGGTTGCATGGATAGTTGATGCAGGGATAGTTGTTGCAGGGATAGAGGTTGTAGGGAGAGTGACTGCAGGGATAGTGGTTGCAGGGAGAGTTACTGCAGGAATTTTGACTGCAGCGATATTTGTTGCTGGGAGAGTTGATTCAGGAATAGTGGTTGCAGGGATAGTGACCGCAGGGATAGTGGTTGCAGGGATAGTGGTTGCAGGGAGAGTGTTTGCAGGAATAGTGACTGCAGGGATAGTGACTGCAGGTAGAGTGGTTGCAGGGATAGTGACTGCAGGGATAGTGACTGCAGGGATAGTGGTTGCAGGGATAGTGTTTGCAGGGATAGTGACTGCAGGGATAGTGGTTGCAGGGATAGTTTCTGCAGGGATAGTGACTGTAGCGATAGGGGTTGCAGGGATAGTGGTTGTAGGGAGAGTTACTGCAGTGATAGTGGTTGCAGTGATAGTGGTTGCAGGGAGAGAGGTTGCAGTGAGAGAGTTTGCAGGGATAGTGGTTGCATGGATAGTGGTTGCAGGGATAGTGACTGCAGAGATAGTGACTGCAGGGAGAGTGGTTGCAGGGATAGTCACTGCAGGGATAGTGACTGCAGGGATAGTGGTTGCAGGGATAGTGGTTGCAGGGAGAGTGACTGCAGGAATAGTGGTTGCAGCGATAGTGGTTGCAGGTATAGTGGTTGCAGGGAGAGTGACTGCAGGGATTATCGTTGACAGGAATAGTGGTTGCAGGGATAGTGAATGAAGGGATATTGACTGAAGCGATAGTGGTTGCAGGGATATTGATTGCATGTTTTGTCATTGCAGGGATCGTGGATGCAGGGAGAGTGGTTGCAGGGATATTGGTTGCATGGATAGTGGTTGCAGGGATAGTGACTGCAGGGATAGTGATTGCATGGATAGTGGTTGCAGGGATAGTGACTCCAGGGATTGTGTCTGCAGGGAGAGTGGTTGCAGGGATAGTGACTGCAGGGAGAGTGGTTGCAGGGATATTGACTGCAGGGATAGTGACTGCAGCGATCGTGGTTTCAGGGATAGTGATGCAAGGATAGTGTTTTCAGGGATTGTGACTGCAGGGATAGTGACTGCAGGGATAGTGGTTGCAGGGAAAGTGAGTGCAGGGATAGTGACTGCAGGGACAGTGACTGCACGGATAGTGTTTCCAGCAATAGTGGTTGCAGGGAGAGTGACTGCAGGGATAGTGGTTGCAGCAATAGTAGTTGCAGGGAGAGTGGTTTCAGGGATATTGACTTCAGGGATAGTGGTTGCAGTGATAGTGGCTGCAGGGAGAGTGACTGCAGGGATAGTGGTTGCAGGGATAGTGGATGCAGGGATAGTGGTTACAGGGAGAGTGACTGCAGGGATAGTGGTTGCAGGGATAGTGATTGCAGTTAGAGTGACTGCAGGGATAGTGTTTGCCGGGATAGTGTCTGCAGTGATAGTGGTTGCAGGGATAGTGAATGCAGGGATAGTGGTTGCAGGGATAGTGATTGCAGGGATAGTGACTGCAGGGATAGTGACTGCAGAAGTACTAGTTGCAGTGATAGTGGTTGCAGGGATAGTGGTTTCAGGGACAGTGGTTGCAGGGCTAGTGACTGCAGGGATGGTGACTGCAGGGATAATGACTGCAGGGATAGTGGTTGCAGGGACAGTGGGTTCAGTGATAGTGGTTGCATGGATAGTGTTTGCAGGGTTAGTGACTGCAGGGATAGTGACTTCAGGGATAGTGTTTGCAGGGATAGTGGTTGCAGGGATAGTGGTTTCAGGGACAGTGGCTGCAGGGATAGTGACTACAGGGATAGTGACTGCAGGAATAGTGACTGCAGGGATAGTGGTTGCAGGGACAGTGGGTTCAGTGATATTGGTTGCATGGATAGTGGTTGCAGGGATAGTGACTGCAGGGATAGTGGCTGCAGTGAAAGTGAGTGCAGGGATAGTGACTGCAGGGACCGTGACTGCAGGGATAGTGTTTGCAGGGGTTGTGGAGGCAGGGATAGTGGAAGAAGGGATAGTGGTTGCAGGGATAGTGACTGCAGGGATAGTGGTTGCAGCGATAGTGGTTGCAGGGATAGTGGTTGCAGGGATAGTAACTGCAGGGAGAGTGACTGCAGGAATAGTGACCACAGTGATAGGGGTTGCAGGGAGAGTGACTGCAGGGATAGTGACTGCAGGGATAGTGGTTGCTGGGATAGTGGTTGCAGGGATAATGTCTGCAGGGATAGTGGTTGCAGGGATAATGACTGCAGTGATAGTGACTTCAGCGAGATTGGTTGCAGGGATAATGACTGCAGGGATAGTGGTTGCAGTGATAGTGGCTGCAGGGAGAGTGACTGCAGGGATAGTGGTTGCAGGGATAGTGGATGCAGGGATAGTGGTTACAGGGAGAGTGACTGCAGGGATAGTGGTTGCAGGGATAGTGATTGCAGTTAGAGTGACTGCAGGGATAGTGTTTGCCGGGATAGTGTCTGCAGTGATAGTGGTTGCAGGGATAGTGAATGCAGGGATAGTGGTTGCAGGGATAGTGATTGCGGGGATAGTGACTGCAGGGATAGTGACTGCAGAAGTACTAGTTGCAGTGATAGTGGTTGCAGGGATAGTGGTTTCAGGGACAGTGGTTGCAGGGCTAGTGACTGCAGGGATGGTGACTGCAGGGATAATGACTGCAGGGATAGTGGTTGCAGGGACAGTGGGTTCAGTGATAGTGGTTGCATGGATAGTGTTTGCAGGGTTAGTGACTGCAGGGATAGTGACTTCAGGGATAGTGACTGCAGGGATAGTGTTTGCAGGGATTGTGGAGGCAGGGATGGTTGGAGAAGGGATAGTGGTTGCAGGGATAGTGACTGCAGGGATAGTGGTTGCAGCGATAGTGGTTGCAGGGAGAGTGGTTTCAGGTATAGTGGTTGCAGTGTTAGTAGTTGCAGGAATACTGGTTGCAGGGATAGTGACATCAGGGATAGTGGTTGCAGGAAAAGTGACTGCAGGGAGAATGGTTGCAGGGATAGTTACTGCAGGGATAGTGACTGCAGGGATAGTGGTTGCAGGGGTAGTGGATGCAGGGATAGTGACTGCAGCGATATTGGTTGCAGGGATAGTGGTTGCAGGGAGAGTGACTGCAGGAATAGTGGTTGCAGCGATAGTGGTTGCAGGGATAGTGGTTGCAGGGAGAGTGACTGCAGGGATTGTCGTTGACAGGAATAGTGGTTGCAGGGATAGTGAATGAAGGGATATTGACTGCAGCGATAGTGGTTGCAAGGATATTGATTGCATGTTTTGTCATTGCAGGGAGCTTGGTTGCAGGGACAGTGGTTGCAGGGATAGTGGTTGCATGGATAGTGGTTGCAGGGATAGTGACTGCAGGGATAGCGGTTGAGTGGAGAGTGGTTGCAGGGATAGTGACTCCAGGGATAGTGTCTGCAGGGAGATTGGTTGCCGGGATGTTGACTGCAGCGATAGTGGTTGCAGGGATAGTGATGCAGGAATAGTGGTTTCAGGGATAGTGATGCAGGGATAGTGGTTTCAGGGATTGTGACAGCAGGGATAGTGGTTGCAGGGAGAGTGACTGCAGGGATAGTGACTGCAGGGATAGTGGTTGCAGCGATAGTGGTTGCAGGGAGAGTGGTTTCAGGGATATTGACTTCAGGGATAGTGGTTGCAGGGATAGTGGTTGCAGGGATAGTAAATGCAGGGAGAGTGACTGCAGGAATAGTGACTGCAGTGATAGGGGTTGCAGGGAGAGTGACTGCAGGGATAGTGACTGCGGGGATAGTGGTTGCAGGGATAATGAATGCAGTGAGAGTGACTGCAGCGAGATTGGTTGCAGGGATAATGACTGCAGGGATAGTGGTTGCAGGGATAGTGGCTGCAGGGAGAGTGACTGCAGGTATAGTGGTTGCAGGGATAGTGGATGCAGGGATAGTGGTTGCAGGGAGAGTGACTGCAGGGATAGTGGTGGCAGGGATTTTGATTGCAGGTAGAGTGACTGCAGGGATAGTGTTTGCCGGGATAGTGACTGCAGTGATAGTGGTTGCAGGGATAGTGAATGCAGGGATAGTCATTGCAGGGATAGAGACTGCAGGGATAGTGACTGCAGGGAGAGTGGTTGCAGGAATACTGGTTGCAGCGATAGTGACTGCAAGGATAGTGCTTGCAGGGAAAGTGGTTACATGGATAGTGGTTGCAGGGATAGTGGTTGCTGCGATAGTGGTTGCAGGGATAGTCGTTGCAGGGATAGTGGTTGTAGCGAGAGTGACTGCAGGGATAGTGACTGCAGGGATAGTGGTTGCAGGGAGAGTGACCGTAGGGATTTTGACTGCAGCTATAGTGGTTGCAGGGAGAGTGACTGCAGGGAAAGTGCCTGCAGTGATAGTGACTGCAGGGATAGTGGTTGCAGGGATAGTGACTGCAGGGATAGTGGTTGCAGCAATAGTGGTTGCAGGGAGAGTTGTTTCAGGGATAGTGGTTGTTGTGATAGTGGTCACAGGGATACTGGTTGCAGGGATAGTGGTTGCATGGATAGTGGTTGCAGGGATAGTTGTTGCAGAGATAGAGGTTGTAGGGAGAGTGACTGCAGGGATAGTGGTTGCCGGGAGAGTTACTGCAGGGATTTTGACTGCAGCGATAGTGGTTGCAGGGAGAGTTGATGCAGGGATAGTGGTTGCAGGGATAGTGACTGCAGGCATAGTGGTTGCAGGGATAGTGGTTGCAGGGAGACTGGTTTCAGCGATAGTGGTTGCAGGGATAGTGGTTGCAGGGATAGTGACTGCAGGGAGAGTGGTTGCAGGGATAGTGACTGCAGGGATAGTGACTGCAGGGATAGTGGTTGCAGGGATAGTTTCTGCAGGGATAGTGACGGCAGCGAAAGTGGTTGCAGGGATAGTGGTTGCAGGGAGAGTGACTGCAGGGATAGTGTTTGCAGTGATAGTGGTTGCAGTGATAGTGGTTGCAGGGAGAGAGGTTGCAGGGAGAGAGGTTGCAGGGATAGTGGTTGCATGGATATTGGTTGCAGGGATAGTGACTGCAGTGATAGTGGTTGCATGGATGGTGGTTGCAGGGATAGTGACTGCAGGGATTGTCAACTACAGGGAGAGTGTTTGCAGGGATAGTGACTGCAGGGAGAGTTGTTGCAGGGATAGTAACTGCAGGGATAGTGACTGCAGCGATAGTTGTTGCAGGGATAGTGATGCAGGGATAGTGGTTGCAGGGTTAGTGATTGCAAGGATAGTGGTTGCATGGATAGTGGTTGCAGGGATAGTGGTTGCAGGGATAGTGGTTGCAGGGATAGTGATTGCAGGGAGAGTGGTTGCAGGGTTAGTGATTGCAAGGATAGTGGTTGCATGGATAGTGTTTGCAGTGATAGTGGTTGCAGTGATAGTGGTTGCAGGGAGAGAGGTTGCAGGGAGAGAGGTTGCAGGGATAGTGGTTGCATGGATATTGGTTGCAGGGATAGTGACTGCAGTGATAGTGGTTGCATGGATGGTGGTTGCAGGGATAGTGACTGCAGGGATTGTCAACTACAGGGAGAGTGTTTGCAGGGATAGTGACTGCAGGGAGAGTTGTTGCAGGGATAGTAACTGCAGGGATAGTGACTGCAGCGATAGTTGTTGCAGGGATAGTGATGCAGGGATAGTGGTTGCAGGGTTAGTGATTGCAAGGATAGTGGTTGCATGGATAGTGGTTGCAGGGATAGTGGTTGCAGGGATAGTGGTTGCAGGGATAGTGATTGCAGGGAGAGTGGTTGCAGGGTTAGTGATTGCAAGGATAGTGGTTGCATGGACAGTGTTTGCAGGGATAGTGGTTGCAGGGATAGTGACTGCAGGGAGAGTGGTGGCAGGGAGAGTGATTGCAGGGATAGTGGTTGCAGGGAGAGTGAAGCAGTAATAGTGGTTGCGGGGATAGTGGTTGCAGGGGGAGTGAAGCAGTAATAGTGCTTGCAGGGAGAGTGGTTGCAGGGATAATGGTTGCATGGATCGTTGTTGCAAGGATAGTGGTTGCAGGGATAGTGAATGCATGGATAGTGTTTGCTGGGAGAGTGACTGCAGGGATAGTGACTGCAGGGATAGTGGTTGCAGGGATAGTGGTTGCAGGGATAGTGGTTGCAGGGATAGTGGTTTCAGGGACAGTGGTTGCAGGGATAGTGACTACAGGGATAGTGACTGCAGGGATAGTGACTGCAGGGACAGTGGTTGCAGGGATAGTGGTTGCAGGGATAGTGGTTGCAGGGATAGTGACTGCAGGGATAGTGGATGCAGGGATAGTGGTTGCAGGGAGAGTGGCTGTTTGGAGATTGACTGCAGGGATATTGACTGCAGGGATAGTGGTTGCAGGGTTAGAGACTGCAGGGAGATTGGCTTCAGGGATAGTGACTGCAGGGATAGTGACTGCAGGGATAGTGGTTGCAGGGAGAGTGACTGCATGGATAGTGGTTGCAGGGATAGTGGTTGCATGGATAGTGTTTGCTGGGAGAGTGACTGCAGGGATAGTGACTGCAGGGATAGTGGTTGCAGTGAGAGTGGCAGCAGGGATAGTGGCTGCAGGGATAGTGGTTGCAGGGATAGTGCTTGCAGGGATAGTGGTTGCAGGGAGATTGACTGCAGGGAGAGAGACTGCAGGGATAGTGGTTGCAGGTATAGTGAATGCAGGGATAGTGGTTGCAGGGATAGTGGTTGCAGGGAGATTGACTGCAGGGAGAGTGACTGCAGGGATACTGACTGCAGGGATAGTGGTTGCAGGGATAGTGACTGCAGGGATAGTTATTGCAGGGATAGTGACTGCAGGGATAGTGGTTACAGGGTTAGTGACTGCAGGGAGAGTGACTGCAGGGATAGTGACTGCAGGGATAGTGGTTGCAGGGATAGTGACTGCAGGGCTATTGACTGCAGGGATAGTGGTTGCAGGGATAGTGAATGCAGGCATAGTGGTTGCAGGGAAAGTGACTGCCGGGATAGTGGTTTAGGGATAGTGATTGCAGGGATAGTGACTGCAGGGATAGTGACTGCAGAAGTAGTGGTTGCAGTGATAGTGTTTGCAGGGATAGTGGTTGCAGGGATAGTGGTTTCAGGGACAGTGGTTGCAGTGATAGTGACTACAGGGTTAGTGACTGCAGGGATAGTGACTGCAGGGATAGTGGTTGCAGGGACAGTGGGTTCAGTGATATTGGTTGCATGGATAGTGGTTGCAGTGATAATGACTGCAGGGATAGTGACTGCAGGGATAGTGGTTGCAGGGAAAGTGAGTGCAGGTTTAGTGACTGCAGGGACAGTGACTGCAGGGATAGTGTTTGCAGGGATTGTGGATGCAGGGATAGTGGAAGAAGGGATAGTGGTTGCAGGGATAGTGACTGCAGGGATAGTGGTTGTAGCGAAAGTGGTTGCAGGGAGAGTGGTTTCAGGTATAGTGGTTGCAGGGGTAGTAGTTGCAGGAATACTGGTTGCAGGGATAGTGACTTCAGGGATAGTGGTTGCAGGAAAAGTGACTGCAGGGAGAGTGGTTGCAGGGATAGTTACTGCAGGGATAGTGGTTGCAGCAATAGTGGTTGCAGGGAGAGTTGTTTCAGGGATAGTGGTTGTTGTGATAGTGGTCAAAGGGATACTGGTTGCAGGGATAGTGGTTGCATGGATAGTGGTTGCAGGGATAGTTGTTGCAGAGATAGAGGTTGTAGGGAGAGTGACTGCAGGGATAGTGGTTGCCGGGAGAGTTACTGCAGGGATTTTGACTGCAGCGATAGTGGTTGCAGGGAGAGTTGATGCAGGGATAGTGGTTGCAGGGATAGTGACTGCAGGCATAGTGGTTGCAGGGATAGTGGTTGCAGGGAGACTGGTTTCAGCGATAGTGGTTGCAGGGATAGTGGTTGCAGGGATAGTGACTGCAGGGAGAGTGGTTGCAGGGATAGTGACTGCAGGGATAGTGACTGCAGGGATAGTGGTTGCAGGGATAGTTTCTGCAGGGATAGTGACGGCAGCGAAAGTGGTTGCAGGGATAGTGGTTGCAGGGAGAGTGACTGCAGGGATAGTGTTTGCAGTGATAGTGGTTGCAGTGATAGTGGTTGCAGGGAGAGAGGTTGCAGGGAGAGAGGTTGCAGGGATAGTGGTTGCATGGATATTGGTTGCAGGGATAGTGACTGCAGTGATAGTGGTTGCATGGATGGTGGTTGCAGGGATAGTGACTGCAGGGATTGTCAACTACAGGGAGAGTGTTTGCAGGGATAGTGACTGCAGGGAGAGTTGTTGCAGGGATAGTAACTGCAGGGATAGTGACTGCAGCGATAGTTGTTGCAGGGATAGTGATGCAGGGATAGTGGTTGCAGGGTTAGTGATTGCAAGGATAGTGGTTGCATGGATAGTGGTTGCAGGGATAGTGGTTGCAGGGATAGTGGTTGCAGGGATAGTGATTGCAGGGAGAGTGGTTGCAGGGTTAGTGATTGCAAGGATAGTGGTTGCATGGATAGTGTTTGCAGGGATAGTGGTTGCAGGGATAGTGACTGCAGGGAGAGTGGTGGCAGGGAGAGTGATTGCAGGGATAGTGGTTGCAGGGAGAGTGAAGCAGTAATAGTGGTTGCGGGGATAGTGGTTGCAGGGGGAGTGAAGCAGTAATAGTGCTTGCAGGGAGAGTGGTTGCAGGGATAATGGTTGCATGGATCGTTGTTGCAAGGATAGTGGTTGCAGGGATAGTGAATGCATGGATAGTGTTTGCTGGGAGAGTGACTGCAGGGATAGTGACTGCAGGGATAGTGGTTGCAGGGATAGTGGTTGCAGGGATAGTGGTTGCAGGGATAGTGGTTTCAGGGACAGTGGTTGCAGGGATAGTGACTACAGGGATAGTGACTGCAGGGATAGTGACTGCAGGGACAGTGGTTGCAGGGATAGTGGTTGCAGGGATAGTGGTTGCAGGGATAATGACTGCAGGGATAGTGGATGCAGGGATAGTGGTTGCAGGGAGAGTGGCTGTTTGGAGATTGACTGCAGGGATATTGACTGCAGGGATAGTGGTTGCAGGGTTAGAGACTGCAGGGAGATTGGCTTCAGGGATAGTGACTGCAGGGATAGTGACTGCAGGGATAGTGGTTGCAGGGAGAGTGACTGCATGGATAGTGGTTGCAGGGATAGTGGTTGCATGGATAGTGTTTGCTGGGAGAGTGACTGCAGGGATAGTGACTGCAGGGATAGTGGTTGCAGTGAGAGTGGCAGCAGGGATAGTGGCTGCAGGGATAGTGGTTGCAGGGATAGTGCTTGCAGGGATAGTGGTTGCAGGGAGATTGACTGCAGGGAGAGAGACTGCAGGGATAGTGGTTGCAGGTATAGTGAATGCAGGGATAGTGGTTGCAGGGATAGTGGTTGCAGGGAGATTGACTGCAGGGAGAGTGACTGCAGGGATACTGACTGCAGGGATAGTGGTTGCAGGGATAGTGACTGCAGGGATAGTGGTTACAGGGTTAGTGACTGCAGGGAGAGTGACTGCAGGGATAGTGACTGCAGGGATAGTGGTTGCAGGGATAGTGACTGCAGGGCTATTGACTGCAGGGATAGTGGTTGCAGGGATAGTGAATGCAGGCATAGTGGTTGCAGGGAAAGTGACTGCCGGGATAGTGGTTTAGGGATAGTGATTGCAGGGATAGTGACTGCAGGGATAGTGACTGCAGAAGTAGTGGTTGCAGTGATAGTGTTTGCAGGGATAGTGGTTGCAGGGATAGTGGTTTCAGGGACAGTGGTTGCAGTGATAGTGACTACAGGGTTAGTGACTGCAGGGATAGTGACTGCAGGGATAGTGGTTGCAGGGACAGTGGGTTCAGTGATATTGGTTGCATGGATAGTGGTTGCAGTGATAATGACTGCAGGGATAGTGACTGCAGGGATAGTGGTTGCAGGGAAAGTGAGTGCAGGTTTAGTGACTGCAGGGACAGTGACTGCAGGGATAGTGTTTGCAGGGATTGTGGATGCAGGGATAGTGGCAGCAGGGATAGTGGTTGCAGGGATAGTGACTGCAGGGATAGTGGTTGTAGCGATAGTGGTTGCAGGGAGAGTGGTTTCAGGTATAGTGGTTGCAGGGGTAGTAGTTGCAGGAATACTGGTTGCAGTGATAGTGACTTCAGGGATAGTGGTTGCAGGAAAAGTGACTGCAGGGAGAGTGGTTGCAGGGATAGTTACTGCAGGGATAGTGACTGCAGGGATAGTGGTTGCAGGGATAGTGGATGCAGGGATAGTGACTGCAGCGATATTGGTTGCAGGGATAGTGGTTGCAGCGATAGTGGTTGTAGCGATCGTGGTTGCAGGGAGAGTGAATGCAGGGATTGTCGTTGACAGCAATAGTGGTTGCAGGGATAGTGAATGAAGGGATATTGACTGCAGCGATAGTGGTTGCAGGGATATTGATTGCATGTTTTGTCATTGCAGGGATCGTGGTTGCAGGGACAGTGGTTGCAGGGATAGTGGTTGCATGGATAGTGGTTGCAGGGATAGTGACTGCAGGGATAGTGGTTGCATGGATAGTGGTTGCAGGGATAGTGACTCCAGGGATAGTGTCTGCAGGGAGAGTGGTTGCAGGGATAGTGACTGCAGGGAGAGTGGTTGCAGGGATATTGACTGCAGGGATAGTGACTGCAGCGATAGTGGTTGTAGGGATAGTGATGCAGGAATAGTGGTTTCAGGGATAGTCATGCAGGGATAGTGGTTTCAGGGATTGTGACTGCAGGGATAGTGGTTGCAGGGATAGTTACTGCAGGGATAGTGGTTGCAGGGAGAGTGACTGCAGGTATAGTGGCTGCAGGGATAGTGGTTGCAGGGATAGTGGTTGCAGGGAAAGTGAGTGCAGGGATAGTGACTGCAGGGACAGTGACTGCATGGATAGTGTTTGCAGGGATAGTGGATGCAGGGATAGTGGATGCAGGGATAGTGGTTGCAGTGATAGTGACTGCAGGGATAGTGGTTGCAGCGATAGTGGTTGCAGGGAGAGTGGTTTCAGGGATATTGACTGCAGGAATAGTGGTTGCAGGGATAGTGGTTGCAGGGATAGTAAATGCAGGGAGAGTGACTGCAGGAATAGTGACTGCAGCGATAGGGGTTGTAGGGAGAGTGACTGCAGGGATAGTGACTGCAGGGATAGTGGTTGCTGAGATAGTGGTTGCAGGGATAAAGTCTGCAGGGATAGTGGTTGTAGGGATAATGACTGCAGTGATAGTGACTGCAGCAAGATTGGTTGCAGGGATAATGACTGCAGGGATAGTGGTTGCAGGGATAGTGGATGCAGGGATAGTGGTTGCAGGGAGAGTGACTGCAGGGATAGTGGTTGCAGGGATAGTGATTGCAGGTAGAGTGACTGCAGGGATAGTGTTTGCCGGGATAGTGACTACAGTGATAGTGGTTGGCAGAGATAGTGAATGCAGGGATAGTCATTGCAGGGATAGAGACTGCAGGGATAATGACTGCAGGGAGAGTGGTTGCAGGAATACTGGTTGCAGCGATAGTGACTGCAAGGATAGTGCTTGCAGGGAAAGTGGTTACATGGATAGTGGTTGCAAGGATAGTGGTTGCTGCGATAGTGATTGCAGGGATAGTTGTTGCAGGGATAGTGGTTGTAGCGAGAGTGACTGCAGGGATAGTGACTGCAGGGATAGTGGTTGCAAGGAGAGTGACCATAGGGATTTTGACTGCAGCTATAGTGGTTGCAGGGAGAGTGACTGCAGGGAAAGTGGTTGCAGGGATAGTGATTGCAGGTAGAGTGACTGCAGGGATAGTGTTTGCCGGGATAGTGACTACAGTGATAGTGGTTGCAGGGATAGTGAATGCAGGCATAGTCATTGCAGGGATAGAGACTGCAGGGATAATGACTGCAGGGAGAGTGGTTGCAGGAATACTGGTTGCAGCGATAGTGACTGCAAGGATAGTGCTTGCAGGGAAAGTGGTTGCATGGATAGTGGTTGCAGGGATAGTGGTTGCTGCGATAGTGATTGCAGGGATAGTCGTTGCAGGGATAGTGGTTGTAGCGAGAGTGACTGCAGGGATAGTGACTGCAGGGATAGTGGTTGCAAGGAGAGTGACTGTAGGGATTTTGACTGCAGCTATAGTGGTTGCAGGGAGAGTGACTGCAGGGAAAGTGGTTGCAGGGATAGTGATTGCAGGTGGAGTGACTGCAGGGATAGTGTTTGCCGGGATAGTGACTACAGTGATAGTGGTTGCAGGGATAGTGAATGCAGGCATAGTCATTGCAGGGATGGAGACTGCAGGGATAATGACTGCAGGGAGAGTGGTTGCAAGGAGAGTGACTGTAGGGATTTTGACTGCAGCTATAGTGGTTGCAGGGAGAGTGACTGCAGGGAAAGTGGTTGCAGGGATAGTGATTGCAGGTAGAGTGACTGCAGGGATAGTGTTTGCCGGGATAGTGACTACAGTGATAGTGGTTGCAGGGATAGTGAATGCAGGCATAGTCATTGCAGGGATAGAGACTGCAGGGATAATGACTGCAGGGAGAGTGGTTGCAGGAATATTGGTTGCAGCGATAGTGACTGCAAGGATAGTGCTTGCAGGGAAAGTGGTTGCATGGATAGTGCTTGCAGGGATAGTCGTTGCAGGGATAGTGGTTGTAGCGAGAGTGACTGCAGGGATAATGACTGCAGGGATAGTGGTTGCAGGGATAGTGACTGCAGGGATAGTGGTTGCAGCAATAGTGGTTGCAGGGAGAGTTGTTTCAGGGATAGTGGTTGTTGTGATAGTGGTCACAGGGATACTGGTTGCAGGGATAGTGGTTGCATGGATAGTGGTTGCAGGGATAGTTGTTGCAGAGATAGAGGTTGTAGGGAGAGTGACTGCAGGGATAGTGGTTGCCGGGAGAGTTACTGCAGGGATTTTGACTGCAGCGATAGTGGTTGCAGGGAGAGTTGATGCAGGGATAGTGGTTGCAGGGATAGTGACTGCAGGCATAGTGGTTGCAGGGATAGTGGTTGCAGGGAGACTGGTTTCAGCGATAGTGGTTGCAGGGATAGTGGTTGCAGGGATAGTGACTGCAGGGAGAGTGGTTGCAGGGATAGTGACTGCAGGGATAGTGACTGCAGGGATAGTGGTTGCAGGGATAGTTTCTGCAGGGATAGTGACGGCAGCGAAAGTGGTTGCAGGGATAGTGGTTGCAGGGAGAGTGACTGCAGGGATAGTGTTTGCAGTGATAGTGGTTGCAGTGATAGTGGTTGCAGGGAGAGAGGTTGCAGGGAGAGAGGTTGCAGGGATAGTGGTTGCATGGATATTGGTTGCAGGGATAGTGACTGCAGTGATAGTGGTTGCATGGATGGTGGTTGCAGGGATAGTGACTGCAGGGATTGTCAACTACAGGGAGAGTGTTTGCAGGGATAGTGACTGCAGGGAGAGTTGTTGCAGGGATAGTAACTGCAGGGATAGTGACTGCAGCGATAGTTGTTGCAGGGATAGTGATGCAGGGATAGTGGTTGCAGGGTTAGTGATTGCAAGGATAGTGGTTGCATGGATAGTGGTTGCAGGGATAGTGATTGCAGGGATAGTGGTTGCAGGGATAGTGATTGCAGGGAGAGTGGTTGCAGGGTTAGTGATTGCAAGGATAGTGGTTGCATGGATAGTGTTTGCAGGGATAGTGGTTGCAGGGATAGTGACTGCAGGGAGAGTGGTGGCAGGGAGAGTGATTGCAGGGATAGTGGTTGCAGGGAGAGTGAAGCAGTAATAGTGGTTGCGGGGATAGTGGTTGCAGAGGGAGTGAAGCAGTAATAGTGCTTGCAGGGAGAGTGGTTGCAGGGATAATGGTTGCATGGATCGTTGTTGCAAGGATAGTGGTTGCAGGGATAGTGAATGCATGGATAGTGTTTGCTGGGAGAGTGACTGCAGGGATAGTGACTGCAGGGATAGTGACTGCAGGGATAGTGGTTGCAGGGATAGTGGTTGCAGGGATAGTGGTTTCAGGGACAGTGGTTGCAGGGATAGTGACTACAGGGATAGTGACTGCAGGGATAGTGACTGCAGGGACAGTGGTTGCAGGGATAGTGGTTGCAGGGATAGTGGTTGCAGGGATAGTGACTGCAGGGATAGTGGATGCAGGGATAGTGGTTGCAGGGAGAGTGGCTGTTTGGAGATTGACTGCAGGGATATTGACTGCAGGGATAGTGGTTGCAGGGTTAGAGACTGCAGGGAGATTGGCTTCAGGGATAGTGACTGCAGGGATAGTGACTGCAGGGATAGTGGTTGCAGGGAGAGTGACTGCATGGATAGTGGTTGCAGGGATAGTGGTTGCATGGATAGTGTTTGCTGGGAGAGTGACTGCAGGGATAGTGACTGCAGGGATAGTGGTTGCAGGGAGAGTGACAGCAGGGATAGTGGCTGCAGGGATAGTGGTTGCAGGGATAGTGCTTGCAGGGATAGTTGTTGCAGGGAGATTGACTGCAGGGAGAGAGACTGCAGGGATAGTGGTTGCAGGTATAGTGAATGCAGGGATAGTGGTTGCAGGGATAGTGGTTGCAGGGAGATTGACTGCAGGGAGAGTGACTGCAGGGATAGTGGTTGCAGTGATAGTGAATGCAGGGATAGTGGTTGCAGGGATAGTGGTTGCAGGGATAGTGACTGCAGGGAGAGTGACTGCAGGGATACTGACTGCAGGGATAGTGGTTGCAGGGATAGTGACTGCAGGGATAGTTATTGCAGGGATAGTGACTGCAGGGATAGTGGTTACAGGGTTAGTGACTGCAGGGATATTGACTGCAGGGATAGTGGTTGCAGGGATAGTGACTGCAGGGCTATTGACTGCAGGGATAGTGGTTGCAGGGATAGTGAATGCAGGCATAGTGGTTGCAGGGAAAGTGACTGCCGGGATAGTGGTTGAAGGGATAGTGATTGCAGGGATAGTGACTGCAGGGATAGTGACTGCAGAAGTAGTGGTTGCAGTGATAGTGTTTGCAGGGATAGTGGTTGCAGGGATAGTGGTTTCAGGGACAGTGGTTGCAGTGATAGTGACTACAGGGTTAGTGACTGCAGGGATAGTGACTGCAGGGATAGTGGTTGCAGGGACAGTGGGTTCAGTGATATTGGTTGCATGGATAGTGGTTGCAGTGATAATGACTGCAGGGATAGTGACTGCAGGGATAGTGGTTGCAGGGAAAGTGAGTGCAGGTTTAGTGACTGCAGGGACAGTGACTGCAGGGATAGTGTTTGCAGGGATTGTGGATGCAGGGATAGTGGAAGAAGGGATAGTGGTTGCAGGGATAGTGACTGCAGGGATAGTGGTTGTAGCGATAGTGGTTGCAGGGAGAGTGGTTTCAGGTATAGTGGTTGCAGGGGTAGTAGTTGCAGGAATACTGGTTGCAGTGATAGTGACTTCAGGGATAGTGGTTGCAGGAAAAGTGACTGCAGGGAGAGTGGTTGCAGGGATAGTTACTGCAGGGATAGTGACTGCAGGGATAGTGGTTGCAGGGATAGTGGATGCAGGGATAGTGACTGCAGCGATATTGGTTGCAGGGATAGTGGTTGCAGCGATAGTGGTTGTAGCGATCGTGGTTGCAGGGAGAGTGAATGCAGGGATTGTCGTTGACAGCAATAGTGGTTGCAGGGATAGTGAATGAAGGGATATTGACTGCAGCGATAGTGGTTGCAGGGATATTGATTGCATGTTTTGTCATTGCAGGGATCGTGGTTGCAGGGACAGTGGTTGCAGGGATAGTGGTTGCATGGATAGTGGTTGCAGGGATAGTGACTGCAGGGATAGTGGTTGCATGGATAGTGGTTGCAGGGATAGTGACTCCAGGGATAGTGTCTGCAGGGAGAGTGGTTGCAGGGATAGTGACTGCAGGGAGAGTGGTTGCAGGGATATTGACTGCAGGGATAGTGACTGCAGCGATAGTGGTTGTAGGGATAGTGATGCAGGAATAGTGGTTTCAGGGATAGTCATGCAGGGATAGTGGTTTCAGGGATTGTGACTGCAGGGATAGTGGTTGCAGGGATAGTTACTGCAGGGATAGTGGTTGCAGGGAGAGTGACTGCAGGTATAGTGGCTGCAGGGATAGTGGTTGCAGGGATAGTGGTTGCAGGGAAAGTGAGTGCAGGGATAGTGACTGCAGGGACAGTGACTGCATGGATAGTGTTTGCAGGGATAGTGGATGCAGGGATAGTGGATGCAGGGATAGTGGTTGCAGTGATAGTGACTGCAGGGATAGTGGTTGCAGCGATAGTGGTTGCAGGGAGAGTGGTTTCAGGGATATTGACTGCAGGAATAGTGGTTGCAGGGATAGTGGTTGCAGGGATAGTAAATGCAGGGAGAGTGACTGCAGGAATAGTGACTGCAGCGATAGGGGTTGTAGGGAGAGTGACTGCAGGGATAGTGACTGCAGGGATAGTGGTTGCTGAGATAGTGGTTGCAGGGATAAAGTCTGCAGGGATAGTGGTTGTAGGGATAATGACTGCTGTGATAGTGACTGCAGCAAGATTGGTTGCAGGGATAATGACTGCAGGGATAGTGGTTGCAGGGATAGTGGATGCAGGGATAGTGGTTGCAGGGAGAGTGACTGCAGGGATAGTGGTTGCAGGGATAGTGATTGCAGGTAGAGTGACTGCAGGGATAGTGTTTGCCGGGATAGTGACTACAGTGATAGTGGTTGGCAGAGATAGTGAATGCAGGGATAGTCATTGCAGGGATAGAGACTGCAGGGATAATGACTGCAGGGAGAGTGGTTGCAGGAATACTGGTTGCAGCGATAGTGACTGCAAGGATAGTGCTTGCAGGGAAAGTGGTTACATGGATAGTGGTTGCAGGGATAGTGGTTGCTGCGATAGTGATTGCAGGGATAGTTGTTGCAGGGATAGTGGTTGTAGCGAGAGTGACTGCAGGGATAGTGACTGCAGGGATAGTGGTTGCAAGGAGAGTGACCGTAGGGATTTTGACTGCAGCTATAGTGGTTGCAGGGAGAGTGACTGCAGGGAAAGTGGTTGCAGGGATAGTGATTGCAGGTAGAGTGACTGCAGGGATAGTGTTTGCCGGGATAGTGACTACAGTGATAGTGGTTGCAGGGATAGTGAATGCAGGCATAGTCATTGCAGGGATAGAGACTGCAGGGATAATGACTGCAGGGAGAGTGGTTGCAGGAATACTGATTGCAGCGATAGTGACTGCAAGGATAGTGCTTGCAGGGAAAGTGGTTGCATGGATAGTGGTTGCAGGGATAGTGGTTGCTGCGATAGTGATTGCAGGGATAGTCGTTGCAGGGATAGTGGTTGTAGCGAGAGTGACTGCAGGGATAGTGACTGCAGGGATAGTGGTTGCAAGGAGAGTGACTGTAGGGATTTTGACTGCAGCTATAGTGGTTGCAGGGAGAGTGACTGCAGGGAAAGTGGTTGCAGGGATAGTGATTGCAGGTAGAGTGACTGCAGGGATAGTGTTTGCCGGGATAGTGACTACAGTGATAGTGGTTGCAGGGATAGTGAATGCAGGCATAGTCATTGCAGGGATGGAGACTGCAGGGATAATGACTGCAGGGAGAGTGGTTGCAAGGAGAGTGACAGTAGGGATTTTGACTGCAGCTATAGTGGTTGCAGGGAGAGTGACTGCAGGGAAAGTGGTTGCAGGGATAGTGATTGCAGGTAGAGTGACTGCAGGGATAGTGTTTGCCGGGATAGTGACTACAGTGATAGTGGTTGCAGGGATAGTGAATGCAGGCATAGTCATTGCAGGGATAGAGACTGCAGGGATAATGACTGCAGGGAGAGTGGTTGCAGGAATACTGGTTGCAGCGATAGTGACTGCAAGGATAGTGCTTGCAGGGAAAGTGGTTGCATGGATAGTGCTTGCAGGGATAGTCGTTGCAGGGATAGTGGTTGTAGCGAGAGTGACTGCAGGGATAGTGACTGCAGGGATAGTGGTTGCAGGGATAGTGACTGCAGGGATAGTGGTTGCAGGGAGAGTGACTGCAGGGATAGTGACTGCAGGGATAGTGGTTGCAGGGATAGTGATTGCAGGGATAGTGGTTGCAGGGATAGTGGTTTCAGGGACACTGGTTGCAGGGATAGTGACTACAGGGATAGTGACTGCAGGGATAGTGACTGCAGGGATAGTGTTGGCAGGGATAGTGGTTGCAGGGATATTGACTGCAAGGATAGTGGTTGCAGGGATAGTGGTTGCATGGATAGTGGTTGCTGGGAGAGTGACTGCAGGGATAGTGACTGCAGGGATAGTGGTTGCAGGGAGAGTGACAGCAGGGATAGTGGCTGCAGGGATAGTGGTTGCAGGGATAGTGGTTGCAGGGATAGTGGTTGCAGGGAGATTGACTGCAGGGAGAGTGACTGCAGGGATAGTTGTTGCAGGTATAGTGAATGCAGGGATAGTGGTTGCAGGGATAGTGGTTGCAGGGAGATTGACTGCAGGGAGAGTGGTTGCAGGGATAGTGGTTGCAGGGATAGTGACTGCAGGGAGAGTGACTGCAGGGATATTGACTGCAGGGATAGTGGTTTCAGGGTTAGTGACTGCAGGGAGATTGGCTTCAGGGATAGTGACTGCAGGGATAGTGACTGCAGGGATAGTGGTTGCAGGGAGAGTGACTGCATGGATAGTGGTTGCAGGGATAGTGGTTGCATGGATAGTGTTTGCTGGGAGAGTGACTGCAGGGATAGTGACTGCAGGGATAGTGGTTGCAGGGATAGTCGTTGCAGGGAGATTGACTGCAGGGATAGTTGTTGCAGGTCTCGTGAATGCAGGGATAGTGGTTGCAGGGATAGTGGTTTCAGTGATAGTGAATGCAGGGATAGTGCTTGCAGGGATAGTGGTTGCAGGGATAGTGACTGCAGGGACAGTGACTGCAGGGATACTGACTGCAGGGATAGTGGTTGCAGGGATAGTGACTGCAGGGTTAGTGATTGCGGGGATAGTGACTGCAGGGATAGTGTCTGCAGAAGTAGTGACTGCAGGGATAGTGGTTGTCATCCTCCAATATTCCCCAGATTCTGGAAAGGTCCCAGCAGACTGGAAAGCTGCAAATATGACACAAGTATGAACCGGTGTGGAGGGGTCAGGGAGGGAAGGGGACCTCCCTTTAATCCCGCTCCTGGGCCTGGCCAGGTCCAGGCTGTGGGCGGCTGAAGGTTTGTCCGGCCCGGCTGTCTTCTCCTCCACCGCAGCTATGTTTGTGGCCAGGTGGCCCTGGAGAGGGAGCAGGCGGTGTTCATCGCTACGTTAGAGGCCCTTCCGCCATTGGTGGGCACCATGGGGGCGGGGATTACATCATCACCCCCGGAAGTGAGATTTTGATTTAATTTTGTAAGTTTCCATTCATGTTCTGGTTTTAATTGCAATGCCCCACCAGGAGCTGTCCCCCCCTCTGATTTATTGATTTTTAGTTTCATTTATTGATTTTGTTTCTCAACAAGTATAAAACCAGCCTTCAAGGAATGAGGGAGAGGGAAAGCAGGAAATAGACCAGTTAGCCTAACATTGGTCATTGGGAAAATGCTAAAATCCATTATTCAGAAGGTAGTGGCAGGATATTTAGAAAATAATATGATAAGACAGAGTCAGCATGGTTTTATGAAAGGGAAATCACATTTGACAAATTTATTAGTGTTCTTTGAGGATGCAACAAGCAGGGTGGATAAAGGGGAACCAGTAGATGTAGTGTATTTGGATTTCCAAACGGTGTCCCATACAAGATAAGAGCTCATGGTGTTGAGGGTGATATATTAGCATGGCTAGAGGATTGGCTAACTAACAGGAAACAGAGAGTTAGGCTAAATAGGCCATTTTCAGGTTGGTAAACTGTGACTAGCGGACTGCCCCCGGGATCAATACTGTGGCCTCATCTACTTACAATCGATATTAATGAGTTGGACGAAGTGACCAACTGTATTGTAGACAAAGTTGCTGATGATAGGGAACTAGGTAGGGAAGCAAGTTGTGAATACAAAGAGTCTGCAAAGGGATATAGATGGGTTGGATGAGTGGGAAAAATAATTGGCAGCTGGAGGTTAATGTGGGAATATGTGAGGATTTTCATTTTGTCGGAAGAATAGTATGAAGGCCCTTGGTTTAGGGAAAAGTCTGTATCTTTGTTTTGTGCAATGTCTCCATTAAGACCAAAGTGGACTCGGCATTATTCTTAAAGTCAGTTTATTGGTTTTCTGATTATGACATCATTAGGTCCTAATAAATATCCATGCGACCTGAGGTTACCATTAGGATAAACAGCAAAGAAGCAAAGAGTAATTAGAAAGCTAATTACAGTAGGTTTGGATTTCAGCACATGTGCTTCTCTTTGGCAGTTCAGAACACTGATTATTTGGGTGAGAGAAAATAAGCAAGGTTCTCTACAGATGGAACAGCTTTCTGTTTGACAGTTTTTGAACAGATCCTTATGATTAAGCAGCGCTCTAAGAATAGAGCAAAGATTGCGTAGGTGTGTGTATTATACAGTTAGAAAAGACAGAACGTTGAAGACAGGAAGGGCAAGGGATTTTCTATTGGACAAGACTCATTGCTACTTTTCATTGTTGTCAGATTGATTAACATGATTGGAGAAGGGAGTCTATGGGGGATTCTGTGCCATCAGGGCTGTTGTGACATGAGTCAGAGAGTTCATGGACGCGCGCCTTGTCAGTGTTAACCATGCCTGGGGACTTTGAATGGAATACGGCTTCTGGTATATGTGATTCAAAGGACAAAACAACTGAGTGGGAAGTGAGAGATCCTACGCAGCAGAGGCTGAGTTGGAAAGATTGAAAGATTACACGCGGTACCACATTTATGCGGGAAGTGACATGAGTGATTATAACTTCTGGAGATGTATCTCTGGTGCATCGACTATGAATATGAGCTGCTCCAGGGTCAATGGCAGGTGGAAAGATTGACTGGGTTGGTACACCCATCCTACTGTGACGCGGGTGGCCTAAGGTGAGCTCGGGGGGACAGAAACCTCCTGTGGAGCAGAAGATCAAGTCGCCTTTTCATTTGAAATATCCTTCACCTGTTAATTAAATGTTTGAACTAAGCTGATTTTAGTTGGTTTGTTACAGTAAAAGTTTTTAAAAGTGAAACCCTGTGCAGTGGATTTTTTTCTCGTGGTGCCAAAGGGATTCCTTTCTTTTTAAAAGGTTATTGGTCTCTCCAGGGGTTGTAACAGTAGAGAAGCAGAACATTATTTAAATAGAAAGACTGCAGAATGTTGTGGTACAGAGGGATCTGGGTGTCCTTGTACATGAATCACAACACGTCAGCATGAAGCTGCAGCAAGTAATTAGGAGAGCAAATGAATGTTGCCTCTATTGCAAGGGGGTGGGGTATGGAGAGTAAAAATAGGGAAGCCTTGCTACAACTGTACAGGGCATTGGTGAGATTGCACCTAGAGTACTGTGTACAGTTTTGGTCTCTTTGCTTAAGGAGGGATACACTTGCACTGGGAGCGGTTCAGTGAAGGTTCATTAGGCTGATGAAGGGGTTGTCTTATGAAGGAAGGTTGAGCAGGTTGGGCCTATACTCATTGGAGTTTAGAAGAATGAGAAGTGATCTATTGAAACAAGGGGACTTCACAGGGTAGATGCTGAGAGGTTGTTTTCTCACCTTGGGGAATCCGGAACTAGAGGACACGGGTTAAAAATAAGGGGGCTGCCATTTTGCATGGAGATGAGGATGAATTTCTTCTCTCCGAGGGCCATTATTCTTTGGAATTCTCTTTCCCAGAGAGTAGTGGAGGTTGGATATTGAATATATTGAAGCCCAAATTAGACAGGTTGTTAAATGACAAGAAGACAGTTATTAGTGACAGGCAGGGAAGTGGAATTAAGGACACAATCAGATCAGCCATGATCTTATTGAATGGCAGAGCAGCTCTGTGGCTGAATGCCAACTCCTACTCTTATTTCTGACAATCTCATAATAGTCACAGCATGGTATCAGGCAAAACATTGGCAAGGAAACCTCCTGCTGATTACCACGTACCGCCCTCCCTCAGCTGATGAATCAGTGTTCCTCCATGTTGAACATCACTTGGATGAAGCACTGAGGGTGCTGAGGTCGCAGAATGTACTCTGGGTGGGGGTCTTCAAAGTCCATCATCAAGAGTGGCTCGGTAGCACCACTACTGACCAAGCTGGCTGAGTCATGAAGGATATAGTTGCTAGACTGGGTCTGCACCAGGTGGTGAGGGAACCAACAAGAGGGAGGTCAGTCATCTCAGCTCCAGGATATCACTGCAGGAGTTCCTCAGGGTAGTGTCCTCGGCCCAACCATCTTCAGCTGCTTCATCAATGACCTTCCTTCCATCATAAGGTCAGAAGTGGGGATGTTCACTGATGATTGCACAATGTTCAGCACCATTCACGACTCCTCAGATACTGAAGCAGTTCATGTCCAGGTGCAGCCAGACCTGGACAATATCCAGGTTTGGGCTGACAAGCAGCAAGTAACATTCATGCCACACAAGTGTCAGGCAATGACCATCTCCAACAACAGAGAATCCAACCATCGCTCCTTGACATTCAATGGCATTACCACCACTGAATCCCCCACTATTAATATCCTGGGAGTTACCATTGACCAGAAACTGAACTGAACTGGACTAGCCATATAAATACTGTGGCTATGAGAGCAGGTCAGAGGCTAGGAATGCTGTAACTCACCTCCTGACTCCCCAAAGCCTGTCCACCATCTACAAGGCACAAGTCAGGAGTGTGATGGAATACTCCCCACTTGCCTGGATGAGTGCAGCTCCCACAACACTCAAGAAGCTTGACACCGTCCAGGACAAAGCAGCCCCCTTGATTGGCACCACATCCACAAACATTCATTCCCTCCACCACTGACACACAGTAGCAGCAGTGTGTACCATCTACAAGATGCACTGCAGGAACTCACCAAGGCTCCTTAAACAGCACCTTCCAAACCCATGACCACTACCATCTAGAAGGATAAGGGCAGCAGATAGACGGGAACACCACCACCTGGAAGTTCCTCTCCAAGTCACTCACCATCCTGACTTGGAAATTTATCGCCGTTCCTTAACTGTCGCTGGGTCAAAATCCTGGAACTCCCTTGCTAACAGCACTGTGGGTGTACCTGCACCACATGGACTGCAGCGGTTCAAGAAGGCAGCTCACCACCACCTTCTCAAGGGCAATGAGGGATGGGCAATAAATGCTGGCCCAGCCAGGGCAGCCCACATCCCATGAATGAATAAAAAACAACATCGCTAACCTTATCCTCACCAATCTACCTGTTACAGGTGCATCTGTCCATGACAGCATCGGCAGGAGTGACCACCGCACAGTCCTTGTGGCGATGAAGTCCCATCTTCACATTGGGGATACCCTCCATTGTGTTGTGTGGCACTACCAACGTGCTAAATGGGATAGATTTCAAACAGATCTAGCAACTCAAAACCAGGCATCCATGAGGTGCTCACCTTCCTAACAGCACTGTGGCCACCACCGCCTTCTCAAAGACAGTTAGGCATGGGTGTGCAATGGATAGGGTTAATTAACCTCCTCATAGTGAAGGTGCCCATAGGCAGCAGCAATCACAATAGGTTTGAATTTTACATTCAGTTTGAGGAAACAGGAGTGGGTCTAAGACTAGAATTTAAATAAGGGCAATTATGAAAGCTCAAAAGCAGAGCTAGCTCAAGTGAACTGGCAAATTAAGTTAAGGGATAGGTCAGTAGAGATGTAATGGCTGATATTTAAAGGAGTATGTTAGAGTATGCTGAATAGATAGACTACAAGGAGAAAGAAAAATTCCAAAGGGAGGATACATCATCCGTGGTTAACCAAAAAAAGTTAAAGATATCTTATTTTCTAACGAGCCACTAGTCTTTGCGCAATTATATGCTTTTTCTTTAATTTTGACACTAAGAATACAAAAAATAGCAAAGAGTGACAAAAAGATTAATAAGGAGGGGAAATTTAGAGTATGAGGGGAAGCTAGAAATATAAAGTCAGATAGCAAGAGTTTCTATAGATGCTTAAAAAAGAAAAGAGTTAACAAGCTCTTGTCTGGACCTGGAAAAATTTATTAATTTTCCTTCCAATCTCCACCCCTCCATCATTTTCACGTGGTCCATCTCTGACACTTCCCTTCCCTTCCTTGACCTCTCTGTCTCAATCTCTGGTGATAGACTGTCCACCAATATCCATTACAAGCCTACCGACTCCCACAGCTACCTCGACTACAGCTCCTCACACCCCACTTCCTGTAAGGACTCCATCCCATTCTCTCAGTTCCTTCGCCTCCGTCGCATCTGTTCTAATGATACTACCTTCAAAAACAGTTCCTCTGACATGTCCTCCTTCTTCCTTAACCGATGTTTTCCACCCACTGTCTTTGACAGGGCCCTCAACCGTGTCCGGCCCATCTCCCGCGCATCCGCCCTCACGCCTTCTCCTTCCTCCCAGAAACATGATAGGGTCCCCCTTGTCCTTACTTATCACCCCACCAGCCTCTGCATTCAAAGGATCATCCTCTGCCATTTCCGCCAACTCCAGCATGATGCCACCACCAAAAACATCTTCCCTTCACCCCCCTGGCGGCATTCCGTAGGGATCGTTCCCTCCGGGACACCCTGGTCCACTCCTCCATCACCCCCTACACCTCAACCCCCTCCCACGGCACCTTCCCATGCAACCGCAGAAGGTGCAACACCTGCCCCTTTACTTCCCCCCTCCTCACCGTCCAAGGGCCCAAACACTCCTTTCAAGTGAAGCAACATTTCACTTGCACTTCCCTCAATTTAGTCTACTGTATTCACTGCTCCCAATGCGGTTTCCTCTACATTGGAGAGACCAAACGCAGACTGGGTGACCGCTTTGCAGAACACCTGCGGTCTGTCCGCAAGAATGACCCAGACCTCCCTGTCGCTTGCCATTTCAACACTCCACCCTGCTCTCATGCCCTCATGTCTGTCCTTGGCCTGCTGCATTGTTCCAGTGAAGCTCAACACAAACTGGAGGAACAACACCTCATCTTCCGACTAGGCACTTTACAGCCTTCCAGACTGAATAGTGAGTTCAATAATTTTAGATCATGAACTCTCTCCTCCATCCCCAACCCCTTTCCCATCCCCCTTTTTCCAATAATTTATAATTTAACATTTTTTTAAAAAAATATATTTTTCTTTTCTCACCTTTTTCTATTATTTTTAAATTTATTTCGATCTACTGTTTTCTCTCCACCTTTTAGCCTATTTCAATCCCTTCCCCCCACCCCACCCCCGCTAGGGCTATCTGTACCTTGCTCATCCTGATTTCTACCCTTAATGTCCCCATTAGCACGTTCCTTAGATAATATCACCACTGTCAACACCCCTTTGTCCTTTTGTGTGACACCTTTGCCAATCTATTCTTTGCCTCCACCTATCACTGGCCCTCTATCCGGCTCTACCTGTCCCACCCCCCTCAACCAGCTTATATTTCACCTCATTTCTATTTTTCCTTAGTTCTGATGAAGAATCATATGGACTCGAAACGTTAACTGTGTTCCTCTCTGCAGATGCTGCCAGACCTGTTCAGTTTTTCCAGCTCTTTTTGTTTTTGTTTCAGATTTCCAGCATCCGAAGTATTTTGCTTTTATAAAAGAGTTAACAAAGTGAGCGTTGGTCCTATAGACAGTGAGTCTGGGAATTAATAATGGAAAATAAGGAGGTGGCAGATGAATTGAACAGGTGTTTTGCATTGGTCTTCAATATAGAGGATATAAGTAACATCCCAGAAATAGCTGTAAATCAGGAATTGAGAGGGAGGGAGGAACTCAAGAAAATTACAATCACCATGCAAGTGATACTGAGCAAATTGTTGGAGCTGCGGGCTGACAAATCCTAATGGACATCATCCTAGAGTCTTAAAAGAAGTGCTAGTGAAATAGTTGATGGATTAATTTGAATTTTCCAAAACTCCCGAGGTTTGGGGAAGGTCCCATTAGGTTGGAAAATAGCAAATGTAATGCCTTTATTCAAAAAGGAAGGGACACAGAAAGCAGGGAACTACAGGTCAATTAGCCTAACATCCGTCATGGGGAAAACGTTAGAAGCTATTATTAAAGACGTTATAACAGGACACTTAGAAAAATTGAAGGTAATCAGGCAAAGTATTGTGAGGGGAAGCAATGGCATTGCGGTATATCCACTGGGCTAGTGATCCAGAGACCCAGGATAACTCTCTGGGGTCCCGGGTTTGAATCCATAACAGATGGTGAAATCTGAATTCAATAAAAAAAAAATCTGGAATTAACATGATGACCATGAAACCATTGTCATCCTTACTAATCCTCACTAATGTCATCCTCACCTGACCTACATGTGACTCCAGACCCACAGCAATGTGGTTGATTCCCAAATGGCCTACTCAACACTGCGACAAAGTCACAAAAAAGGACCACTCGCCATTGACTGAGGCACCGGAAACAACAATTGCAGCCCTGTCGACCCTGCAAAGTCCTCCTTGCTAACATCGGGGGGGCTTGTGCCAAAATTGGGAGAGCTGTCTCACAGACTAGTCAAGCAACAGTCTGACAGAGTCAACCTCACGGAATCATAATGTCCCAGACGCTATCATCACCATTCCTGGGTCTGTCATGCCGGTGGGACAGCAGAGGTGACAGAACGCAGTCAGGTGGGAGTTGTCCTGTGAGCCCTCAACATCAACTCTGGACCCCATGGAATCTCATGGCATCAGGTCAAACATGGGCAAGGAAACCTCCTGCTGATTATCATGTCCCGCCCTCCCTCAGCTGATGAATCAGTGATTCCTCCATGTTAAACACCACTTGGAGGAAGCACTGAGGGTGACAAGGGCACAGAATGTACTCTGGATGGGGGACTTCAATGTCCATCACCAAGAGTGACTCGGTAGCACCACTATTGACTGAGCTGGCCGAGTCCTAAAGGACATAGCTGCTAGACTGGGTCTGCAACAGGTGGTGAGGGAACCAACAAGAGGGAAACACACACAGATATGCACATACACACATAGACATATACAGGTTCATACACACAAATACAAGGACACACAGATAGATACACACGCACAAATATACACACTCACACTGATACAAACACACACAGATGCTCATGCACAGAGACACACAGAAACACCTGCACACACAGATATACACACACATATGCACTCACGCATAGAAACACATAGATACACACACACACACACATTGATACACAGACACACACAGATACGCACACATGCACACATGCTCACACTTGGATAAACACTCACACGCACAGATACACACACACACAGCTACACACTCAGAGACAGATGCGCACACACAGATACACAGGCATGGACAGCTGCACACTCAGAGACAGATACACACAAAGAGATACACAGGCACACACAGAAACACACACACACACTCACATGGATACAGATTCACACACACACACAGGTATACACACACTCAGACACAGATACACATACACAGACACAGGCAGATACACACTCAAACACAGATACACAGATACACAGACAGGTGCACACACACACAGACACACACACACATACACACTCACGCACAGATACACACTCACAGAAACATGCACACAGATGCACAATCACACACAGATGCACACAGATACAGACTCGCACGCAGATACACAGGAACACACAAATACACACATACACACACACACACACACACTGATACACACTCACACGATCAGATACACAGTCACACACACACCAAAACACACAGATACACACTCACACACAGATACACACACACACAGATACACACACACACTCATACAGATATACACTCATGCATAGTTACACACACAGATGTGCACTCACTCGTAAATACACACACACACATACACACACAGATACAAACCCACACATATATACACGCTCACACGAAGATACACACACACACAGATGCACACTCACATACATATACACACACTCACAGATACACACTCAAATGCACAGATATGCACACACAAAGATACACACTCAGGCACAGATACACACACACAGATTCATGGCAATACACACACAGATACACACTCACACACATACAGATACACACAAACACACAGATACACACACGCACTGATACACAAACACACACAGATACACACTCACCCACAGATACACACACACCCACAGATACACACGCATATACACACACACAAACATACACACACAGATACACACACACACAGATGCACACACAGAGAGATATACACACACGCACAGATACACACTCACACACACACAGATACACACACAAACACACAGATACACACACACACTGATACACAAACACACACAGATACACCACCCACAGATACACACACACCCACAGATACACACACACAAACATACACACACAGATACACACACACACAGATGCACACACAGAGAGACATACACACACGCACAGATACACACACACACAAATACACATGCACTCACACACAGATACACACATACAGAGATACAGACACAGATACACGCTCACACACAAATACACTCACACACATACACACACAATACAAATCCACACATAGATAGGTGTTCACACATAGATACATGCTCACACACAGATACACACACACATAGATAGACACACACAGATGCACAGACATACACACACAGATACACATACACACATAGACACACACAGATACGTACCCACACACAGATACACACAAACAGATACACAGACAGACGCACACACACAAACAAATACAGACTCACGCATGGATACACACACACACACAGATACATACAGACATACACAGACACACACCCAGAGGGTTACACGCTCACATACAGATACACACTAATACACACTCACATGATCAGATACACACACACACAGATACACACAAACAGATACACACATTCAGATATACACACACAGATACATGCTCACACACAGATACACACACTCACACATGGATATACACACTCACATGCACAGATACACGCACTCACACAGATACACACACTCACATAGATACGCACAGACAGATGAACAGACATACACACGCATGTACATATACACATACACACACAGACACACACAGATGTGCACTCACAGATGCACACACTCACACATGAATATACACACTCACATGCACAGATACACACACTCAGACAGATACACACTCAGACACAGATGCGCACACACAGATGCACAGACATACACACACATGCACAGATACACATACACACACAGACACACACAGATATGCACTCACACCCAGATACACACACACACAAACAGATATCCAGACACATTTGCACGCACAAACTGATGCACACTCACACACAGATATGCAGGCACTGACACACTCACACAAACAGATACATACACACAGACACACACACACACACACATATATGCATATACACACTCACAAACAAATAGACTCTCAGGCACGGATACACACACACAGATACACAGACATACACACACACACCAGTAAACACTCACACACAGATACACACTCAGACACAGACACACACACACACAAATATACACACAAACAGATACACAGACAGACGCACACACACAAACAGATACACACACACAGGTACATGCTAATACAGATACACACACACACACAAACACAGACACACACTCACGCATAGTTACACACACAGATACACACACAGTATACAAAAACAGATACACACACACAGATACACGCTCTAACACAAATACACTCACACACATACACACACAACACAAACCCACACATAGATAGGTGCTCAGACACAGATACATGCTCACACACAGCATACACTCACACAGATACACACAAACACAAATACACACTCACACATAGTTACACAAAAACATACACACACATAGATACACACATACACACGCACACACAGATAACCACAAACAGATATGCACACTCATGGATACACACTTACACACTCACACACAGATACATATTCACATACACACACACAGACATACAAATACAAACACACACATACCCACACTTACCCACAGATGCACACACACACAGATACACGCTCACATATATATATATACACACACAGATACACACACAGAGAAACACACACACACAGATAACCACACTTACTGATACACACACACACTCACATACATAGACATACACACACACAGATACACACACACAGATACGCACTTACACATAGTTACACACACACAGATGCACACTGACACACAGATACACAAACAGATACACACACACATAGATACAAAGACATACACAATCACACATAAATACACACACACACAAACACAGACACGCACTCACGCATAGTTACATACACAGATGCACACTCACACAGATACACACACAGGTACAGAAAAACAGATACACACATACAGATACACACTCTAACACAAACATACTCACACACATACACACACAACACAAACCCACACATAGATAGGCGCTCAGACACAGATACATGCTCACACACAGCATACACTCACACAGATGCACACAAACACAGATACACACTCACACAGATATACACACATACAGATACACACACACATAGTTACACAAAAACATATACACACACATAGATACACACACACACATACACACACGCACACACAGATAACCACAAACAGATATGCACACCCACGGATACACACTTACACACACACACAGATACACATTCACATACACACACACACATCCAAATACAAACACACACATACACACACTTACCCACAGATGCACACACACACAGATACATGCTCATATATATATACACACACAGATACACACTCACATATATATACACACACAGATACACACAGATACACACACAGAGAAACACACACACACAGATAACCACAGATAACACTCACTGATACACACTTACACACTCACAGACAGATACACACTCACATACATACACATACACACACACAGATAGACACACACAGATACACACTTACACATAGTTACACACACACAGATACACAAACAGATACACACACATAGATACAAAGACAGATACACAATCACACATAAATACACACACACACACACACACACACACACAGATACACACACAGGTACATGCTAACACAGATACACACACACACACAAACACAGACACACACTCACGCATAGTTACACACACAGATGCACACTCACACAGATACACACAGGTACACAAAAACAGATACACACACACAGATACATGCTCTAACACAAATACACTCACACACATACACACACAACACAAACCCATACATAGATACATGCTCGGACACAGATACACGCTCACACACAGCATACACTCACACAGACACACACAAACACAGATACACACTCACACAAATATATATACACACACACATACACACTCACACATAAATACACACACTCACATGGATACACGCTCACACATTTATACACTCACACAAATACACACGCACACACAAACACACACATACAGATACACACACACAGATGCACATTCACACACAGATACTCACACACACATACACACACACACAGATACATGCACACACACACACACACACACACAGATACACACACACACAGATCCACACTCATACACAGATACACACACACACACAGATGTGCACACACAAATACACACACACAGATAACCACAAACAGATATGCACGCTCACTGATACACACTTACACACTCACACACAGATACACACTTACATACATATACACACACACACACACACAGATACACACACACACAGATATGCACTCACACATAGTTGCACACACAGATGCACACTCACACATAGGTACACAAACAGATACGCACACACATAGATACAAAGATAGGTACACACTCACACACAACTACACCCATATACACACACAGATACACACACACAGGTAGACGCTAACACAGATACACACACACACAAACACAGACACACAATCACGCATAGTTACACACACAGATGCACACACACAGATACACACACACACAGGTACACAAAAACAGATACACACACACACACACACACACACAGATACACGCTCACACACAAATACACTCACACACATACACACACAACACAAACCCACACATAGATAGGTGCTCACATAGATATATGCTCACACACAGCACACACTCACGCAGGTACACACAAACACAGATACACACAGACAGATACACACTCACACAGATATACACACACACAGATACATACTCACACATAGTTACACAAAATCATATACACACACATATAGATACACACACACAGATACACACACACACACCCAAATACACATACTCACACATGGATACACGCTCACACATTTATACACTCACACAGATACACACACACACACAAACACACACACAGATACACATGCACAGGCACACACTCACACAGATGCACACACACAGATACACACACATACAGACATACACACACACAGATAGGTACACACACAGATACACATATATACACACACAGATATACACTCACAGATATGCTCACACACCAATATATACACACACACACACACACAGGTACACACACACATACACATGCACACAGATACACACATGCGCACAGACACAGATACACAAACACACACAGATATACACACACAATATACACACACATACAAAAACACAGATGCACACACAGAAAGATATACACACACAGATATATAGACAGACAGGCATTGCCAAAAACACAGATGAACACATACACACAGATACACGCACGCATATACTCACACACACAGATACTCACACACACATACTTGCAAACATACATGGTGCGCATATACAGATGTGTATATGCATAGACATATACACAAGAGCCAGAGACGGTCATACCCAGGCATGTACACACAGACACAACCACACAAATAACTGTGTGCAGAGACCTGCCTTCAGAGATATCAACACCCTACACATAGAAACACACCCCTACCCATGCACAAACACAAACACAAACACACACAAGCACCTCCACACACACACACACACACACACACACACACATATATACAGGATTCTACACTATCATAGCAAGCCAAAATCCACCCCAAAATTTTACACAGGCTTGTCCCTGGGAGTGTGACTTGGGCAAGAATTGATTTGACTGGAATGTTGGCAGCTGTCTAATTAGAGAGTGGGGAAACAATCATTTGACAGGCAAAGACAGAGAGGGAGAGAGACACGGAGGGTGACAGACAGAGACAGAGAGGGAGAGAGACAGGGAGGGAGGGAGACAGGGAGACAGACAGGTACCGAGAGGAAGGGAGACAGACAGAGAGACAGACAGAGACAGAGAGGGAGAGAGACAGGGAGGGAGACAGACAGAGAGACAGGGAGGGAGACAGACAGAGAGACAGACAGAGACAGATGTGGGGGAGAGACAGACAGAGAGAGGGGGACAGGGAGAGAGAGAGAGAGACAGAGGGGGAGACAGACAGGGAGACAGAGGCAGAGACGCAGACAGAGAGAGGAGGACACAGAGAGAGAGGGAGACCGGGAGCAGTGGGCACACACAATACACAAGCACTAATGTGGTGAAGTATAGCTGCAGTCCGGGATTGCTCCGTACTCACCGGGAATGGCCAGGGTGCTGAGCGGGACCGTGTGTATCCTCTCCGGTAACCTGCTCATCCAATCCGCCCAACATACACCGCCTCCTGCCATCGCCACTCTACTCCGGCTCTGGGTGACTCTACTCCGGCTCTGGGTCTACTCCGGCTCTGGGTCCGCTCCGGCTCTGGGTGACTCTACTCCGGCTCTGGGTCTACTCCGGCTCTGAGTGACTCTACTCCGGCTCTGGGTGACCCTACTCCGTTTCTGAGTGACTCTACTCCGGCTCTGGGTCTACTCCGGTTCTGAGTGACTCTACTCCGGCTCTGGGTCTACTCCGGCTCTGAGTGACTCTACTCCGGCTCTGGGTGACCCTACTCCGGCTCTGGGTCTACTCCGGCTCTGAGTGACTCTACTCCGGCTCTGGGTGACCCTACTCCGGCTCTGGGTGACCCTACTCCGGCTCTGGGTCCGCTCCGGCTCTGGGTCTACTCCGGCTCTGGGTGACTCTACTCCGGCTCTGGGTCCGCTCCGGCTCTGGGTCTACTCCGGCTCTGGGTGACTCTACTCCGGCTCTGGGTCCGCTCCGGCTCTGGGTCTACTCCAGTTCTGAGTGACTCTACTCCGGCTCTGGGTCCGCTCCGGCTCTGGATGACTCTACTCCGGCTCTGGGTCCGCTCCGGCTCTGGGTCTACTCCGGTTCTGAGTGACTCTACTCCGGCTCTGGGTCTGCTCCGGCTCTGGGTGACTCTACTCCGGCTCTGGGTCTGCTCCGGCTCTGGGTGACTCTACTCCGGCTCTGGGTCCGCTCCGGCTCTGGGTGACTCTACTCCGGCTCTGGGTCCGCTCCGGCTCTGGGTGACTCTACTCCGGCTCTGGGTCCTCTCCGGCTCTGAGTGACTCTACTCCGGCTCTGGGTCTGCTCCGGCTCTGGGTGACCCTACTCCGGCTCTGGGTGACTCTACTCCGGCTCTGGGTCTACTCCGGCTCTGGGTGACTCTACTCCGGCTCTGGGTGACTCTACTCCGGCTCTGAGCGACTCTACTCCGGCTCTGAGCGACTCTACTCCGGCTCTGGGTGACTCTACTCCGGCTCTGAGCGACTCTACTCCGGCTCTGGGTGACTCTACTCCGGCTCTGGTTGACCCTACTCCGGCTCTGGGTCCGCTCCGGCTCTGGGTGACTCTACTCCGGCTCTGGGTGACTCTACTCCGGCTCTGGGTCTACTCCGGCTCTGAGTGACTAGTCAGGCTCTGGACTACTCTATTCTGGTTTTGGGTGACCCTGCTCCGGGTCTGGGTGACTTGGGGCTCTGGATTACTCCCGGTGACTCCGGGTCTCGGTGAATCCGGATCTGGGTGACTCCTGATGACTCCGGGTCCGGGTGACTCCGGGTCCGGGTTACTCCGGGTCTGGGTTACTCCCGGTGACTCCGGGTTGATTGCAGTCACTCTGCCTCCAGCCCCACTCGCTGACTCAGTGTCCGGAGACTGAGCGACATCTCCCTCCTCCCCTGGCCGGGAGCTTGGCCCTGCCTCCCTGTCCCTCTGATGGAGAATGTGGCCAAGCCTCTCCTGTCTCTGTCTCTGTCTCTGTGCTGATCGGGCGGTCTCTGTCTCTGTCTCTCTGTGTGTCTCTCTTTCTCTGTCTCTCTCTCTCACTGTCTCTGTTTCTCTGTTTCTGTCTCTGTCCCTGTCTCTCTGTCTCTCTCACTATCCCTGTGTCTGTGCTGATCAGGCGGTCTCTCTGTGTGTGTGAGTGTCTCTCTCTCTATCTGTCTCTCTGTCTCTGTTTCTCTCTCTGTCCCTGTCTCTCTCTCTCTCTCTCTCACTGTCTCTGTGTCTGTGCTGATCAGGCGGTCTCCCTCTCTCTCTCTCTCCAGCGGTCAGGTGTCCTTCTCTCCTCCTCTTCAGCTTCTGTCTAAAGGTGATTTGCTTTTTTCTGATTTGCTTGCTCTGTCTATAATGCAGACTGATCGATGAGCTTCTGTCTCCGTCACACTGAGTCTCTGCCTCGCTCTCTTCTCTGTGTCTCGTTTCTGCTCCCCACTCCTTCCTCTATTTCTATCCATTTCTCTCTTTCCCAGTCTGTTCCTTTCTTCCTATTTCTCTCTCTTCCCTCTGTGTTTCTGTCTCTAGCCTTGTGTTGCTACCTCTTTCTATTTCTGTATGTTTCTGTCTATTTCAGTCTGTTTCTCTGTCTGTTCCTGTCTCTCTGTCCTTGGTTGTCTCTACTTCTCTATCTGTGTTTCTCTGTTCCTTGTGTCTATTTTTCCACCTTCTCTCGTTTTAATCTGTTACTGTTTCTATTATTGCTGTATCTCACTGTCTTTCTATTTCCTTCTCTCTGCTACTCATGTCCCATCCTGTATACCTGACTCCCCTACCTGTATCTCTATATTCCTTCCCCTCGCCAATAATTTGCATTTATAAGCTCCATTAATGTAGAAAAAACATCAGACGAGTGTCAGGAAAAGATGGAGCTTTGTACATCTCCCTTAGTTTCTCTCCCCCCCACCCCCCACCTCATTTCTCCTTTGTTACTTTCTTGATATAAATATCTTCCTTTCCCTTCTGCTCCTGTGTTAATTTCTGCTGTAAATCCCATCTTTATTTCACTCCCCTCTCCACACCCTATGAATGTCAAACCAATGTTTTTATTATGTTTTCACACCAATACACACAGGCATATGCAAAGAGGCACTCATAAAGTCATAAGGTCATAGTATCTTGCAACACACATACACATTCAGCTCTGCTGTCTAGTATAGAATCACTGAATTGCTACAGCACAGAAGGAGGCCATTCAGCCCATCATGTCTGCACTAGCTCTCCGAATGAGCAACTCACCTAGTGCCATTCTCCCACCTTCCCCCTGTAACCCTGCACATTTTTCCTTTACAGATAATGATCCAATTCCCTTTGGAAAGCCTCGATTGGCCCTGCCTCACCCACAATCTCAGGCCATGCATTCCAGATCCTAACCACTCGCTGTGTGGAAAAGTTTCTCCTCCTGTCTCCATTGCTTCTTTTGTCAATTACCTTAAATCTGTGCCCTCTGGTTCTCGATCCTTCCACCAATGGGAACAGTTTCTCCCTATCGACTCTGTCCAGACTCCTCACGATTTTGAATAACTCCATCAAATCTCCTCTTCTCCAAGGAAAACAGTCCCAAGTTCTCCAGTCTAACTATGTAACTGAAGTTCCTCATCCTGGAACCATTCTTGTGAATCTTTTCTGCACTCTCTCCAATGCCTTTACATCCTTCCTAAAGTGCGGTGCCAAGAACTGGACACAATACTCCAGCTGAGGCTGAACCAGTGTTTTATACAGCAAAAACAAAAATACCTGGAAAAACTCAGCAGGTCTGACAGCATCTGCGGAGAGGAACACAATTAACGCTTCGAGTCCATATGACCCTTCATCAGAACTAAGACATATAGAAATGAGATCAAATATAAGCTGGTGGAGGGGGGTGGGACAGGTAGAGCTCAATAGGGGGCCAGTGATGGGTGGAGGCCAAGAAGAGATTGCCAAGGATGCCATAGACAAAAGGACAAAGGGGTGTTGACGGTGGTGATAGTATCTAAAGGATGTGCTAATGGGGACATCAGGACAAGCTAGTGGCAGATGGCCCTAGTGGGGGTGGGGTGGGGGGAAGGGATTGAAATGGCCTAAAAGGTGGAGATTAAACAATAGATTGAAATGAGTTTAAAAATAGGAGGGAAAAGAAAAATATCTTTGTAAAAAAATTATAAATTATTGGAAAAAGAGGGATGGGAAAGGGGATGGGGATGGAGGAGAGAGTTCATGATCTAAAATTGCTGAACTCAATATTCAGAACGGAAGGCTGTAAAGTGCCTAGTCGGAAGATGAGGTGCTGTTCCTCCAGTTTGTGTTGAGCTTCACTGGTACAATGCAGCAGGCCAAGGACGGACGTGGGCATGAGAGCAGGGTGGGGTGTTGAAATGGCAAGCGACAGGGAGGTCTGGGTCATGCTTGCGGACAGACCGAAGGTGTTCTGCAAAGCGGTCACCCAGTCTGCGTTTGGTCTCTCCAATGTAGAGGAAACCGCATTGGGAACAACGAATGCAGTAGACTAAATTGAGGGAAATGCAAGTGAAATGCTGCTTCACTTGAAAGGAGTGTTTGGGCCCTTGGATGGTGAGGAGGGGGGAAGTAAAGGGGCAGGTGTTGCACCATCTGCGGTTGCATGGGAAGGTGCCGTGGGAGGGGGTTGAGGTGTAGGGGGTGATGGAGGAGTGGACCAGGGTGTCCTGGAGGGAACGATCCCTACGGAATGCTGACAGAGGGTTTAACATAACCTCCTTGTTCTTATACTCTATGTTCCTGTTAATAAAGCCCAGGATAATGTATGCTTCATTACACCCAGGTTCCTCTGCTCCCGCACCCCTTTAGAGTTGTATCCTTTATTTTATATTGTCTCTCCATGTCCTTCCTACCAGAGTGAATCACTTCACATTGAACTTCATCTGCTGCCTGTCCGCCCATTCCACCAATTGTCTATATCCCTTTGAAGTTCTACACTGTCTTCCTCACAGTTCACAATGCTTCTGCATTTTGTACCATCCACAAATTTTGAAATTGTGCCCTGTACACCAAGGTCTAGGTCATTAACATATATCAGGAACAACAAGGGTCCCAACACTGACCCCTGGGGAACTCCACTACAAACCATCCTCCAGTTCAAAAAACACCCATTAATTGTTACTCTGTTTCCTGCCATTCAGCCAGTTTTTTAATCCATGTTGCTACTGTCCCTTTATTCCATGAGCTATAACTTTGCTCCCAAGTGTGGCACTGTATCAAAAGCCTTTTGAAAGTCCATGTTCACCACATCAACAATGTTACCCTCATCAACCCTCTCTGTTACCTCTTCAAAAAACTCCAACAGCTAAACACAATTTACCATTATCAGAAACAAACATAAAAATACCTGGAAAAACTTAGCAGGTCTGGCATCATCTGCGGAGAGGAACACAGTTAACGTTTCGAGTCCGTATGACTCTTCAACAGAACTAAGGAAAAATAGAAAAGAGGTGAAATATGAAAGTGGCAACACAGGTGGATAAGGTAGTCAGGAAGGCATATAGCATGCTTGCCTTCACTGGCAGCGGTATTGGGTATAAAAGCTGGGAAGTCATGCTGCAGCTGTATAGAACCTTGGTTAGGCCACACTTGGAATATTGCGTGCAATTCTGGTCGCCACATTACCAGAAGGATATGGAGGCGTTGGAGAGGGTGCAGAGGAGGTTTACCAGGATGCTGCCTGGTCTGGAGGTTATTAGCTATGAGGAGAAGTTGTGAAACTTGGATTGTTTTCACTAGAGCGACGGAGATTGAGGGGGACTTGATAGAAGTTTACAAAATTATGAGTGGCATGGACAGAGTAGATAGTCAGAAGCTGTTTCCCAGGGTGGAAGAGTCAATTACTAGGGGACATAGATTTAAGGTGAGAGGAGAAAACTATAGAGGAGATGTGCGGGGCAGGTTTTTTACGCAGAGGGTAGTGAGTGTCTGGAATTCGCTGCCAGAGGAGGTGGTGGAAGCAGGTACGATAGTGGTGTTTAAGAGGCAGCTTGACAAATACATGAATAGGATGAGAATAGAGGGATACGGACCCTGGAAGTGCAAAATGTTTTAGTTGATGGGCAATATGATCGGCGCAGGCTTGGAGGGCCGAAGGGTCTGTTCCTGTGCTGTACTTTTCTTTGTTCTTTGTTCTTTATAATCTGGTTTAAAGGGGGGTGGGACAAGAAGAGTTGGATAGAGGGCCATTGATAGGCAGAGATAACCAAAAGATGTCACAGACAAAAGGACAAAGAGGTGTTGAAGGTGGTGATATTATCTAAGGATAAGGACCATTATCAGATCTATGCTGGCTTCCCTTAATTAACCCACATTTGTCCAGGTGAAATAAAAACAGAAAATACTGGAAAAGCTCAGCAGGTTTGGCAGCATCTGTGGAGAGAGAAACAGAGTTAACGTTTTGAGTCTGTATGACTCTTTTTTTAGCTCTGAATTATCTCCTCTATCACAGTGACCTGGGCAGCATCTTCTTCCTTGGTAAAGATAGCGGCAAAGTATTTATTTAATATGAAAATAAATGCAAAATACTGCGGAAGCTGGAAATCTGAAACAAAAACAAAAATAGCTGGAAAAACTCAGCAGGTCTGACAGCATCTGCGGAGAGGAACACAGTTAATGTTTCGAGTCCGAATGACTCTTCATCAGAACAGACGAAGAGTTCTGATGAAGAGTCATACAGACTCTTTCTCTCCACAGATGCTGTCAGACCTGCTGCATTTTTCCAGCATTTTGTTGTTGTTGTTGTTGTATTTGTTTAATACCACAACCATGCCCCCTGCCTCCATGCGTAAATCCCCTTTTTGGTCCCTAATCAATCCCACCCCTCTTTTTACTGCCCTCTTACTGTGTATATGCCAGTAGAAGAGTTTTGGATTCCCTTTTAGTAGTTTACCCATCACTGACAATCTGTAGCTACCAGATTTATCCCTCTTCCTTTTTTGAATAGGGTGTAACATTTGCAGTCCTCCTGTTGTCAGGCACCAGTCCCATATCCAAGAATAAGTGAAAGATTACAGTCAGAGCTTCTGCTGTCTCTACCCTAGCTTCCCTCAGCAACTAGGATGCTGTGCATAGTGTTAGAAAACATGTGGACATCTTGAAACCTGATAACAGTGATACTGTAAATAACAAACGTTGATTACTTAACTGTGGCAATTGCATTTCAATGGTGGGAAATGTGAGGTCCTCCACTTTAGATGTAAAAGGGGAGAAAACAGGAAACTTTCCAAGTGGTGAAAAACTAGAAACGCTGGAAGGCCAAAGAGACTTTGGACACAGATCATTAAAATATCATGAACAGATCCAGAAAGCAATCAAAAAAAGTTAATGGGGTGCTAACCTTTATATCTAGAGGACTAAAATACAAGGGGGTAGTAATCATGCTTCCAGACCTGTTAGACACGCCTGGGGCAGAATTTCACAGCCACTCATTTTTACATTACTGCCAGAGTCAGTGGAGTTTGAGATGGCTCGCTGCGTGTTACAGCCCCATCCCTGCTGAGATGGGGCCCTAAAATTCCGGCCCTGGATTTACTGTGAGCACTTTTGAAAAGATAGTTCCTTGTGAGGGAAGTGTTGGCCTAGGAGGGAGGTAGATTTACCATAATGATAGCTGGACTGCAAGGGTTAAATTACAATGAAAGATCACACAAACTAGAATTGCATTCCCTGGGGAATTTGGAAGAATAAGGGATGATTTATTAAGGTTTTCAAAGATACTAAGGGGAACAGATAGGGTTGATTGAGAGAAACTATTTCTGCTCGTTGAAGAGTTTAGGACTATGGAGCATAGCCTAAAAATTTGAGCCAGGCCTTTCGAAAGTGAAATGAGGAAAAGCATAAAGGGTGTTAGAGGTTGGAACTCTCCTCTCAAATGGCAATTCATGTTAGGTCAATTGTTCATTCTAACGCTGAGATTGATAGGTTTTTATTATCCAAAAGCATTCAGGCATATGGGGCAAAAGGAGGGTGATATTTGGACTTTGGTTGCAAGTCAGCCATGAACTCATTGAAAGTCTCCAAAAGCAAACCAGGTAATTACAGGCCAGTGGGCCTGACGTCAGTAGTAGGTAAATTATTGGAAGGTGTTCTGAGAGATCGGATATATAATTATTTGGACAGCCAAGGGCTGATTAGGGATAGTCAGCATGGCTTTGTGTGTGGTAGGCCATGTTTAACGAACCTTGTAGAGTTTTTCGAGGAGGTTACTAAGAAGGTAGATGAAGGAAAGGCTGTGGATGTTGTCTACATGGACTTTATTAAGGTCTTTGACAAGGTCCTATACTCAATACTTTGATTTATGAAGGCCAGTATGCCAAAAGCTTTCTTTACAACCTTGTCTACCTGTGACGCCACTTTCAGGGAACTATGTACCTGAACTTCCAGATCCCTTTGTTCCTCCACACTCCTCAGTGCCCTACAATTTACTGTGTATGTCCTACCTTGGTTTGACCTTCCACATGGGAGGTTAGTTCAGAAGGTTCAGGCACTTGGTATCCATGGAGATGTTATAAACTGGATTCGAAATTGGCTGTGTGAGAGAAGACAGAGAGTGGTAGTGGATGATTGCTTCTCAGACTGGAGGTCTGTGACTAGTGGTGTGCCTCAGGGATCTGTGCTGGGACCATTGTTGTTTGTTGCCTATATCAATGATTTGGATGATAAGGTGGTGAATTGGATCAGCAAGTTTGCTGATGACACTAAGATTGGAGGAGTTGTGGACAGCGAGGAAGGCTTTCAAAGCTTGCAGAGAGATCTGGACCAACTGGTAAAATGGGCCAGAAAATGACAGATGGAATTTAATGCGGAAAAGTGTGAGGTGTTGCATTTTGGAAGGTCAGACCAAGGTAGGACATACACAGTAAATTGTAGGGCACTGAGGAGTGTGGAGGAACAAAGGGATCTGGAAGTTCAGATACATAGATCCCTGAAAGTGGCGTCACAGGTAGACAAGGTTGTAAAGAAAGCTTTTGGCATACTGGCCTTCATAAATCAAAGTATTGAGTAAAGGAGTTGGGATGTTATGGTGAGTTTGTATAAGACATTGGTGAGGCCAACTTTGGAGAATTGTGTGCAGTTCTGGTCACCTAACTACAGGAAGGATATCAGTAAAATTGAGAGAGTGCAGAGAAGATTTACTAGGATGTTGCCGGGTCTTAAGGAGTTGAGTTACAGGGAAAGATCAAACAGGTTAGGACTTTATTCCTTGGAGCGTAGAAGAATGAGGGGAGCTATGATAGGAGTTTACAAAATTATGAGGGGTATAGACAGAGTAAATGCTCTTTCCACTTAGATTAGGAGAGATAAACACTAGAGGACATGGCTTTAGGATGAAAGGGGAAAGGTTTAGGGGGAACATTAGGGGGAACTTCTTTACTCAGAGAGAGGTGAGAGTGTGGAACGAGCTACCATCTGACGTGGTAAATGCGGGCTCACTCTTAAGTTTTAAGAATAAATTAGATAGATACATGGATGGGAGAGGTCTGGAGGGTTATGGGCTAGGTGCAGGTCAATGGGATTAGTGGAATAATATTTCGGCACAGACTAGAAAGGGCCGAATGGCCTGTTTTCTGTGCTGTAGTGTTCTATGGTTCTATGGTTCTATGGTTCAGCCTCGAGGGACTACATTACTTCTTCCTGTGCTCCTACAGGCTTGGTGACTTTTTAGCTTTGAGTGATATCAACTTATTTAGCATGCCCTTTTAATAGCTTTTTATCTGATCTACTCCTCCCACTCCTACTGCACCATTAACCACCCTCTTCTTTTGTGAAGACAGATACAAGGTACTCATTCAGTGTCTCAGACAAGCCCTTTGTCTCCACAAGAAGATTTCCATTTTTGTCCCTAATCAGTGCCACCATTTCTTTAACTATCCTTTTACTTTTCATATGTTTTTAAAGCATTTCTGCATTTGCTTTTATTTTGGCTGCTAGTCTTTTCCCATTTGTTCTCTTTCCTCTAACAGCCCATTAACAATTGCCCCCTCAACCTCTATATCCTTTGTCATTGAGGGACATCTAGTGTTGGATGTCCCTTCTCCTCCTATGGGAGTTTGCCTGGTTTGTACTGAACTATCTCCACCTTGGAGCTCTGCAATTTGCTCCTTTATTGTTTTCCCATCTATCTGTGCTAGATTCCTTCTCAAACCACTGAAATATATTCTCTTCCATCTGGACATTTTCACCTTTGGTTTTTCTTTGTCCTTTTCCATAGCTATGTTAAACTATACTATGATCAATATTGCGCAGATGTTCCCTCACTGCAACGCAATGCACTTGCCTGACTTTATTTGCCGGAATTGGATCCACTTCTGCTTCCTTTGTATTTGGGCTAGAAACAGGATTTTATGGCCCTGTCAGGGCAGGGATGAGGCTGTAAAATGCAGCAAACCATTCTTAACTCTATTGATTTTGGGGGAGCGTAAAATCCCGCTGCTATAAAATTCCATCCACACTGATTAAGAAAGTTCTGTACACATTTTAAGAATTCTTCCTGCTCCCTGCCCTTTAGTCTGTTCATCAGTTAATGTTTTAAACCTGAATATAAGTATTTATAAGGTATGAAAGCAGAGCTAGTCAAGGTGAACTGGGAAACTAGTTAAAAGCAACAAGCAAAAAACTGTGGATGCTGGAAATCCAAAACAAAAACAAAAATACCTGGAAAAGCTCAGCAGGTCTAGCAGCATCTGCAGAGAGGAACACAGTTAACGTTTCGAGTCCATATGACCCTTCAACAGAACTAAGTAAAAATAGAAGAGAGGTGAAATATAAGCTGGTTTAAAGGGGGGTGGGACAAGTGGAGCCAGTGATAGGTGGAGATAACCAAAAGATGTCACATACAAAAGGACAAAGAGGTGTTGAAGGTGGTGATATTATCTAAGGAATGTGCTAATTAAGGATTGAAAGCAGGACAAACAAGGTACAGATAGCCCTAGTGGGGGTGGGGTGAAGGGAAGGGATCGAAATAGGCTAAAAGGTAGAGATAAAACAATGGATGGAAATACATTTAAGAGTAATGGAAATAGGTGGGAAAAGAAAAATCTATATAAATTATTGGGAAAAAAGAGGCGGATCGGAAAGGAGGTGGGGATGGAGGAGAGAGTTCATGATCTAAAATTGTTGAACTCAATATTCAGTCCGGAAGGCTGTAAAGTGCCTAGTCGGAAGATGAGGTGCTGTTCCTCCAGTTTGCGTTGAGCTTCACTGGAACATTGCAGCAGGCTAAGGACAGACATGGGGGCATGAGAGCAGGGTGGAGTGTTGAAATGGCAAGCGACAGGGAGGTCTGGGTCATGCTTGCGGACAGACTGAAGGTGTTCTGCAATGCGGTCACCCAGTCTGCGTTTGGTCTCTCCAATGTAGAGGAAACCGCATTGGGAGCATTGAATGCAGTAGACCAAATTGAGGGAAGTGCAAGTGAAATGCTGCTTTACTTGAAAGGAGTGTTTGGGCCCTTGGACAGTGAGGAGAGGGGAAGTAAAGGGGCAGGTGTTGCACCTTCTGCGGTTGCATGGGAAGGTGCCGTGGGAGGGGGTTGAGGTGTAGGGGGTGATGGAGGAGTGGACCAGGGTGTCCCAGAGGGAACGATCCCTACGGAATGCTGACAGGGGGGGGTGAAGGGAAAATGTGTTTGGTGGTGGCATCATGCTGGAGTTGGCGGAAATGGCGGAGGATGAACCTTTGAATGCAGACGCTGGTGAGGTGATAAGTGAGGACAAGGGGGACCCTATCATGTTTCTGGGAGGGAGGAGAAGGTGTGAGGGCGGATGCGCGGGAGATGGGCCGGACACAGTTGAGGGCCCTGTCAACGACAGTGGGTGGAAAACCTCGGTTAAGGAGGACATGTCAGAGGAACTGTTTTTGAATGTGGCATCATCAGAACAGATGCGACGGAGGCGAAGGAACTGAGAGAATGGGATGGAGTCCTTACAGGAAGCGGGGTGTGAGGAGCTGTAGTCAAGGTAGGCTTGTAATGGATATTGGTGGACAGTTTATCACCAGAAATGAGACAGAGAGGTCAAGGAAGGGAAGGGAAGTGTCAGAGATGGACCATGTGAACATGATGTAGGGGTGGAAATTGGAAGCAAAATTAATAAATTTTTCCAGGTCCAGATGAGAGCATGAAGCAGCACCGAAGTAATCATCGATGTACCGGAGAAAGAGTTGTGGGAGGGGGCAGGAGTAGGACTGCAACAAGGAATGTTCCACATACCCCATAGAGAGACAGGCATAGCTGGGGCCCATGTGGGTACCCATAGCCACACCTTTTATTTGGAGGAGGTGAGAGGAGTTTAAGGAGAAATTGTTCAGTGTGAGAACAAGTTCAGCCAGACAGAGGAGAGTAGCGGTGGATGGGGATTGTTTGGGCCTGTGTTTGAGGAAGAAGTGGAGAGCCCTCAGACCATCCTGGTGGGGGATGGAGGTGTAGAGGGATTGGACGTCCATGGTGAAGAGGAGGCGGTTGGGGCAAGGGAACTGGAAATTGTTGATATGATGTAGGGTGTCAGAGGAATCACAGATGTAGGTGGGAAGGGACTGGACAAGGGGAGAGAGAAGGGAGTCAAGATAGCAAGAAATGAGTTCCATGGGGCAGGAACAGGCTGACACGATCGGTCTACCGGGGCAGTTCTGTTTGTGGATTTTGGATCGGAGGTAGAAGCAGGCCGACCGAGGTTGGGAGACTATCAGATTGGAAGCTGTGGAAGGAAGATCTCCAGAGGAGATGAGGACAGTGACAGTCCTGGAAACAATGGTTTGATGTTCAATGGTGGGGTCATAGTCCAGGGGGAGGTAGGAGGAAATGTACGAGTTGACACTCAGCCTCTGCGAGGTAGAGGTCAGTGCGCCAGACAACAACAGCACCACCCTTGTCAGCGGGTTTGATGACAATGTCAGGGTTGGACCTGAGAGAATGGAGTGCAGCAAGTTCAGAGAGAGATAGGTTAGAGTGGGTGAGAGGAGCAGAGAAATTGAGACGACTAATGTCATGCCGACAGTTCTCAATGAAAAGATCAAGAGAAGGTAAGAATCCAGAGGGAGGGGTCCAGGTGGAGGGAGAATATTAGAGGTGGGTAAAAGGATCCGTTGAATGGGGCGAGGACTCCTGCCCAAAGAAGTGAGCCCGGAGACGAAGGCGGCGGAAGAAGAGTTCAGCATCGTGCCGAGCCCAAAATTCATTGAGGTGAGGGTTTAAGGGTATGAAACTAAGTCCTTTGGTGAGCACTGAACATTCAGCGTCAGAGAAGGGAAGGTCAGGGGGGTATGGTGAATACGCGGCCGGGGCTGGGATTGGAAAACAGGATGAGGTCATTCGGATTCGGATTCGAAACGTTAACTGTGGTCCTCTCCACAGATGCTGGGAAACTAGTTAGAAGGTAGGGCAGTAGAGATACAGAGGCAGCTTTGGATTTACAAGAATGATACTTAGGAGATATTTAATAACTCTCAGCAAAGATTTATCCCAGCATGAAAGAAAGATTCTTTGAGGAGAATGTATCATCCATGGCTGAATAACCAAGCTAAGGAGAGCATCAAGTTGAAAGAAACACTGTATAAATCTGCAAAGATTAGTGGCAGGTCAGACAATTGATCCGATTTTAAGAACCAACAAAAAATGACCAGAAAAAAATAAAGGGGCAAAAAGTGGAGTTTGAGAGAAAGTTAGCTGGCAATATAAAAACAGATAGTAAAAGTTTCTACAAGTATTTAAATAGGAAAAGAGTAACTAGTGCTAATATTGGTCCTCCAGGGAGTGAGCCTGGGAATTGATAATGGAAAACAAGAGGTTTTGAACAGGTGTCTGTCTTCGCTGTAGAAGACTTAGAAAACTTTCCAAAGATACTTGAAAATCAAAAGGTGAAATGAATGGAGGAACTTAAAACAATCACTATCACCAGGGAAAAGGCACTGGGAAAATTATTAGACCTAAAAGTGACATTTCCCCAGGACCAGATTGCCTGCCTCCTAGGGTCTTAAAAGAAGGGGCTGCAGAGATAGTAGATATAATCTTCCGAAATTCCTTAGATTCAGGAAGCATCCCCGTGAATTGGAAAATAGCAAATGTAACATCTTTATACCAGAAAGAGGGAGGCAGAAAACAGAAAACAGAGGTAGCCTAACCTCTGGCATCGGGAAATTGGTGGAATCAATTTTTAAGGAAACTATAAGCAGCATATTTAGAAATTAATAATATGATCCGATGGAGTCAACATGCCTTTGTGAAAGGGTAATCATGCTTCAATAATTTATTAGAGTTTTTGAGGAAGTAACTGGTGAAATGGATAAAGGGAACCTATAGATGTGGTGTGCTTGGATTTGCAAAAGGCATTTGATAAGGTGCCACATCGAAGGTTACTACACCTGCTAGATAAAGAGGACTTGGTGTAGGGATAGCATATTAGAATGGAAGCAGAGAATAGGGTAAATTGGTCTTTTTTGGATTAGCAAGCTGTAACTAGTGGATGCCTCTGGAATCAGTGCTGGGTCCTCGACTATTTACAATCTGCACCAATGATTTGGATGAAGGGATCAAATGCATGGTAGCTAAATTGTCAATGACACCAACATAGGTAGGAGAATAAGTTGGCAAGAGGAGGTAGAGTCTGCAAAAGGATATAGACATGTTAAGTGAGTGGGAAAAAAATCACAGGATTATCATGGTGCAGAAGGGGGTCATTCGGCCCATCATGTCTGCACTAGCTCTCCAAATGAACATTATGACTGAGTGCCATTCTCCTGCCTTTTCCCTTTACCCTTGCACATTATTTCTATTCAAATAATCATCTAATGTTCTCTTGAATGCCTCGAATGAACCTGCCTCCACCACACTTCCAGACCGTGCATTCCAGACCCGAACCACTCGTTGTGTGAAAAAAGATTTTTCTCACCTCGCATTTGCTTCTTTTGCAAATCACTTTAAATCTGTGCCCTCTCGATCTTGATCCTTTTATGAGTGGGAATAGTTTCTCCCTATCTACTCTGGTCAGCCCCCTCATCAAATCTCCCCTAGCCTTCTCCTCTCCAAGGAGAACAGTCCCAACCTCTCCAATCCATCTTCATAACTCAAGTTTCTCATCCCTGGAACTATTTTGTAAACCTTTTCTGTACTGTCTCCAATGTGTTCACATCCTTCCTATAGTGTGGCGCCCAGAACTGTACACAATACTCCAGCTGAGGTCTAAACAAGTTCAGCATAACCTCCTTGCTCTTGTACTCTCTGCCCCTATTAATAAAGCCTCGGCTATTGTTTGTTCTATCAACTGCTCTCTCCACCTGTCCTGCCACTTTTAATGATTGATGCACATATATACTCAGGTTTTTCTGCTCCTGCACACCTTTAAGAATTGTACACCTTATTTTATATTGTCTCTAAAATTTGGCAGATGGAGTATAATGTGGGAAAATATGAACTTGTCCATTTTAGCAGGAAGAATGGAAAAGCAGTAAACAATTAAGATGGAGAGAAATTACAGAATTCTGAGGTACAGAGGGATCTGGGTGTCCTGGCACATGAATCATAAAAAAGTTAATATTCAGGTACAGCAAGTGATTAGGATTAGATTCCAGCATTTCCCCTATGACAGATGTTAAGCTAACTGGCCTGTAGTTTCCTGCTTTCTGTCTCCCTCCTATCTTGAATAGTGGAGTCACCTTTGCTATTTGCCAATCTGATGAGGCCTTTCTAGAATCTAGGGAATTTGGGAAAATTAAAAATCAATGCCTCTCCTATCTCAGCAGCCATTTCATTTAAAGTCCCTCGGATGAAATCCATCAGGACCTGAGGTCTTGTCAGTTTTAGTTCTAATAATTTTCTCAGTCCCCTTTCCCTGATAATTGTAATTGTTTTAAGTTCCTCCCTCCCTTTCACCTCCTGATTCACAATTATTTCTGGATGTTATTTGTACCCTCTTCAGTGAAGACAGATGCAAAATATCTGTTCACTTTGTCTGCCAGTTCCTTATTTTCCATTATTAATTCACCAGCCTCTCTCACTCTGGAGCACCAATGTTTGCTTTACTTACTCTTCTCCTTTTTAAATATCTGTAGCTGATGGGACCTAAGAGTGTAGAAATCTCAAAGCGGTAATATAGAGAGACAGAGAGAGCAATAACAATATAGAGAGAGGGATATTCTTCTGCTCTAATTAAACGACTTGCCAGAACATTGGTTCCAGTACGGTTCAGGTATTGTCCCAATGGTACAGTTCCCAATTTCCCCAGTACTGATGCTAGTGAGTACTCCGTGAATCGAAACCCATTTTCCTACACCAATCTTTGAGCCATGCATTTAACTCTCTAATCTGATGAGAGACATTCTGCTGAATATCTGTAGAAATCCTTACTATCTGTTTTTATATTTCTAGTTAGCTTTCTTTCATACTCTAATTTCTCCCTCCTTATTAATCTTTTAGTCATTCTTTGTTGTTCTCTATATTCTGGCCAATATTCTGACCTGCCACATCTTTGTGGACTTTTCTTTCAATTTGATACCATCTTTAAATTCTTTCATCAGCCACTGATGGGTTGTCCTTCCCTTACAGTCTTTCTCATTGGAATGTATTCATTCTGAGTATTCTGAAATATCTTCTTAAATGTTGGCCACTGCACCTCCACTGACCTAATCCTTAACATGATCTCCCAGTTCACTTTAACCAGCTCTGCCTTCATGCCCTAATAATTGCCTTTACTTAAGTTTAAAACGCCAGTCTGAGATCCACTCCTCTCTCTCTCTCAAACTGAATGTGAAATTCACTCATATTATGAAGTTATTAATTAACCCTGTCTCATTGCACATTACCAGGTCTAGTATAGCCTGCTCTCTGGTTGGTGCTAACACACGCTGCTTTAAGAAACTGTTCCAAAAACACTCTAAGAACCCATCACCCAGGTCACCATTGCTGATCTGATTTGACCAATCTATACATAGATTTAAACCACCCATGATTATCGCTGTACCTTTCTTACAAGCCCCCATTATTTCTTCCTGTATATCTTGCCCTACAGTGTGGTTACCGTTAGGGGGCCTATAAACTGCTCCCACAAGTGACTTCTTACCTTTATTATTTCTCCTCTTTACCCAAACTGATTCCACATCTTGATCTCCAAAACTAAGGTCATCTCTCTCTCTCTCGCTCTCTATTGTACCAATGTCATCATTAATTACCAGAGCTACCCCTCCACCTTTTCCTAGCTTCCTGTCCTTCTTAAATGTCATGAAACTTTGAATATTCAAGGTCCAGCCTTTGTCATCCTGCAGCTGTGTCTCTGTAATACCCATCAGATCATATATATTTATTTCTATTTGTGCTGTCAATTCATCTGTTTTGTTAAAAATGCTATGTGCATTCAGACACAGAGATTTCAGTTTTTTTTTATTATATACCTCTAGCGTAACTGTTGGTGCACTCTTAGGTTTGTACACCATCCTGCCACATTCTGATCATCATTTCCCTTATCCCTACCTTGCTCTCTTGCCTTGTCTTCTTTATTTAATTTATCACATCTTCCCAAACTTGATCTCTTGCTCCCACTATTTAGTTTAAAGCCCTCTCTATTGCTCTAATCATACGACTTGCCAGAACACTGGTTCCAGTATGGTTCAGGTGTAGACTGTCCCAACGGTGCTATTACTGATGCTAGTACTCCATGAATCGAAACCCATTTTTCCTACACCAATCTTTGAGCCATGCATTTAACTCTCTTATCTGATTTACCATAACCAATTTGCTTGTGGTTTAAGTAATACTCCAGAGATTATTGCTTTCAGATTCTGCTTTTGAATTTAGCCCTTAGCTGCTCACAATCTCTGAGCAGAACCTCTTTCCCATTCCTATCTATGTCGTTGGTACCGACATGGACCATGACCACTGGACCCTCCCCCTCCCACTGCAAGTTCCTCTCCAGCCTGGTACAGGTGTCCCGAACTCTAGTATTAGGCAGGCAATACAGCCTTCTGGACTCTCCCTGTGAGCTACAGAGAACTATGTCTATCCCTCTGACTATACTGTCCCTATCACTACATTCCTATTAAGTCCCACCGCTTGAATGGCTTCCTATACCACGGTGCGATGGTCAGTTCACTCATCCACGCTGCAGCTCCCACTCTCACCAATACAGACAACAAGTACCTCAAACCTATTGGACCATTGCCAGGGCTGAGGCTCCTCCACTTCTATCTTCTGGGACCTCATACCTGCCTCACTCGCAGTCACACCCTCCTGTGTCTGACCACTGACCAAGTGAGAAGACCCGATCCTAAGTGGTGTGACTGCCTCCTGGTACAAAGTATTAAGGTAACTTGTTTGCAGTTCAATTCTCAGCCTCAGACACTTACTGCAGATATGTTTGCCCTGGATCACACTAACGTCCAGGACAACCCACATTCTGCAGATGCAACCCATCACCTACCCTGCCATCTTTACCATGTAGTAATTAATTCATTTTTCTCAATTAATAATCAATAAACATTGTTACCCCCAATAACTTTTACTCCTGCTAGTAGACCTTACTTCAACTAATAAAACTTTACAATTACTAATAAATTACATGAGTTTTGAAGATAAACAAACACAATGTTTCACCAATCAATCACATCTGTTTTCCTGTGGTGTCACAATTTGATTTCTCTCAGAACACGGCCACTCCGCTCTGGAGCCACAGACTGGACTGAATCGGATAACTCTTCTAGCTGGTGCTTACTGCCTCTTGGTTCTCTTTTCACCCCCTCTTCTAGGTTCTGCTGACTGTCTCCGGGTCCTCTTTTCACCCAACACTGAGCCACATTAGGAGATATTAGTTCAGGTGACCAAAGGTTTGGTCAATGGGGTAGCTTTTAAGGAACGTCTTAAAGGACAAGAATGAGGCAGAAAGGTTTAGGGAGGAAATTCCAGAGCCTTGGGCCTAGAGAGCAGAAGACATGACTGCCAATAGTGGATTAATGGAAATTGGAGATGCTCAAGAGGCCAAAGTTGAAGGAGTGTGGATATCTTGGAGAGTTATGGAGCTGGAGGAGACTACAGCAATAGAGAGGGGTGAGACCCTGGAAAGACTTAAACATATTTGAAAATTTAGTTCAGCAAGCACTGGGGTGCCCTGTCTCAGTGAAGATTGAGGTCAGACAAGGCTGTGTCATTGCACCAACTCTCTGCTCCATCTCCCTCACTGCAACACTGCCCCTCACCTCCAGAAAACTACTCACAGGCATGGAGATATTCTACAGCACACACGTGAAACTGTTCAACCTACACGGCCTTCAACCCAAAACCAAAACCACTCCAACCTCAGTCATTGAGCTTCAGGATGTGGATGACGCTTGCATGTACACTCACTCAGAAACTGAGCAGCAGGTCATTGCCCATTCCTCCTCTGAAGCATGGGAGAACGTGAGCCTCGCAGTAAACACCCAGAAACCTAAGGTCCTCTTTCAACAAGCTCCCACAACATAATACCTCTTTCTGTCAATTAAACCCAACGACGGGATTCTGGAAAATGTGGACCATTTTGCATATCTTGGGAGTCTCCTCTCGATGAGAGCAGGCATAGATGATGAATATCCAATGTACCAGCTCAGCCGTCAGTCAACTGAGGAAGAAAGTATTTGAGGACCAGGACCTCAAATTCATGGTTAAGGTCATGGTTAAGTGGCCAGCAGTGATCCCAGTGCTCCTTTGGAGACTTGGACAGCCTACAACAGGGACCTCAAAGCATTGGAGTAGTACCACCAGCCCCTCCACAAGACCCTCCAAATCCAGTGGCAAGAAAGGCGATCCAACAGCAGCATCCTTGCCAAGTCAACATGCCCAGCATCGGGGCATTAATCACTGAGATTTAACACTGCCGGGCAGGACATGTCATTCGTATGCCTGACACCAGGCCCCCAAAGCAACTGCTCTACTCAGAGCTCGCTCGGGGCAGGAGACTCCCAGGAGAGCAGCGGAAACGCTTTAGGGATGTCCTCAAAGCATCGCTGGAGAGATCTAACATCCCCAATGATTCAAGGGGAACTGACAAAAATGGAGGAGGTTGACTTGGGAAGACACCGAACACATCGTAAGACTTCGTCTGGGATGTGCAGAGGTGAAGCCTGGATGTCAGAGGGAGCGCGCAAAACTCCAAATCCCCCATCTACCTTACCCTTCAACCCCCACCTGCCGCACATGTGGCAGGGTCTGCAGATCTCACATTGGACTTATCAGTCATCTCAGATCCCATCGAACCGGAGAAACAAGTCATCCTGGATCCCAAGGGACCGCCTAAGAACAAACTGGTGAACAAGGCAATGCTGTGTCTTAGGATACAGGCAGCAGAGGTTTAGTTGAGCTCAAGTTTATGGAATGGAATAAGAATGTTGCAATGGTTCAGTCCGGAGCTAACAAGGGCATTAACTGAAGGTTTAAGCAGTCACTGGGCTTAAACAGGGCAGAGATGAATGATGTTATGGAGGTGGGTGATCTTGGTGATGGAGCATAGGTAGGATTGGAAGCACAATGTAAACATTGTGCCTTTGTCTATTGCAGGAAGAGTTTCTACTTCACCAATCAGGTGAAAGGCCGGGAATTCTCCAAATACAAAGAAGTTAATGCTCTCCGGTTTAATGGCTTCCATTACTCCAGACTTGGAGGCTGTGCGATCTATACATACAGATGTCAGGAAAGTTGTTCCCATAGAATTTTACAGCATGGAAGAAGCCTTCAAGCCTTCAACAACCTGAAAGAGCTCACTACTTAAGCCCATTCGCCTGCCCAGTTCACATACCCATTCAAATATTTAAATTGGAAACATTTTGGTCTCCTTACTTGAGGTAGAACCTACATTCTTTAGAGGGAGCGCAAGAAAGGTTCACTCAACCGATTCCTGGGATGAAGGGACTTTCCTTGAGGAGAGATCACCTAAACAAGGTTACGTTCTCTGGGGTTTAGATGAACAAACATGGTTTGACTAAAACAGATAAAATGTTTCAGGGTTTGACAGGATCAATATTGGGAGGAAGTTTTCCCCGGCTGGATAATCTAGGATGAGAGGTCACAGCCGCAGCATTGGGTGCCAACCATTTAAGACTGAAATAAGGAGGAATTTCTTCACTTAATGATGTCCACATTTATAAAGAGGCTCTGAAGGCAACACACTATGCTGTAATTACACACTCCCACCAGTGGGGACACCAAATCACTTCCACCAATAGATAAGAGCGGGTAAGGTTTTAGACAGGAAGTTCCCATTATAAAAGGTGGAAGCAGAAATTTTAATGAAAATTGGTGGAAGGCTAGAATGCATTAGGAAATAGTAAAATCAGAAAGTGTATCCAGAGAGAACATTCCACCTTCACTGGGAGTATAACTTCTGTTTTCCTGTACATTGCTCCCATCAAACACTCCCAGGACAGGGACAGCACGGGGTTAGATACAGAGTAAACCTCCCTCTACACTGTCCCCATCAAACACTCCCAGGACAGGTACAGCACGGGGTTAGATACAGAGTAAAGCTCCCTCTACACTGTCCCCATCAAACACTCCCAGGACAGGTACAGCACGGGGTTAGATACAGAGTAAAGGTCCCTCTACACTGTCCCCATCAAACACTCCCAGGGCGGGTACAGCACGGGGTTAGATACAGTGTAAAGCTCCCTCTACACTGTCCCCATCAAACACTCCCAGGACAGGTACAGCACGGGGTTAGATACAGAGCAATGCTCCCTCTACACTGTCCCCATCAAACACTCCCAGGACAGGTACAGCACGGGGTTAGATACAGAGTAAAGGTCCCTCTACACTGTCACCATCAAACACTCCCAGGACAGGTACAGCACGGGGTTAGATACAGAGTAAAGGTCCCTCTACACTGTCACCATCAAACACTCCCAGGACAGGTACAGCACAGGGTTAGATACAGAGTAAATCTCCCTCCACACCGTCCCGATCAGACCCTCCCAGGACAGGGACAGCGCGGGGTTAGATACAGAGTAAAGGTCCCTCTACACTGTCCCCATCAAACACTCCCAGGACAGGTACAGCGCGGGGTTAGATACAGAGTAAATCTCCCTCCACACCGTCCCGATCAGACCCTCCCAGGACAGGTACAGCACGGGGTTAGATACAGAGTAAAGCTGCCTCTACACTGTCCCCATCAAACACTCCCAGGACAGGTACAGCACAGGGTTAGATACAGAGTAAAGCTGCCTCTACACTCTCCCCATCAGACACTCCCAGGACAGGTACAGCACGGGGTTAGGTATCGAGTGAAGTTTTCTCAACGTATATATACAGGGGATTTGATGAGAAAGAAAAGGATAGTAAGGGAGGTAGAGGAGAAAGGATGGTGAGGGAGAAAGGGGGAAAGGATAGTGAGGGACAGAGAGGGGAAAGGATAGGGAGGGAGAGGAGAAAGGATGGTGAAGGGGAAAGAGAGGGGAAAGGATAGTGAGGGAGGGAGAGGGGAAAGGATAGTGAGGGAGGGAGAGGGAAAAGGTTGGTGATGGAGAGAGGAGAAAGGATAGTGAGGGAGAGAGAGGGGAAAGGATAGTGAGGGAGAGAGAGGGTAAAGGATAGTGAGGGAGAGGGGAAAGGATAGTGAGGGAGAGGGGAAAGGATAGTGAGGGAGAGAGAGGGGAAAGGATAGTGAGGGTGAGATTTGGGAACGAAAAGTCAGTGGGAGAGGAGTGGAATGTGTGAATTTCACGAAAGATCAGGGCCAGAAGCTGTCTGTTAGGCAATTCTTATCCTTTTTTTCATTCTTGCATTGGGATGTGAGCTTCACTGGCAGGGCCAGCATTTATTGCCCATCCCTAGTTGCCCTTGAGAAGGTGGTGGTGAGCTGCCTTCTTGAGCCGCTGCAGTCCCTGTGGTGTAGGTACATCCACAGTGCTGTTAGGGAGAAAGTTCCAGGACTTTGACCAGCGACAGTGAAGGAACAGCGATATATTTCCAAGTCAGGATGGTGAGTGGCTTGGAGGGGAACTTCCAGGCAGTGGTGTTCCCATCTATCTGTTGCCCCTTGTCCTTCTAGATGGTAGTGGTCATGCGTTTGGAAGGTGCTGTCGAAGGAGCCTTGGTGAATTCCTGCGGTGCATCTTGTAGATGGTAACACTGCTGCTACTGTGTGTCAGTGATGGAGGGAGTGAATAAGAATATAAGAAATAGGAGTAGGAGTAGGCCATTCAGCCCCTCAAGCCTACCCCACCATTCAATAAGATCATGGCTGATCTGCCCCAGGCCTCAGCTCCTCTTTCATGCCAGCTCCTCATAGCCCTCAACTCCCTGATATTTCAATCTATCTACCTCCTCTTTAAATACTTTCAGTAAGCTATGTTCCACAACTCTCTGGGATAGAGAAGTTCAGACATTCACTACCCTCTGGGAGAAGAAATTCCTTCGCATCTCAGTTTTAAATCAGTGTCCCCTTATTCTGTAACTATGTCCCCTAGTTTGAGATTCTCCCACTAATAGAAACATCTTCTCAACCTCTACCCTGTCAAGCCCCCTCAGAATCTCTGAATCACCTCTGATTCTTCTAAACTCTAATGAATAAAGGCCTAATTTGTTTATCGATAAGTCAACCACTTCATCCGAGGAATCAGCCTAGTGAATCTCTTTTGATCTGCCTCCAATGCCAGTATAATCCTTTCTTAAATACGGAGACCAAAACTGTACACAGTGCTCCAGGTGCAGCCTCACCAACACTCTGTACAGTTGTAACAAGACCTCCCTACTTTTAACCTCCAGCCCCCTCGCAATACAGGTCAAAATTCCATTTACCTTCTTAATTACTTGCTGCAACTGTATGCTAACTTTTTGTGTTTCATGCACAAGAACACCCAGATCCCTCTGTGCTGCACTTTTTTGGAGTCTTTCTCCATTTAAATAATAGTCTGCCTTTTGATTCTTCCTACCAAAGTGCATGACCTCACACTTTCCTACATTAAACTCCATCTGCCAGGATTTTGCCCACTCACTCAACCTGTCTATATCCTCTTGCTGATTCCTTATGTCATCACAACATGCCCTCCCACCTATTTTTGTATCATCAGCAAATTTGGATAAATTACGCCCTGCCCCCTCCTCCAAGTCATTAATATAAATAGTAAATAATTGAGGCCCTAGAACTGACCCTTGTGGCACTCCACTAGTTACATCTTTCCAACCTGAAAAAGACCCATTAATCCCGACTCTTTGTCTTTTGTGTGCTAACCAATCCTCAGTCCATGCTAATACATTACCCCCAATACCATGAGCTCCTATCTTGTGCAATAATCTTTTATGTGGCACTTTATCGAATGCATTTTGGAAATCCAAATACACTACATCTACTGGTCCCCCTTTATCAACTCTGCTTGTTATATCCTCAAAGAACTGTAGCGAATTTGTCAAACATGATTTCCCTTTCACAAAACTATGTTGACCCTGTTTGACTGAGTTAAGCTTTTCTAAATGTCCTACTATTTCTTCCTTAATAATGGACTCTAGCATTTTCCCAGTGACAGATGTTAAGCTGACTGGCCGATAGTTTCCTGCTTTTTGTCTCCCTCCCTTCTTGAACAGGGGTGTCACATTAACAGTTTTCCAATCCGATGGGACCCTCCCGGAATCCAGTGAGTTCTCCAATATTTCGACCAATGCTTCCACTATCTCTGCAGCCACTTCCATAAATATTTGTAGATGGGGTGCCAATCAAGTGGGCTGCTTTGTCCTGGATGGAGTCAAGTTTCTTGAGTGTTCAAATAGTCATTTGGCAGTACAGAACTTGAGTATTGCTGAAGAAAGAGACATGTCAAAGCTTCACAAGAATACCAATATAAGGGGAAACAACAATTTGTACTACATCAGAAGATACTGTTGATTGGCAAGTAGACTCTGATTGGTAGAGGCATTGCCATTGAGAATGCACAAATTGATGGTGACTGACAGTTAACTGGCAAGCATTGTTTGAAATTTAAAACAGGCAGCTAAACTCTGGTTGGTCAAGGCATTGCCCTGAGGAATGAGTCAGCGAATGGCTGTCACTCAATTTTGTTTAGCTGAAACAGGCGCAATGTGTGTACATGTTCTTTCTGTCTGCAAAGAACAGGGCCCCGTGTATCAATATACGTAGCTCCAGTGCATGCAAATGTGCCACACTGTGGGCCCGACTGACAAGTTTAAATTGGTTGTCAGTGTAATTCTTATCACATTGAGAATTATTTAGCAAATATTGTCCAATCACAGAATCACATCTTATGTTGGAAGCTGTAACAAAAGTGTAACAAATTCAGAGAAAGGTACCAATTAGTTAAACGTAGATAGCAGGGTTCGTAATGAAATCTTAACAGAAAGATGTAAATAAAAAATATCAGGAAGCCAAAAATAAATTCCAGAGTAGTCAGCATGAATTTCAAAAAGAAAATAACTGATGATAAAAGCAAAATACTGCAGATGCTGGAAATCTGAAATAAAAACAGGAAATGCTGGAAAAACTCCGTAGGTCTGACAGCCTCTGCGGAGAGGGAAACGTTTCGAGTCCGTATAACCGAAAAAGAGTCGTACGGACTCGAAAAGTTAATTCTGTTTCTCTCTCCACAGTTGCTGTCAGACCTGCTGAATTTGTCCAGCGCTTTCTGTCATGATTCATGAACGTTATTAAGAGAATCTTACAGCACAGCAGGAGATCATTCAGCCCATCATGACAGCGCCTGCTCTTTGGAAAAGCTATCCAATTATTTCCATTCTCCTTTTCAGATAGTCATTTTAAGTCTGCACAGGTTTCCAAAGGGAAGGTCAAGTGTGACCAACCTCACTGAATTCTTTGATGATGTAACAGAAATATCTTGAGATTGTAGGAAATAGCAGCAGGAGAAGGCCATTTGGCCCATTGAGTCTACTCCCCCAGTTAATAAAACCATGGTTGATCTGATTGTGACCTCAACTCCAGTTCCCTGTCTGTCCCCATAACTCTTGACTCCCTTGTCAATCAAAAATCTGTCTAACTCAGCCTTGAATATACCCAATGACCCAGCCTCTACTGCTCTTCTAGTTCTAGATTCTTCTATGAGAGGAAACATCCCTATCAAGCTCCCACAGAATCTTACATGTATTCATAAGATCACATCTCATTCTTCTAACCTCCAATGGGTATAAGTCCAACCTGCTCAAACTTTCCTCATAAAACAACTCCTTCAATCCAGGAATGAGCGAGTGAGTATTTTCTGAACTGCCTCCAATGCAAGCGTGTCCCTCCTTAAACAAGGAGACCAAAACTGTACACAGTACTCTAGGTGTGGTCTCTTCGATATCCTGTATAGTTGTAGCAAGACTTTATGCTCCATCCCCACTTGCAATAAAGGTCAACATTCTATTTGCCTCCTTAATTACTTGCTGTACCTGCATGTTGATTTTTTCTGATTCATGTACAAGATCACCCAGATCCCTCTGTATGATAACGTGCTGCATGGTAAATTATTGACTACCAGAGCATGCAGAGTCAGGGAACAGGTCAGGGTGGATAGCAATCTGACTCCAAAACAGAAAAGCAGGGAGTAGGGACTAAGGGCAGACTGACAAGAGGTGTTAAGTAGTGTTCCACAGGACTGGTGATGGGATCATTGTTCACCATTTACATAAACAATTTGAATACTGGCAGCAAAGGTTCAATGTCAATATTGGGAATCAACACCACATTGGGCAGTGTTATATAGACGAGGACTTTGACACAATATAGAAAGGCCTTCTGAATAAACTTGTAGAATTGGCATGGGATGGGTAATTGAACTTCATTGAAAGGGAATATGAGTTGGTACATTTTGGGAAGACGCTGTATACTCCTTGGAGAATAAGGCCTGGATTTTTACTTCCCCACCTGCAGGAAACGGGAAGTCAAAAATTCACAGGAAATCCAGAAGTTTGGAATCCCCCTGTTATATATTCTTATGTTATTGGTAAATATCTGTAAAGAACTAGAAACTAATTGTTATGTCTAAAAGCTGAACTCCCGAGCTGAGGTGATAGTGACTGCTTTTGACATCAAAGCAGTATTTGACCGAGTGTGGCATCAAGGAGCCCTAGTAAAACTGGAGTCAATGGGAACCAGGGGGAAAACTCTCCGCTGGTTGGAGTCATACCCAGCACAAAGGAAGATGGTTGTGGTTGTTGGAGGTCAGTCAGCTCAGCTCCAGGACATCACTGCAGGAGTTCCTCAGGATAGTGTCCTAGGCCCAACCATCTCCAGCTGCTTCATCAATGACCTTCCTTCCATCATAATGTCAGAAGTGGGGATGTTTGCTGATGATTGCACAATGTTCAGCACCATTCGCGACTCCTCAGATACTGAAGCAGCCCATGTCCAAATTCCTGGACAGACTTGAGCTGACAAGTGGCAAGTGATACTCATGCCATACAAGTGTCAGGCAATGACCATCTCCAACAAGAGAGAATCTAACCATCACCCCTTGACATTCAATGACATTACCATCGCTGAACCCCCCACGACCAACATCCTGGGGGTTACCATTGACCAGAAACTTAACTGGACCAGCTATATAAATACTGTGGTTACAAGAGCAGGTTAGAGGCTGGGAATCCTACGGTGAATAATTCATTTCCTGACTCCCCAAAGCCTGTCCACCATCTACAAGGCACAAGTCAGGTGTGTGATGGAATACTCTCCGATTGCCTGGATGAATGCAGATCTCACAACACTCAAGAAGCTTGACACCATCCAGGACAAAGCAGGTGTCTTGATTGATCCATAAATATTCGCTCCCTCCACCACCGATGCACAGTAGCAGCAATGTGTACCATCTACAAGATGCACTGCAGCAACTCACCAAGGCTCCTTAGACAGCATCTTCCAAACCCATGACTGCCATCATCTAGAAGGATAAGGGGAGTAGATGGATGGGAACACCACCACTGGGAAGTTCCCCTCCAAGTCACTCACCATCCTGACTTGGAAATATATCGCCGTTCCTTCACTGTCGCTGGGTCAAAATCCTGGAACTCCCTTCCTAACAGCACTGTGGGTGTACTGCAGCAGTTCAAGAAGGCAGCTCACCACCAACTTCTCAAGGGCAGTTAGGGATGGGCAATAAATGCTGGCCCAGCCAGCAATGTCCATATCTCATCAGGCAGAGTCAACATTGTTTTGTGAGAAGGAAATCATGTTAACCAATTTATTGATGTTCTTTTAAGGAGTCACATATGCTGTGACCTGTGAATAAAGGGGAACAGGTGGATGCACTGTACTTAGATTTCCAGAAGGTATTTGATAAAGTGCCACATGAAAGGTTATTACGGATCATAAAATCTCATGATGTAAAGGGTAACCTATTGGCAATGATAGATTGGCATGGTCACTGTTTAAAAATAAGGGGTCGCCCATTTAAAACAGAGATGAGGCGAATTCCTTTCACTCAGAGGGTCGTGGGTCTTTGGAAGTCTCTTCCTGAAAAGGTGGTGGAAGCAGAATCTTTGAATATTTTCAAGGCAGAGGTGGATAGATTCCTGTAAGCTGCCTTCTTGATGAGCTGCCTTCTTGACCCGCTGCAGTTCATGTGGTGTAGGTACACCCACAGTGCTGTTAGGGAGGAAGTTCCAGGATTTTGACCCAGTGACAGTGAAGGAACGGCGATATATTTCCAAGTCAGGATGGTGAGTAACTTGGAGGGGAAATTCCAGGTGGTGGTGTTCCCATCTGTCTGCTGCCCTTGTCCTTCTAGATGGAAGTGGTCATAGGTTTGGAAGGTGCTGTCTAAGGAGTCTTGGTGAATTCCTGCAGTGCATCTTGTAGACGGTACACATTGCTGCTACTGTGCGTTGGTGGTGGAGGGAGTGAATGTTTGTGGATGTGATGCCAATCAAGTGGGCTGCTTTGTCCTGGATGGTGTCAAGCTTCTTGAGTGTTGTGGGAGCTGCACTCATGCAGGCAAGTGGGGAGTATTCCATCACACTCCTGACTTGTGCCTTATAGATTTCTCAGGATATGACCTACATCACTTCAGATAAACCATAACTACGCAAGGAACTGAGCACAGCCTTGAAATTTTCACAGGAAACATTGAGTTGGGAAAGAGGTGAAATATTGAAAGAACTCATCTCAAAAAATGGAAAATGCGGGAAAACTTGACAGTTCTGATAGTTTCGGTTAGCTGGTCAATTACTGAAACCTTCAATAGACCTGAATTATTTACTAAACTTCCTCTGTGGGAGCTGATTGCAGCACCTTCTGTTCTTATTTCAGATTCCCAGCGTGAGCTGTCTGTCCCTTTCTGAACAATAAAACAATCTCTCTGCGGGAATCGACATTCAAATAAAGAATTAGGAAGCAGCAGAGGAAAAACGTTCAGAGAATTAGTGAATTTTACTGAATCCGAGTAATCCTATCCTGGCTCCACACTAAAGTTCAGGGAAAACCTTCATTATCTGCAGTAATCTTTCAGGTGAAACCAATTAAACCAAAATAAACATGGAAGAAGGATCTGAGTTACAGTTCACTCAGGGGGTCCAAGTTGTTATGGCCACATGCACTTTTACACACATGCTGTAGTCTAGTGCTACAGATAGTGATGGGAGAGGCTTCAACATACTTTCCATCACATGGCTGACCAGAAATCTCTCCCATTCTCACCACCTACCACTGGCCTGTGTTGGAAGGATTCACAACCTGTTTGGCTATATTCTGAATACACCTCCCTTGGTCATCAAGTCCTGGAATGGGATTTGAACCCAGAGTTTCTAACTCAGAGACAGGGATGCTTTCCGCTGCACCACAAGACCTCTGATCAGATTGCACAGGTGTAGTAATCAGTAAAAGTAGGGACCCAGGTTAATAAGATCCGTAACAAAGCAAACAAAACATTGGGATTCACTTGTAAAGGAATAGAATTGAAAAGCTTGTCCAGCATCTTGATTAGGCCATACCTGGAACACTGTGAGCTGCTCTGCTCTCTCCATTATAAGAAGGATAGAGAGGCAGTGTAGAATGTTCACAAATATTTGCAAGAATTTTATCAGAGAGGTTATAACTTTCATGTTTCAACTATTACTTCTTGAAAAAGAAACATGATAAAGGTCTTTCAAAGTATGAAAGGTGTTGATAAGGTACCATAGAGAATGTGTTTCCACTTGTAGGGGATTCGAAAACAAGGGCCATAAAAATAAAATGGTAACTAATAAATCCAATAGAGAACTCAGGAGAAACTCCCTTACCCAAAGAGTGGTGAGAATGTTGAACTCATTACCAAAGGGAGTAGTTGAAGTGAATATGTGATGGAACCTGTGATTTCAAAGCTTTTTTCAGATGGGCCCTAACTGAAAAGCGAAACAGAGAAAAGAAACTGACCCTCCCAATTTCTTAGGAAATGAAAACTTAAAATGAGATTGGAAATCAAAACTCCTAGGGAGACTGAGCATGGTTGAAAGATATAAAAGGACATGGGTCAATCCGAGCTCATTAGAAGTTATTGAGTCCAATGGTGCAGTACAGGTAGGTTGAAGTAAACAAAGGCCAGATCCAGAAGCTGAGAATAAGCTGCTGCAGCTTTTCCATTCCTTCAATATAATATTGGTGGATCTATGCCACTCAGACCAAGTTGAGAGGTTCTGCAGACAGGTGCCATTTCTGGGGAAAACTGTGGCCGTGGAACTTGGGTTGGTTGTGCGATGCCATTGGCTGGGAATCAGACTAAATCCTAGAAAAGGAGCTGAAATTATTCGTGAGGAAGACAGAGTTTTGAAGGACTTTGCAACTTAGTTTTAATGACCCATATACTGTGTGGACTGCTGAGCCAATTTGTAAGATCTGCCTTAGTTGTATCTGCTATTTAATGCATAATTTATTGTTTATAATTGACTGCAATTTGCCACTTAATTCATGTTTAACTTACTGGGTTTTGGAGGATAGGAGAGTACCTAAGATAGTATTTAGTGTTTGCTTTGCTTGACTCTTGTATAGTAAGAACTCTTCTGTTTTAAACTATGGAATCTTGTGACTTCATTCTTTTCATAAATAACTAGGATTTAGGCTTTGCTTTTTTTAAAAAAAAAGTTACCCATCTCTAAAGAAGATCGTGACAAATAGCACGGATGCATTTAAGGGGAAATTAGATAAACATGTAAAGGAGAAAAGATTAGGAGGATGTGATGTTGGAGTAAGAAGAATAATGATGGGGGTGGGGATACTCAGGCATCAATCAGTTGGAGTGAATGTTTTGTTGTTTTGTGGACTCGATTTAACTTAGTATAAGTGTCATAATTTAGAAACTTGGCAGCCAATTGCACTTAGGAACCTTCCAAAAACAGTAACGTGATCATAACTAGCTAGTATGTTTTAGGTGTTGCTTGAGTGATAAGTACTGACCAGGATAGCAGGAAAATTCTTTGCTCTTTGACGATTAGTGCTAAGGAATTTTTTTATGGGCAGAATTTCCCCCCATCTGGAGGGGACGTTCAAGAACAGGCGAGTGGAGGCTATGCGCTCCCTGTGTGGTCGGTGGGGGGGGGGGGGGTTTCCCTGAGTCGAGGGTGTGCTCTTTCACGCATGTGCACGAAAGAGCACATTCATCTCCCTGAGGCTAAGTGCTGCCTCAGGGCGATCGGCTCCACATTAAAAAATATAGAAAATAGAAAAAAAAAATTCCCTGACATGTCCCCTCATATGACACTGTCACATGAGGGGACATGTCCATCACTTTCAGTTCCATTTTTATAAAAAATTTATAAACATACATGAAACCTAAGCCTGCCCAATGGGCAGGTCCACTAATTACATTAATTACTTTGTCAATGGCCTCAGTAGGCCACTGACAGGTCGGTGGGTGCACAGCTGATTCGATTGAGCCCCCGCTGACCTGAAAATTGAAATGGGGCGCGGTGACGTCGGGAATTCCACCCGACATCGTCCCATGTCAGCTAGCAGGCCCCGCCTCCCTCGCCAACCGAGAAATCCTGGCCTATGTTTATCTCAGAGGTCAGCTGGAGCTTCAGTTCAATGAATCATCCAAAAAACAGCACCTTTGACAATGCTGCATTCCTTCGATACAGTACTAAAATGACAGCCAAGGTTACATGTTCAAGTCAACATCTTGGATTGGATATAATTCAGAAAGTCATAGGACATGGCCATCCAGCCCATTATCCTTCTATCAGCTCTTGGTTAGTAGAGCTATTCAATTATTTCCACTCCTCTTTCCTAATAGCCTGTACAATTTTTCCCTTCAAGTATTTATCCAATTCTCTCTTGAAAGTTACTATAGAATCTCCCTCCACCATCCATTTATGCAGTGCATTCCAGATCACAACAACTCATTATGCAAAAAAAGTATTTTACAATGTCACCTCTGATGCTTTTGCCAATCACTTTAACTTATATCAAATTACTGAACCTTCTGCCACTGTAAACAGTTTCTCCTTATTTATTCCATCAAACCATTCATGGTTATAGATACTCCAGCTGTCACCTAACCAATGTTTTGTAAAGGTTTACATAACCTCCTTCCTTTCATATTCTATGCCTCCACTAATACAGCCAGGGATTCCCTATGCTTTCTTAACAGACTCAACATACTGGTGGTTACCATTGACCAGAAACTGAACTGGACTAGCTATATAAATACTGTGGCTACAAGAGCAGGTCAGAGGCTAGGAATCCTGCGACAAGTAACTCGCCTCTTAACTCCCCAAAGCCTGTCCACCATCTACAAGGCACAAGTCAGGAGTGTGATGGAATATTCTCCACTTGCCTGGATGAGTGCAGCTCCCACAACACTTAAGAAGCTTGACATGGTCCAGGACAAAGCAGCCCGCTTGATTGGCAACACATCCAGAAACTTCACTCCCTCCACCAGTGACACACAGTAACAGCAGTGTGTACCATCTACAAGATCCACTGCAGGAATCCAACACCTTCAAAACTCACAACCACTACCTCCTAGAAGGACAAGGGCAGCAGATAGATGGGAACACCACCACCTGGAAGTCTCCTTCCAAGTCATAAGCCATCCTGACTTGGAAATATTTCACAGTTCCTTCGCTGTCGCCGGGTCAAAATCCTGGAACTCCCTCCCTAACAGCGCTGTGGGTGTACCTACACCACATGGACTGCAGCGGTTCAAGAAGGCAGCTCACCACCACCTTCTCAAGGGCAACTAGGGATGGGTAAGAAATATATCACTCAACAGTTCTCTGCATTAAATTTCATCTGCCATCTGTCGACGTCTTCCTGAAGTCTGTTGTTGACCTCCTCATTGTTTACTGAGTTTTCAAGCTTTGTATCACAGAAACATAAAAACATAGAAACTAGGAGCAGGAGTAGGTCACTCAGCCCTTCGAGCATGCTCCGCCCTTCAACATGATCATGGCTGATTCTCTATCTCAAAGCCTTACTCCCACTCTCTGCCCATACCCTTTTGCCCTTTGGAGTCTAGGAATCTATCTATTTCCTTCTTAAATATATTCAGTGACTTGGCCTCCACAGCCTCAGTGGTAGAGAATTCCATAGGTTCACCACCCTCTGAGTGAAGAGGTTTCTCCTCATCTCAGTCCTAAATGGTCTACCCAGTATCCTGAGGTTGTGACCCCTTGTTCTCGACCCTTCAGCCAGAGGAAGCATCATCCCCATATCCAGTCTGACCAGCCCTGTCAGAATTGTATATGTTTCAATGAGATCCCCTCTCATTCTTCTAAACTCCAGTGAATACAGGCCTAGTCAGCCCAATCTCTCCTCATATGACAATCCTGCCATCCCAGGAATCAGTCTGGTGAACCTTCACTGCACTCTCTCTATGGCAAGTATATCCTTTCTTAGGTAAGGAGACCAAAGCTGCACACAATACTCCAGGTGTGGTCCCACCAAGGCCCTGTACAGCTGCAGTAAGACATCCTTGCTCCTGTACTCAAGTCCTCTTGCAATGAAGGACAACATACCATTTGCCTTCTTAACTGCTTGCTGTACCTGCATGCTTGCTTTCAGTGATTGGTGTACAAGGACACCCAGGTCCCTTTGTACCTCAACATTTCCCAATCTATCACCATTTAAATAATACTCTGCCATTCTGTTTTTCCTACTAAATTGGATAATTTCACTTATCCACATTATACTGCATCTGCCATGTATTTGTCCACTCACTCAACTTGTCTAAATCACCTTGAAGCCTCATAACATCCTCCTCACCACTCACATTCCCACCTAGTTTTGTGTCATCAGTAAACTTGGAAATATTACATTTGGTTCCCTCCTCCAAATCATTGATATATATTGTGAATAGCTGGGGCCCAAGCACTGATCCCTGTGGTACCCCACTAGTCACTGCCTGCCACTCTGAAAAAGACCCATTTATTCCTACACTGTTTCTTGTCTGCTAACCAATTCTCAATCCATGCCAGTATATTACCCCCAATCCCATGTCCTTTAATCTTTCACACTAACCCCTTATGTGGCAATTTATCAAAAGCTTTCTGAAAACCCAAATACACAACATCCACTGGTTCTCTCTTTCCGATTCTGTTAGTTACATTCCCATAAAACTCCAGTAGGTTTGTCAAACATAATTTCCCTTTCATAAATGCATGTTGACTTTGTCTAATCCTGTTAACATCTGCAATCTTTGAAATGATGTCCTGTGTACCAAATCCAGGTAATTTATATATATCATAAAGGGCAGTGATCCCAATATGACCTCCGGGAACATGACTGTATAACACTTCTACAGACTGAAAAGCAAGGTGGTCGGCACTATTCACTGTTTTCTGTCTTCTTGCTAATTATCCATGTTACCACTTTCCCTTTAATCCTATGGGTTTGAATTTTGCGAGCCAGTCTATCATGTTGTATTTTCTCATACTTTTTTTGAAAGTCCATCTAGACACCATCACCTGCTTGACACTCATCGTTATCCCTCTCATTTACTTCATCAAAGAACTCAATCATGTTAGTCAAACACAATTTGCCTTTACAAATCCCTGCTGACTTTCATTTATTAACTCATAATTATTCAAATGCTAATTAATTTTCCCCCAGGCTATTGCCTTGAAAATATTCCCATCAGCTTTAAGCTGACTGGCCTGTTGTTGCTGTGTTTATCCCTCTCCCCCAGACCCCTTATACTGAAGCGGGTATTCCCTCCCATTCTGCAAGTACCACATAGGCCAGTTGAAGAGGAGAAATTCAATCCCCGACCACATAGCGACCAGAGAGACTCAGGCTTCTTTTACCGGTTTTATTCAAGCATATACAAGGGAGACGCAATCATTCCTAAGAATGAAAACCCACCTCCCTGACTGATTACATTTCATTACTTTTGTACTTTTTCTTATCATAACACACTTGAGTATATTTGAATACATCCAATTGGTAACCTACACACAGGTACCATTTTAAAACTATCCTATTGAGTACATAAACATGTGATTTTGCTAACCAATTATTCTAAAGGATGTATACATAATTATATTATCCAATCAAAATTAAAACACGTACGCAAAGACCTTGGTTCTCACAACTCAAGACTGCTGGTGTTTCATCACCTCGCTTGTCTTTGTATGTCCTCCCATATCTAAGCTAAACCATCTGCCCCATCCCTATCTGAGAGAGGAGTATGCCTAGTCTAACTTTATGTTATGTTTTATCTCCAGTCCAGCTCTCAAGGCTTCACCGCACCATTTCACCACTTGAATGGTTCTGCCTGTGGCTGGACATTAGCTCATCTCTTGAAACTGTGTAAATCACACAAACTCAAAGCTCCTTTGTGTGCAACGGCCATCTACTTACCCTCAGCTGTCAATAGGTTTAACATCCACGGCTGTTTGGAGATTTGAAGTGCTCTTCAGTAAATTCTTACAGTGTTCTCTATTAGCATTTTTAATTTTCCCTTATAATTTTCCCTTATCCAAGGAGGATAAAGAGACTGAAGGATTGGAGAAGAGGAGGGGGGCGCTGGAGGATGGAACTAGAGACACGGAGAGATTGGAGATGGAGGGAGATAGAAGGTTTGGAGATGGAGCGATCAAGACATTGAGGGTTTGGTGATTGAGGGAGATAGAGGGTTTGGAGATGGAGTGATAGAGACATTGAGGGATTGGTGATGGAGGGAGATAGAGGGTTTGGAGATGGAATGATAGAGACATTGAGGGATTGGTGATGGAGGGAGATAGAGGGTTTGGAGATGGAGCGATAGAGACATTGAGGGATTGGTGATAGAGAGAGATAGAGGGTTTGGGGATGGTGAGATAGAGACACTGAAGAGTAACACTTATCCAGTGTTACTCAGACAAACAGAGTCAGTGTAGCTGGCAACTTCAGTGGTGAGAATAGGATGTATCTGCCTCTCCAACAGTAAAGGTTGCAGATGAACATCAAACAGTTAATATCGAAATATAATGCAATATTTAAATTTGGATGTTATTAAGAGCTATGTGGCTGCCTCTCTCGGTGTCAGTCCATTGTGTTAGCTCAAAGGCCTCTATTACCACACTCTGTCCTAGTTGCTAGGATACCATGTTTGAAGTTTGATCTCTCAGCACCATTGATTTTAGTCACTTCTTTATTATATCCTGTCAAACTTGTATATTTAATTTTTATCACCTGACAGTTGCATCACCTGGTATTACAGAAAGAAAAAAGACTGTGAACTAAAATGCTTCAAAAGGCTTATCAAGCTGCATTTCCCACTTTGCCCTGAGCACAACTGAAAGTGGGGCGGAGAAGGATTTGTACCTACCAAATGCAATGTAAAGAAACACTGCTGTAATTTCTGGGGTCAAATTCAGAACTAATCAAAAGAGTAGTGATGCGAGCAAGAGATTTAAACCAGGGAGATGGAAAAATAGAAATAACAATGAAAGAAACAGAAGACCTTACATTTATAGAGCCGTTTCTATCCTCGGAATCTCCCAATGCTTCACAATTGGTTAATTACTTTTAAAGTGCAATTAACTTTTCTGCTTGATGAATGTGGGAGCCAATCACGGGATGTGGGCTTCAATGTCTGGGCCAGCATTTATCGCCCATCCCTAGTTGCCCTTGAGAAGGTGGTGGTGAGCTGCCTTCTTGAGCCGCTGCAGTCCATGTGGTGTAGGTACACCCACAGTGCTGTTAGGGAAGGAGTTCCAGGATTTTGACCCAGCGACTGTGAAGGAACGGCGATATATTTCCAAATCAGGATGTTGAGTGACTCGGAGGAGAACTTCCAGGTGGTGGTACCTTGTCCTTTGAGCTGGTAAATGTTGTGGAAGGTGCTGTGGCAGGAGCCTTGGTGAATTCCTGTAGTGCGTCTTGCTGTTGAGTGAACCATGTGGGCCAGGGCACTGAGAAAATCATTGAAGCAGGAAAAAGAGCCTCAGTTTAACCTCTCAGCTGAAAGATAGCACCTTCTGCCATATAGAAACCCCCAGTCGTGGAGACATGCCATTATGGTAATGTCACTGGACTAGTAATCCAGAGGCCCAGGCAAATGGGGTTTGAATCCCATTGGGGCAGCTATTGCAATTTAAATATAATGAATTAATTCAATCAATTAATAAAAAAAATCTGGAATTGCAAGCCAGCCTCAGTAATGGTGACCATGACAACTATCGTCAATTGTCATCAAAATCCAACAGCAGCACTAATGCCTTTCAGGGAAGAAACTCTGCCATCCTTATCTAAAGGCAAAATACTGCGGATGCTGGAAATCTGAAACAAAAACAGAAAACGCTGGAAAATCTCAGCAGGTCTGGCAGCATCTGTGGAGAGAGAAGCAGAGTTAATGTTTCCAGTCTGTGTGACCCTTCTTCAGAGCTAAAGAGAGGTAGAAATGGGATGGGTTTTATGCTGTTGAGAAATGGGAGAAGGGGGGCAGGTGGTGCAAAAGTGAAGGTCAGGGCTAGGTTAGGGGGTGAGGGAGATCAAATGAAAAAGGTGCCCTGGAACCAAAGGCAAAGAGGGTGGGAATGGTGCTAGAAAAGGAACAAAGTATTGGTCCAGAACATGGCAGAATGAAGGTCAGTGCTGTCTGGCAGCAAAACATGAGGACAAGATACAGACTGACACCAGGGGATCAAAATAAAAAATAGAGGAGAGAACTCATGGTCTGAAGTTGTTGAACTCAATATTCAGTCCGGAAGGCTGTAAAGTGCCTAGTCGGAAGATGAGGTGCTGTTCCTCCAGTTTGCGTTGAGCTTCACTGGAACAATGCAGCAGGCCAAGGACGGACATGTGGGCATGAGAGCAGGGTGGAGTGTTGAAATGACAAGCGACAGGGAGGTCTGGGTCATGCTTGCGGACAGACCAAAGGAGTTCCGCAAAGCGGTCACCCAGTCTGCGTTTGGTCTCTCCAATGTAGAGGAAACCGCATTGGGAGCAGCGAATGCAGTAGACTAAATTTAAAAAAGTAAATCACTGCTTTACCTGAAAGGAGTGTTTGGGGCTTTGGACAGTGAGGGAGGAGGAGGTGTCACACCTCCCGCAATTGCATGGAAGGTGCCGTGGGAAGGGGATGAGTTGTTGGGGCTGATTCATCTTGCCATCCTTACCTGCTCTGGTCTACATGTGACTCCAGGCCCACAGCAACGTGTCTGACCTCTAGCTACCCTCTGAAATGGCCTCGTAAACCATTGGTCCAAAAGCAATTAGGGATGGACATCAAGAGCTGACCTTGTCGGTGACGCCCACATCCTGTGAAAGAATTTTTAAAAAGTACTGCGCTGGGTCAGCATTATTATCCTGAAGTGGGTCTGCAAACTTTGAACTAAGTATTTGATTTGACCAAGAGGATCTGAGGATTTTCTTTGAAAGTTTTGCTTTTGTTCATTTGCCATTTCAGAGAGGATTGGGCAGTGTCTGACTGCATCAAGGAGATTACCCGCTGATAGTTTCATTAGCTTCCCTGTCTTCCATGTAACTCAGCCCTATTCATCTCTCCGACGTCTCCCAGTTCCTACGTCCCTGTGCTGAGCTTGTGCCTGGCCTGCTTTCACTTCTCTCTCACCCTCACATCTCCTAACATTCTGACTGCATCTTAAATCACTCCTGATTTCCCCCTTGTGTAGCACAGCTGGAGCTCTATCTACGATCCACCTCATTGACTTCTGATATAAAACATACAGAAAAGAGCAGTCAGCAGACACTCAGGGAGAACAGATGGTGTGTGAAAGCTGGCCAGCAGCCTCCCATCTCTCAATGCGAGTCTTTTCATGGGCACATCATCAATTTAACTGCCCGTGTTATGAGCCTCTTCACCATTGTTACTGGCTCTCAGTGTGACTCCGTGACATCACTGGGCTGAACTTTGACATTAATCAAAAGCACAGGAGTCTGTCGGACAAGTGGGATTTAATCATTGGAGATTAGAGCCACTCAGCGCAGCCTCTCTCCCCACACAGAGTCCTCTCTCCTGTCAGGGGCAGGGCCCAGCTCCTCTCCCAGTCAGGCAAGAGCCTAAAACTTGGATTGCAATGTTAGATGGGCATGGGGGGGATGGGGAGGTTGTGGGGGGAGGGGTTGTGGGAGGTGGTCCACAATTTGTGATCTGTCCATAGTCCGCGCTGGTCCCTGTGGAGATAGGCAGCACCGTTTAATGGTTGTGGTGTGCAGCCAAGCGTATCCTACATGACTGGCACAACAGGGGTAAGAGTGTGTAAGGTGTGCTCATGTTCCAGCGAGCCTCCAGCTTTTACAGGCAGTCTCCCCCCAACCCCCCCCCCACCCCCCACTTAAAGGGGAGTTGCACTGGTAAACTGAAGACTGGAAATGACTGAAATTGAAAAAGTCAGTGGAAGAAAATGGAACATGAGTTACAAGGAGACTTTCCCAAAGTCACATGTGGGCTCCCACCAGGGTCCATTCCACGAGTCCCTGTGGTGGTTGGGAATTGGCAGCTGGGACGTGGCTGCTATCCTGGGAGTCTCTGGTCAAGAATCTGCACACGGGCGAGAGATACATGAAGGTCGTTGACACGTGGGCTGGGACAGAGGTATCATTGGGCAGCAGCACCTGTGACAGAGCGTCCTGAATGATTGTTTCTAGAAGTTTCCCCACCCCCCCTAGGTTAAACCGACTGGCCTGTAGTAGCTTTTTAGAACAAGGGTGTGACGTTTGCAATTCTCCAGTCCCCTGGGACCACCCCTGAGTCGAACAAAGACTGAAAAATGATGGCCACTGCCTCTGCAATTTATATTCGCACTCCCCTCAGTGTACCTGGGTGCATCACATCCAGTCCTGGTGCCTTATCAACTTTAAGTATAGGTAACCTATCCAATACCTCCTCCTTATCAATTTTAAATCCTTCAAGTATGTGAATTACCCCCTTTTTACCTGGGCAGCATCTTCTCCTATGGTAAAGACAGATGGAAAGTATTGATTTAATAACTCAGCCATGCCCCCTGTCTCCATGTGTAAATCTGATCTTTAGCCCCTAATCAACCCTACTGCCTTTTATCACCATTTTACTATTTAAATGCCAGTAGAAGACTTGGGGATTCTCTTTTATGTTGGCTGCCAGTCTTTTCTCATATTCCCTCACTGCTTCTCTTATTTGCTTTTTCAACTCCCCTCTGAGCCTTCTATTGGCCTGCTTCTCAATGGTTTTTTCAACCTGATACTTGTCATAAGCACATTTTATCTTCTTTATCTTAATCTCTAACTCTTTTCTCATCAGGGAGCTCTATTTGTTACCCGACGTTCCCCTTCAAGGGAACATACCTTGACTCACTTTTTTCTGAAGGTAGCCCATTGATCAGCTACCATTTTTCCTGCTAACCTTTGACTCTAAGCCGGAAGGAAAAAAGAGGAAAAACTGTGAAATGAGAATTATTAGCAATGTCAGGAATCCCAATTGTATCCCTTAAATCACAGAATCACACAGTGCAGAAGAGGCCCTTCGGCCCATCGAGTCTGCACCAACACGTGAGAAACACCTGATCTACCTACCTAATCCCATTTACCAGCACTTGGCCCATAGCCTTGAATGTTATGATGTTCCAAGTGCTCATCCAGGTACTTTTTAAAGGATGTGAGGCAACCCGCCTCCACCACCCTCCCAGGCAGCGCATTCCAGACTGTCACCACCCTCTGGGTAAAATAGGTTTTCCCTCACATCCCCCCTAAACCTCCTGCCCCTCACCTTGAACTTATGCCCCCTTGTGACTGACCCTTCAACTAAGGGGAACAGCTGCTCCCTATCCACCCTGTCCATGCCCCTCATAATCTTGTACACCTTGTACGCCCCTCAGTCTTCTCCACTCCAACGAAAACAACCCAAGTCTATCCAACCTCTCTTCATAACTTAAATGTTCCATCCCAGGCAACATCCTGGTGAATCTCCTCTGCACAGCCTCCAGTGCAATCACATCCTTCCTATAATGTGGTGACCAGAACTGCACACAGTACTCCAGCTGTGGCCTCACCAAGTTTCTATACAACTCCAGCATGACCTCCCTACTTTTGTAAACTATGCCCCAATTGATAAAGGCAAGTGTCCCATATGCCTTTTTCACCACCCAACTAACATGCCCTTCCCCCTTCAGAGATCTATGGACACACACGTCAAGGTCCCTTTGTACCTCAGAACTTCCTAGTGTCATGCCATTCATTGAATACTTCCTTGTCAAATTATTCCTTCCAAAGAGTATCACCTCACATTTTTCAGGGTTAAATTCCTTCTGCCACTTATCTGCTCATTTGACCATCCCGTCTATATCTTCCTGTCGCCCAAGACACTCAACCTCACTGTTAACCACCCGGCCAATCTTTGTGTCATCCGCAAACTTACTAATCCTACCCCCCACATAGTCATCTATGTCGTTTATATAAATGACAAATAATAGGGGACCGAGCACAGATCCCTGTGGTACGCCACTGGACAATGGCTTCCAGTCACTAAAGCATCTTTCTGTCATCACCCTCTGTCTCCTACAACTAAGCCAATTTGGAATCCACCTTATCAAATTACCCTGTATTCCATGTGCATTTGCCTTCTTTATAAGTCTCCCATGTGGGACCTTGTCAAAAGCTTTGCTGAAATCCACATGAACTACATCAACTGCACTACCCTCATCTACACACCTGATCACCTCCTCAAAACATTCAATCAAATTTGTTAGGCATGACCTCCCTCTGACAAAGCCATGCTGACTATCCCTGATCAAACCTTATCTCTCCAAGTGGAGATAGATTTTCTCCTTCAGAAATTTCTCCAATAGTTTCCCTACCACTGATGTGACACTCACTGGTCTGTAGTTCCCTGGCTTATCTCTACAACCCTTCTTAAATAGCGGAACCACATTAGCTGTTCTCCAGTCCTCTGGCACCTCCCCCGTGGCCAGAGAGGAATTAAAAATTTGGGTCAGAGCCCCTGCGATCTCCTCCCTTGCCTCCCTCAGCAGGCTGGGACACAACTCATCCGGACCAGGAGATTTGTCCACTTTTAAGCCTCCCAACACCTCCAATACCTTGTCATTCCCTATACCAATTTGCTTAAGAACATCACAGTCTCTCTCCCAGAGTTCAATATCTTCATCCTCATTCTCTTGGGTGAAGACAGAGGTGAAGTATTCATTCAACACTCTACCGATGTCCTCTGGCTCCACCCATAGATTGCCCCCTTGGTCCCTTATGGGCCCTACTCTTTTCCTGGTTATCCTCTTCCCATTGATATACTTATAGAATAGCTTGGGATTTTCCCTACTTTTACCAGCCAGAGCTTTCTCATATCCCCTCTTTGCTGTCCTAATTGCTTTCTTAAGTTCCACCCTGCACTGTCTGTACTCCACTAATGCCTCCGCTGATCTGTTTCCCTTGTACCTGCTAAAAGCCTCTCTTTTCCTTCTCATCGTATCCTGAATATCTCTGGTCATCCATGGTTCTGTGGGCTTGTTACTCCTTCCTATCACCCTAGAGGGAACTTGTTGAGCCTGTACCCTCCCCATTTCACTTTTGAACACCCCCCACTGCTCCTCTGTAGACTTCCCCACAAGTAACTGTTCCCAGTCTACCTTGGCCAGATCCTGCCGTATTTTACTAAAATCCACTCTCCCCCAATTCAAAACAATTTTTTGCAACTTGTCTATTTCTTTGTCCATAACAAACTTGAACTGCACCATGGAAAAACTCAGCAGGTCTGGCAGCATCGGCGGAGAAGAAAAGAGTTGACATTTCGAGTCCTCATGACCCTTCTGTCGAAGTTTTTTGTTTTTATCTTTATATTTTTAAACTGCACCATGTTGTGGTCACTGTCACTAAAATGCTCCCCCACCAACACCTCAGCCACCTGTCCAGCTTCATTCCCCAGAATTAGGTCCAGCACTGCACCGTCCCTTGTTGGACCCTCTACATATTGACCTAAAAAGTTCTCCTGTACACATTTCAAGAAATCCACTCCATCCAAGCCCTTATCACTATATTAATCCCAATTAATGTTGGGAAAGTTGAAATCACCTAATATAATTACCTTATTGTTATTGTTTTTACACACCTCCACAAATTGTGCACATATTTGCTCCTCAATTTCCGGCTGACTTTCTGGGGGTCTATAATAAACACCTAACAATGTGGCTGCCCCTTTTTTATGCCTCGGCTCTACCCACAAAGCTTCATTTGATGCCCCCTCCAAGATATCATCTCTCCTTACTGCAGTAACTGACTCCTTAACTAATAATGCAACGCCTCCTCCTCTTTTACCCCCTCCCCTGTCTTGCCTATATCCCGGAATGTTGAGCTGCCAATCCTGCCCCTCCCTCAACCATGTCTCAGTAATGGCTATTATATCACAATTCCACGTGTGAATCCTCGCCCTTAACTCATCTGTTTTACCTGTAATACTCCTAGCGTTAAAGTAGAGGCCATCCAGCCTTGCCTTACTCCCCTGAAACTTTAATGCAGCTGTACTCCCTCTGACTTGATTGTTTTACTGTATTATGATGAGTCCCTATTCTGCTAACGTTCTGTATCCCCTCCCCCTGCCGAATTAGTTTAAACTCCTTCCAACAGCACTAGCAAACATGTCCACAAGGACGTTAGTCCTGCTCTGGTTCAGATGTAGACCGTCCCGCTTGTTCAGGTCCCACCTTCCCCAGAAACGGTCCCAGTGATCCAGGAATCTAAAACCCTCCCTCCTGCACCAACTCTTAAGCCACGTATTCATCTGTCCTATTCTCCTATTCCTGATTCTCATTAAAAGGCCAACATACCGGAATCCCCCTCCAAATGAAATGCCCCGCCAGTGGGAATTTAGAATGTTTTGCCTCATGACTGGACATAAGTGGCTTGCACCTGGTGAGGTCGCCTTCTCCCTGGTCTTTGAGGTCAGTGGATGGTGCTCTCGCCTTCCTCCCACATTGTAACTGAGCGATATCGGCTGCTTGCAGCACCAGCTGTGCTAAGGCTGGGCGCAGAGAAGAGGAGAGACCAAGGCAGGACTGGGGACCAAGGCAAGACTGGGTATGGGGGGGTGGGGGTGGGGGGTGGGTGGAGAGGCGCGGGGTGCAGGGGTGGGAGTCAAGGAGCAGGGTGGAAGAGTGAATGGCTGTCTGGGTGCCATTCCAAATGGTGCCCAGGCATTGGAGCCTACCCGGTAATGGGAGAGTGCGCCTGCCCACCCTCCATGAGATTTGATGTGCTGCTTGTGGATGCATAATTAATGAGCTGAACAGAGCAAGATCCCACGGTGTTCAGCCCCCCCCCCACTCTCTAGCTGCGGTCACTCCCGCTTCCACTTCCACCACCAGACTTAGTCTCCCGAGCAGGTGGAATAGTTGTGGGGGCTTCAATCTTCCTCTAGACTGAATCGAGTAGACGAAGGTGTCCTGGAAGATGAGCTTGTCAAATGTTTTTGCTAGAGTTTCATGGAGCAGAAATATGTTGTGGAACTGACTAGGGATCCAGTATTGTGCCATAAGACTGGGTTAATTAATAATGTCACAGTAAAAGATCCGCTGGGAAATAATGATCAAAAACACAAAAAATAGGAGCAGGAGCAGACCACTCAGCCCATCGAGCCTGCTCCCCTATTTAATACCATCATGGCTGATCTTGAGCTTCAACTCCGTTTTCCCACCCACTCCCCATATCCCTTCATTCCCCGAGAGTCCAAACATCCATATCCCAGTCTTAAATATATTCAACGATGGAGCATCCACAACCCTCTGGGGTAGAGAAATCCAAAGATTCACACCCCTTTGAGTGAAGTAGTTTCTCCTCATCTCAGTCCTAAATGATCAGCCCCTTATCCTCAGACTGTGGCCCTGGGTTTTAGATTCCCCGACCAGTGGAAACAATCTCTCAGCGTCCACCCTGTCAAACCCCTTCAGCATCTTGTGAATTTCAATGACGTCGCTTCTCATTCTTCTAAACTCCAGAGAATATAAACCCAATTTACTCAACCCTCTCATCCCAATCTGAACAACCTTCGCTATACCACCTCCAATGTAAGTAAATCCTTCCTTAAATATGGAGACTGAAACTGCACACAGTGTTCCAGATGTGGTCTTACCAAAACCCTGTACAACTGTAACAAGACTTCTTTATTCCGATACTCCAGTCCCCTTGCAATAAAGGCCAATCTGCCATTTGCCTTCCTATTGCTTGCTGCACCTGCCTTTAAACTTATAGCATCTCTTGTACAAGCACACCCAGGTCTTTTTTTCATTCAGTCATTGGATGTGCCCAGGCCAGCATTTATTACCCGTCTCTAGTTGCCCTTGAGAAGGTGGTGGTGAGCTGCCTTCTTGAACAGCTGCAGTCCATATGGTGTAGGTACACCCACAGTGCTGTTAGGGAGGGTGTGCCAGGATTCTGACCCAGTGACAGTGAAGGAATGATGATATATTTCCAAGTCAGGATGGTGAGTGACTTGGAGGGGAACTTCCAGGTGGTGGTGTTCCCATCTATCTGCTGCCCTTGTCCTTCTAGATGGTAGTGGTCGTGGGTTTGGAATGTGCTGCCTGAGGAGCCTTGGTGAGTTCCTGCAGTGCATCTTGTAGATGGTACACACACTGCTGCTACTGTGTGTCGGTGGTGGAGAGAGTGAATATTTGTGGATCTGGTACCAATCAAGCGGGCTGCTTTGTCCTGGATGGTGTCAAGCTTCTTGAGGGTTGTGGGAGCTGCACTCATTCAGGCAAGTGGGGAGTATTCCATCACACTCCTGACTTGTGCCTTTTAGATGGTGGACAGGCCTTGGGGAGTCAGGAGGTGGGTTACTCATTGCACCATTCGTAGCCTCTGACCTGCTCTTGTAGCCACAGTATTTATACGGCTAGTCCTGTTCAGCTTCTGGTCAATGATAACCCTTGGGATGTTGATAGTGGGGGATTCAGTGATGGTAATGTTATTGAATATCATGGGACAATGGTTGGATTCTCTCTTGTCGGAGATGGTCATTGCCTGACACTTGTGTGGTGTGAATGTTACTTGCCACTTGTCAGCCCAAGACTGGATATTGTCTAGGTCTTGCTGCATTTGGACATGGACTGCTTCAGTATCTGAGGAGTCACGAATGGTGCTGAACATTGTGCAATCATCAGCGATCATCCCCACTTCTGACCTTATGGTGGAAGGAAGGTCATTGATGAAGCAGCTGAAGATGGTTGGGCCGAGGACACTACCCTGAGGAACTCCTGCAGTGACGTCTTGGAGCTGAGATGATTGATCTCCAACAACCACAACCATCTTCCTTTGTGCTAGGTATGACTCCAACCAGCAGAGAGGTTTCCCTCTGATTCCCATTGACTCCAGTTTTGCCGGGGCTCATTGATGTCACACTCGGTCAAATGCTGCTTTGATGTCAAGGGCAGTCACTCTCACCTCATCGCTGGAGGTCAGAACACCTCTTTGGAACATCAAGTTTCTCGCCTTTCAAAAAATATTCTGCTTTTTTATTCTTACAACCAAAGTGAATGACTTCAAACTTCTCCATATTATACTCCATCTTCCATCCTGTTGCCCACTCACCTAAATTATCTTATATCTCTTTGCAGCCTCTCTGTGTCCTCCCACTGTTTACCTTGTCACCCAGCTTTGTATCATCAGCAAACTTTGTTACATTACTCTCTGTCTCTTTATTTAAGTTATTAATATAGCTTATAAATATCTGAGGCCCCAGCATGAGTCCTTGCAGCACTTCACCATTCACTGCCTGTCAACTTGCAAAAACACCATTTACGCCAACTCTCTGTTTTCTATTCATTAACCAATCCTCTTTCCATGCTAATGTATTACCCCTAACTCCATGAGCACATGCCTATTATCCTTTTGTGAGGCACATTATCAAGTGTCTTTTGGAAATCTAGGTACACTATATCTACTGGTTCCCCTTTATCTACCCTACCAGTTACATCCTCAAAAAAAACTCTAATAAATTTGTCAAACTGGATTTCCCTTTCGTAAAACCATGTTGACCTGTTCTAACTATGCTATACTCTTCTAAGTGCATTGTTAAGCCTCCCTTTAAGATAGATTCCAGCATTTTCCCAACAACTGACGTTAGGCTGACTGGCCTGTGATTCACTACTTTCTCTCTCCCTCCTTTCTTGAAAAGTGGTGGAACATTTGCCAACATCCAATCCAGTGAAACCAATCCCGAATCTAAGGAATTTTGGAAAACTATGACTAGCACATCCACCATCTCTGCAGCTGTCTCTTTTAGAATCCTAGGATGTAGGCCATCAGCTCCAAGGGAGTTGTCAGATTTTAGACCCTTAAGCTTCTCCAATACCTTATTAGAAAATTTTCATTGGTGGTTTCTATTGTTAGATGGTGATGGATGTAACAGAGGGCAGTGCTGGGTCCAGGTTGGTGTGAGGAAGTTGTATTACTGAAATTGGAGACTCATAATTCACTCTTTCACAGCCTGTCTGATTCACTGGGGTGCAGAATGCCTCCTACTGTCTCCTCCTCCTAGGAGTTGGCCTTGAGGAAGATGCAGAAGATCAACATGAAGAGTGAGACTCACTCCGGTGTATACTGCTGTTCAACATGAACAGTGAGACTCACTTCGGTGTATGCTGCAGTTCAACATGATGAGTGAGACTCACTCCGGTGTATGCTGCAGTTCAACATGAAGAGTGAGACTCACTCTGGTGTATGCTGCAGTTCAACATGAAGAGTGAGACTCACTCTGGTGTATGCTGCAGTTCAACATGAAGAGTGAGACTCACTCCGGTGTATGCTGCAGTTCTACCCACAGGAGTTGGAGGAAGTGGATCCATTGTTTCAGCAGGCAGATTCGCAAGAATGGGTCCAGGGATGAGGAACTTCAGTGATGTTCAGCTAGTGTCCCAACCATCTTCAGCTCCCTTCCATCATAAGGTCAGAAGTGAGGATGTTCACTGACGATTGCACAATGTTCAGCACCATTCAAGACTCCTCAGGTCCTGAATCAGTCCATGTCCAAATGCGGCAAGACCTGGACAATATCCAGGCTTGGACTGACAAGTGGCAAGTAACATTCGCACCGCACAAGTGCCCGGCAGTGACCATCTCCAACAAAAGAGAATCTAAACACCACCCCTTGACATTCAATGGCATTACCATCACTGAATCCCCCACTATCAACATCCTGGGGGTTGTCATTGACCAGAAACTAAACTGGACTAGCCATATAAATACTGTGGTACAAGAGCAGGTCAGAGGCTGGGAATCCTGTGGCGAGTAACCCACCTCCTGACTCCCCAAAGCCTGTCCACCATCTACAAGGCACAAGTCAGGAGTGTGATGGAATACTCCCCACTTGCCTGGATGAGTGCAGCTCACACAACACTCAAGAAGCTTGACACCATCCAGGACAAAGCAGCCCGCTTGACTGGCACCCCATCCACAAACATTCACCCCCTCCACCACCGATGCACAGTAGCAGCAGTGTGTACCATCTACAAGATACACTGCAGGAATTCACCAAGGCCCCTTAGACAGCACCTTCCAAACACATGCCCACTACCATCTAGAAGGACAAGAGCAGCAGATAGATGTGAACACCACCATCTGGAAGTTTCCCTCCAAGTCACTCACCATCCTGACTTGGAAATATATCAGCGTTCCTTCACTGTCGCTGGGTCAAAATCCTGGAACTCCCTCCCTAACAGCACTGTGGGTGTACCTACACCACATGGACTGCAGCGGTTCAAGAAGACAGCTCACCACCACCTTCTCAAAGACAGCAATAAATGCTGGCCCAGCCAGCGAAGCCCAAATCCTGTGAATGAGAAAAAAAGGCAGAATGTGCAGGGTTATGGGGCGAAGGTGGGGGAATGACACTGGATGAATTGCTCATTCGGTGGGCTGGTGCAGACAAGATGGGCCGAATGGCCTCCTTCTGCGTTGTAGCAATTCTGCAAATCTCTGATTCTGAGTGGAGGGTGGGGCTGAGCCAGGAAAGTCTGGCTGACTCAGGTGTGGCCGGTTCTGCAACATGTCCCCACCTCCTCCCACTTATTGCAGAAGCAGGGATCCCAGCAGCAAGGCCTGGCAATGATGAGTCACCAATTGGGGCATTTACGGCAATCAACCCGTATTGTGCAGTTGGATCACAATTTTTCCAATGGCATACAGGATCCTGCTCTGTCAGGGGCCCAGATACTGAGTAAAGGAGGCTTCACAGCAGAAGCCACAAAGCATGCGGAGCATTTCATTAAATGTTTCCAATAATGTCACTCTTGCTGCAATGATGGCTACTGCTGTCCTCCTGAAAGCACCTCCATGGCACCACTGACACTCCTTCTGTCGAGTGCTCAGTAGCAGTCACACAGCTCAGGCAGAAAAACGCACCACCTGATGTTGAAATCCAGCAGGTGTCCCTTGTTGGATGGGACTCCTGCAGGTGGCTTCTTTTAACTGGCTACCTCCGGGAAATCTGCACCCAGCACCTGATTCCTGACCTAGAACCGAGGCCAACTTCAGGACCGTATGCAGCCTGTAGAAACTGAAAATATAATCAAGGGCAATCGGCATGGATTCCAAAGGAAAAGATCATGCTTGACCAACATTATTGAATTCTTTGAGAAACTGGCAGAGAGGGCAGATGAGGGTAGTGTAGTAGATATAACATATTTAGAATTCTAAAAGACTTTTGATAAAGTACTACATTATGGACTTATGACTTAGGTCAGAACAGGTACAGTCAGGGGACAAGTAGCAGAATATAGAAAACAGAGTAGAGATACTGGAAGGGGTGTAAAATATTTTAGCTATAATGATACTGAACAGAAGTTATATCTGTTAGGAAAGGTTAAAAATGCCAGGGCTCTTCTGTTTTGAGAAAACTGAGGGGTGACGCGATATAGGTCTTTGAGATTATGAAAAAGTTTAATAGGGAGGTGTGGACAAGACACTTACAGGGGAATACTAGAACTATAGAAAAGATACTCACTAATAAAGATATTCAGGAGAAATGTCTTTACCCAGAATGTGGAATCCGTGACTTGAGGTAACTGGCATGGATGCATTCGAGGGGAAGCTAGATAAACATGTGAGGGGGAAAGAAACAGAGGGATATGTTGATGGGGTGTGATAAAGAGGGTAGGGGGAGCCCCTATGTGGAGCATGAACAGCGTTAGGAACCTGTTAGAACAATGGTCTGTTGTTGTGCTGCAAACACGATAATGTGATATAACTATGTAATGCATTGCATTAATTCTGGGTGTGGTACCCTTAATTGTACACTGTTCATTCAGGGAGGCCCTTGTTAGTGTGCGTTTATTCGGGGAGTGGTGCAATTAATTCTAGAGGGCGGAATTTTACCGTCCCGCTGCCGTGGGGGCGCAGGGCTGTAAAATGCAGTGAGCTGTCCAAACGTTCATGGGGCAGAATTTGACATCCTGTGGGTAGGCATGGGCACCAACCCGATCGGTAGTAAGACAGTGCGCGATGGCGTCGGGCGAGAGTCGCAGCCTCATCGCACACCTGTCTGATATTCCAGTCGGCGGGCGTGCACCAGAGTCTGCAGCTTTTAAGAAAGTAATTGAAAGGTTTTTTTTCTCTGCCCATCCAAGCGTTCAGTTTGGGGACTGACAAATAGGCCAGGCAGCCTGGACATTTTTTACTAAACCTCATCCACGGGCGAGATGAGGCTTCCAACAGTTAAAAAAAAGTAAAGTTTTTTAACATCATTTTTAACATCTGCTTCTTCATGTGACTGAGTCACATGTGGAGACATGTTTACCTCATTTGTACAATATTTATTTTTCATTTTAAAATTCTTCATTCCCCTAAGGCAGCTCTGCAATTAAATTTCACCATCTGCCAAGGTGGGAATTCAACCTGGGCCCCCAGGGCACTGGGGCTCTGGGTCTAGGGGGCACTAGCCCAGTGACAACACCACAAGGCCATCGCCTGCCACTTCTGGTTTCATTTCATTGAGGGAGGGGCACTGTTAATACTCACTTATTTAGTGAGGGACACTGAACTCTATTTCAGTCAGTGAAGATAATGAATTCTGCATTCTATAATTATTTAGGGAGGGGACTGAATCCTGCATTTTATATTTATTTAGGGAGGGGACTGAATTCTACAATTTATATTTATTTAGGGAGGGGACTGAATTCTGCATTCTATTTGAATTTAGGGAGGGGACTGAATTCTGCATTTTAAATTTATATAGGGAGGGGACCGAATTCTGCACTCTATAATTATTTAGGGAGGGGACTGAATTCGGCATTCAATATTTATTTAGGGAGTGGACTGAATTCTGCATTCTATAATTATTTAGGGAGGGGACTGAATTCTACAATTCATATTTATTAAGGGAGGGGACTGAATTCTGCATTCGATATTTATTCAAGGAGGGGACTGAATTCTGCATTCTATTTGAATTTAGGGAGGGGGCTGAATACTGCATTTTAAATTTATATAGGGAGGGGACCGAATTCTGCATTCTATAATTATTTAGGGAGGGGACTGAATTCGGCATTCAATATTTATTTAGGGAGGGGACTGAATTCTGCATTTATATTTATTTAGGGAGGGGACTGAATTCTGCATTTATATTTATTTAGGGAGGGGACTGAATACTGCATTTTAAATTTATATAGGGAGGGGACCGAATTCTGCATTCTATAATTATTTAGGGAGGGGACTGAATTCGGCATTCAATATTTATTTAGGGAGGGGACTGAATTCTGCATTTATATTTATTTAGGGAGGGGACTGAATTCTGGATTCTATGCTTATTTAGGGAGGGGACAGAATTCTGCATTTTATATTTAATTAAGAAGAGGACTGAATTCTGCATTCTACATTTATTTAGGGGGTGGGACTGTATTCTGCATTCAATATTTATATAGGGAGGGGACTGAATTCTGCAATCTATATTTATTTAGGGAGGGGACTGAATTCTGCATTCTATATTTATTTAGGGAGAGGACTGAATTCTGCATTTTATCTTTATTTATGGATGGGACTGAAATCTGCATTATATATTTATTTATGGAGGGGACTGAATTCTGCATTTTATATTTATTTATGGATGGGACTGAATTCTGCATTATATATTTATTTAGGGAGGGGACTGAATCTTGCATTGTAGAATTATATATGGAGGGGACTGAATTCTACAATCTATATTTATATAGGGAGGGGACAGAATTCTGCATTTATATTTATTTAGGGAGGGGACTGAATTCAGCATTTTATATTTATTAAGCGGGGGACTGAATTCTGAATTTTATATTTATTTAGGGAGTGGACTAAATTCTGCAATTTATAATTATTTCGGGAGGGGACTGAATTTGCCATTCTGCATTTATTTAGGGACGGGTATGTATTCTGCATTTTATATTTATAAAGGGATCTGACTGAATTCTGCATTCTATATTTATTTAGGGAGGGGACTGAATTCTGCACTCTATATTTATGTAGGGAGGGGACTGAATTCTGCATCTATATTTATTTAGGGAGGGACTGAATTCTGGATTCTATACTTATTTAGGAAGGGGTCTGAATTCTGCAATTTATATTTAATTAGGGAAGGGACTGGATTCTGCAATCGATTTTTATATAGGGTGGGGACTGAATTCTGCATTTTATATTTATTTAGGGAAGGAACGGAATTCTGCATTTTATATTTATTTAGGGAGGGGACTGCATTTTGTATTTATTTAGGGAGGGGACAGAATTCTGCATTTTATATTTATTTAGGGAAGGAACTGAATTCTGCATTTTATATTTATTTCGGGAGGGGACTGAATTCTGTGTTTTATATTGATTTAGGGAGGGGACTGAATTCTGCATTTTATATTGATTTATGGATGGGAAAAAATATGTATTTTATATTTTTTAGTGAGGAGGCTGAATTTTGAATTCTATATTTATTTAGGGAGGGGACAGAATTCTGCATTCTATTTATATTAGCAGGGGACTGCATTCTGCATTTTATATTTATTTAGGGAGGGGACTGAATTCTGCATTTCATATTTATATAGGGAGGGGACTGAATTCTGCATTCAATATTTATTTAGGGAGGGGACTGAATTCTGCATTCTATATTTATATAGGAAAGGGAATGAATTCTGCATTCTATATTTATTTAGGGAGGGGACAGAATTCTGCATTCTATATTTATATTAGCAGGGGACTGCATTCTGCATTTTATATTTATTTAAGGAGGGGACTGAATTCTGAATATTATATTTATTTAGGGAGGGGACAGAATTCTGCATTTTATATTTATTGAGAGAGGGGACTGAATTATGCATTTTATATTTATTTAGGGAGGGGAATGAATTCTCCATTTTATATTTATTGAGAGAGGGGACTGAATTATGCACTTTATATTTATTTAGGGAGGGGACTGAATTCTGCATTCTATATTTATTTAGGGAGTGGACTGAATTCTGAATTTTATATTAATTGAGGGGGGGATTGAATTCTGCATTTTATTTTTATTTCGTGAGGGGTCAAAATTCTGCATTTTATAATTGTTAAGGGAGGGGACTGAATTCTGCATTCTACATTTATTCAGGGGGTGGGACTATATTCTGCATTCTATATTTATTTAGGGAGGGGACTGAATTCTGCACTCTATATTTATATAGGGAGGGGACTGAATTCTGCATCTATATTTATTTAGGGAGGGACTGAATTCTGGATTCTATACTTATTTAGGAAGGGGTCTGAATTCTGCAATTTATATTTAATTAGGGAAGGGACTGAATTCTGCAATCGATTTTTATATAGGGTGGGGACTGAATTCTGCATTTTATATTTATTTAGGGAAGGAAATGAATTCTGCATTTTATATTTATTTAGGGAGGGGACTGAATTCTGTGTTTTATATTGATTTAGGGTGGGGACTGAATTCTGCATTTTATATTGATTTATGGATGGGACAGAATATGTATTTTATATTTTTTAGTGAGGAGGCTGAATTTTGAATTCTATATTTATTTAGGGAGGGGACAGAATTCTGCATTCTATATTTATATTAGCAGGGGACTGCATTCTGCATTTTATATTTATTTAGGGAGGGGACTGAATTGTGCATTTTATATTTATATAAGGAGGGGACTGAATTCTGCATTCAATATTTATTTAGGGAGGGGACTGAATTCTGCATTCTATAATTATTCAGGGAGGGGACTGAATTCTACAATTTATATTTATTCAAGGAGGGGACTGAATTCTGCATTCTATTTGAATTTAGGGAGGGGACTGAATACTGCATTCTATAATTATTTAGGGAGGGGACTGAATTCGGCATTCAATATTTATTTAGGGAGGGGACTGCATTTTGTATTTATTTAGGGAGGGGACAGAATTCTGCATTTTATATTTATTTAGGGAGGGGACTGAATTCTGTGTTTTATATTGATTTAGGGAGGGGACTGAATTCTGCATTTTATATTGATTTATGGATGGGACAGAATATGTATTTTATATTTTTTAGTGAGGAGGCTGAATTTTGAATTCTATATTTATTTAGGGAGGGGACAGAATTCTGCATTCTATATTTATATTAGCAGGGGACTGCATTCTGCATTTTATATTTATTTAGGGAGGGGACTGAATTCTGAATATTATATTTATTTAGGGAGGGGACAGAATTCTGCATTTTATATTTATTGAGAGAGGGGACTGAATAATGCATTTTATATTTATTTAGGGAGGGGAATGAATTCTCCATTTTATATTTATTGAGAGAGTGGACTGAATTATGCACTTTATATTTATTTAGGGAGGGGACTGAATTCTGCATACTATATTGATTTAGGGAGTGGACTGAATTCTGAATTTTATATTAATTGACGGGGGGATTGAATTCTGCATTTTATTTTTATTTCGTGAGGGGTCAAAATTCTGCATTTTATAATTGTTAAGGGAGGGGACTGAATTCTGCATTCTACATTTATTCAGGGGGTGGGACTATATTCTGCTTTCAATATTTATTTAGGGAGGGGACTATTTTCTGCATTTTATATTTATTTCGGGAGGGGACAAAATTCTACATTTTATATATATTTAGGGTTGGGGACTGAATTCTGCATTCTATATTTATTTAGGGAGGGGTCTGAATCTTGAATTGTAGAATTATTCATGGAGGGGACTGAATTCTGCAATCTATATTTATTTAGGGAGGGGACTGAATTCTCAATTTTATAGTTATTTAGGGAGGGGACCGAATTCTGAATCTTATATTTATTTAGGGAGGGGACTCAATTCTGCATTCTAGATTTATATAGGGCTGGGACTGAATTCGGCATTTTATATTGATTTAGGGAGTGGACTGAATTCTGCAATTTATAATTATTTCGGGAGGGGACAAAATTCTGCATTTTATATTTATTGAGAGAGGGGACTGAATTATGCATATTATATTTATATAGGAATGGGACTGAATTCTGCATTTTATATTTATTTAGAGGGTGGACTGAATTCTGCAATTTATAATTATTTCGGGAGGGGACAAAATTCTGCATTTTATATTTATTTTGGGAGGGGACTGAATTCGCCAGTCTACATTTATTTAGGGAGGGGAATGTATTCTGCATTTTATAATTATAAAGGGATCTGACTGAATTCTGCATTTTATATTTATTTAAGGAAGGGACTGAAATCTGCATTATATATTTATTTAGGGAAGGGACTGAATTCTGCATTTTATATTTATTTATGGAGAGGACTGAATTGTGCAATCTATATTGATATAGGGAGGGGACATTATTCTGCAAGTATATTTATTTAGGGAGTGGACTGAATTCTGCAGTTTGTATTTATTTAGGGAGGGCACAGAATTCTGCATTTTACATTTAATTAGGGAGGGGACTGAATTCTGCCTTTTATATTTATTTAGGAAAGGAACTGAATTCTGCATTTTATATTTATATAGGGAGGGGACTGAATTCTGCATTCAATATTTATTTAGGGAGGGGACTGAATTCTGCATTCTATAATTATTTAGGGAGGGGACTGAATTCTACAATTTATATTTATTCAAGGAGGGGACTGAATTCTGCATCTATTTGAATTTAGGGAGGGGACTGAATACTGCATTTTAAATTTATATAGGGAGGGGACCGAATTCTGCATTCTATAATTATTTAGGGAGGGGACTGAATTTTGCATTCTATATTTATTTAGGGAGGGGACTGCATTTTGTATTTATTTAGGGAGGGGACAGAATTCTGCATTTTATATTTATTTAGGGAAGGAACTGAATTCTGCATTTTATATTTATTTAGGGAGGGGACTGAATTCTGTGTTTTATATTGATTTAGGGAGGGGACTGAATTCTGCATTTTATATTTATTTAGGGAAGGAACTGAATTCTGCATATTATATTTATTTAGGGAGGGGACTGAATTCTGTGTTTTATATTGATTTAGGGAGGGGACTGAATTCTGCATTTTAAATTTATATAGGGAGGGGACTGACTTCTGCATTCTATATTTATTTAGGGAGGGTTCTGAATTCTGCATTTTATATTTATTCAGGGAGGGGACTGAATTCTGCATTCTATATTTATTTAGGGAGGGTTCTGAATTCTGCATTTTATATTTATTCAGGGAGGGGACTGAATTCTGCATTCTATATTTATATAGGGAGGGGACTGAATTCTGCATTCTATATTTAATTAGAGAGGGGACGGAATTCTGCATTCTGTATTTATTTAGGGAGGGGACTGAATTCTGCATTCTATATTTATTTAGGGAGGTGACTGAATTCTGCATTCTATATTTATTCAGGAAGGTGACTGAATTCTGCATTCTATTTGAATTTAGGGTGGGGACAGAATTCTGCATTTTATATTTATTTAGGAAAGGAACAAAATTCTGCGTTTTATATTTATTTAGGGAGGGGACTGAATTCTGCATTCTGTATTTATTTAGGGAGGGGACTGAATTCTGCATTCTATATTTATTTAGGGAGGTGACTGAATTCTGCATTCTATATTTATTCAGGAAGGTGACTGAATTCTGCATTCTATTTGAATTTAGGGTGGGGACAGAATTCTGCATTTTATATTTATTTAGGAAAGGAACAAAATTCTGCGTTTTATATTTATTTAGGGAGGGGACTGAATTCTGTGATTTATTTTGATTTAGGGAGGGGAATGAATTTTGCATTTTATATTGATTTATGGATGGGATTGAATTATGCATTTTATATTTTTCATTGTGGGGGCCAAATTCTGAATTCTTTATTTATTTAGGGAGGGGCAGAATTCTGCATTCAATATTTATATTAGGAGGGGACTGAATTCTGAATTTTATATTTATTGTGGGAGGGGACTGAATTCTGCATTTTATATTTATTGGGGGGAACTGAATTCTACATTTCATATTTATTTGGGGAGGGGACAGAATTCTGCATTTTATATTTATTGAGATAGGGCACTGAATTATGCATTTTATATTTATTTAGCGAAGTGATTGAATTATGCATTTTATATTTATTGAGAGAGGGGACTGAATTATGCATTGTATATCTATTTAGGGAGGAGACTGAATTCTGCATTATAGATTTATTTAGGGAGGGGGACTGAATTCTGTGCTCTATATTTATATAGGGAAAGGACAGAATTCTGCATTTATATATATTCAAGGAGGGGACTGAATTCTGGATTCTATACTTATTTAGGGAGGGGACAGAATTCTGCATTTTGTATTTAATTAGGGAAGGGACTGAATTCTGCATTCTACATTTATTTAGGGGGTGGGACTGTATTCTGCATTCAATATTTATACAGTGAGGGGACTGAATTCTGCATTCTATATTTATTTAGGGAGCGGACTGAATTTTGCATTTTTTATTTATTTAGGGAGGGGACTGAATTCTGCATTTTATATTTATTTAGGGAGGGGACTGAATTCTGCATATATACTTATTTATGGAGGGGACTGAATTCTACATTATATATTTATTTAGGGAAGGGACTGAATCTTGCATTGTAGAATTATTTATGGAGGGGACTGAATTCTGCAATCTATATTTATATAGGGAGGGGACAGAATTCTGCATTTTATATTGATTTAGGGAGTGGACTGAATTCTGCATTTTATATTTATTGAGAGAGGGGACTGAATTATGAATTTTATATATATATAGGAATGGGACTGAATTCTGCATTTTATATTTATTTAGGTAGTGGACTGAATTCTGCAATTTATAATTATTTTGGGAGGGGACAAAATTCTGCATTTTATATTTATTTTGGGAGGATACTGAATTCGCCATTCTACATTTATTTAGGGAGGGGAATGTATTCTGCATTTTATATTTATAAAGGGATCTGACTGAATTCTGCATTTTATATTTAGTTAAGGAGGGGACTGATTTCTGCATTATATATTTATTGAGGGAAGCGACTGAATTCTGCATTTTATATTTATTTATGTAGGGGACTGAATTCTGCATTTTAAATTTATATAGGGAGGGGACTGACTTCTGCATTCTATAATTATTTAGGGAGGGGACTGAATTCCGCATTTTATATTTATTTAGGGAGGGGAATGAATTCTGCATTTTATATTGATTTATGGAGGTGATTGAATTATGCATTTTATATTTTTTTATTTGTGGGGGCCAAATTCTGAATTCTATATTTACTTAGGGAGGGGCAGAATTCTGCATTCTATATTTATATCAGGAGGGGACTGAATTCTGAATTTTATATTTATTGAGGGAGGGGACTGAACTCTCCATTTTATATTTATTTAGGGAGGGGACTGAATTCTGAATTTTATATTTATTTGGGGAGGGGACTGAATTCTGCACTTTATATTTATTGAGAGAGGGGACTGAATTATGCAATTTATAGTAATTTAGGGAGGGGAATATATTCTGCATTTTATATTTAATGAGAGAGGGGACTGAATTATGTATTTTATACTTATTTAGGGAGGGGATTGAATTATGCATTTTATATTTAATTATGGAGGGGACTGAATTGTGCATTCTATATTTATTTAGGGAGGCAACTGAATTCTGCATTCTGTTTAAATTTAGGGAGGGGACTGAATTCTGCATTTTAAATTTATATAGGGAGGGGACTAACTTCTGCATTCTATAATTATTTAGGGAGGGGACTGAATTCTGCATTTTATATTTATTCAGGGAGGGGACTGAATTCTGCATTCTATTTGAATTTAGGGTGGGGACTGAATTCTGCTTTTATATTTATATAGGGAGGGGACTGAATTCTGCATTCTATATTTACTTAGGGCAGGGAATGAATTCTGCATTCTTCGTTAATTTATGGAGGGGACTAAATTCTGCATTCTAAATTTAATTAGGGAGTGGACTGTATTCTGCATTCTATATTTATTTAATGACAGGACTGAATTCTGGATTCTGTACTTATTTAGGGAGGCGACAGAATTCTGCATTTTATATTTAATTAGGGAGGGGACTGAATTCTGCAATCAATATTTATATAGGGTGGGGACTGAATTCTGCATTTAAATTTATTTAGGGAGGGGACTGCATTTTATATTTATTTAGGGAAGGAACTGAATTCTGCATTTTATATTTATTTAGGGAGGGGACTGAATTCTGTGATTTACATTGAATTAGGGAGGGGATTGAATTTTGCATTTTACATTTATTTATTGTGGGGGCCAAATTCTGGATTCTATATTTCTTTAGGGAGGGGCAGAATTCTGCATTCTATATTTATATCCGGAGGGGACTGAATTGTGAATTTTATATTTATTGAGGGAGGGGACTGAATTCTGCATTTTATATTTATTTAGGGAGGGGACTGAATTCTGAATTTTATATTTATTTGGGGAGGGGCAGAATTCTGCATTTTATATTTATTGAGAGAGGGGACTGAATCATGCATTTTATATTTATTTAGGGTGGGCAATGTATTCTGCATTTTATATTTATTGAAAGAGTGGACTGAATTATGCTTTTTATATTTATTTAGCGAGGGGATTGAATTATGCATTTTATACTTAATTATGGAGGGGACTGAATTCTGCATTCTATAATTATTTAGGGAGGCGACTGAATTCTGCATTCTATATTTATTTAGGGAGGGGACTGAATTCTGCATTCTATGTTTATTTAGGGAGGTAACTGAATTCTGCATTCTATTTTTATTTAGGGAGGGCTCTGAATTCTGCATTCTATATTTATTCAGGGAGGGGACTGAATTCTGCATTATATTTGAATTTAGGGAGGGGACTGAATTGTGCATTTTATATTTATATAAGGAGGGGACTGAATTCTGCATTCAATATTTATTTAGGGAGGGGACTGAATTCTGCATTCTATAATTATTCAGGGAGGGGACTGAATTCTACAATTTATATTTATTCAAGGAGGGGACTGAATTCTGCATTCTATTTGAATTTAGGGAGGGGACTGAATACTGCATTCTATAATTATTTAGGGAGGGGACTGAATTCGGCATTCAATATTTATTTAGGGAGGGGACTGCATTTTGTATTTATTTAGGGAGGGGACAGAATTCTGCATTTTATATTTATTTAGGGAGGGGACTGAATTCTGTGTTTTATATTGATTTAGGGAGGGGACTGAATTCTGCATTTTATATTGATTTATGGATGGGACAGAATATGTATTTTATATTTTTTAGTGAGGAGGCTGAATTTTGAATTCTATATTTATTTAGGGAGGGGACAGAATTCTGCATTCTATATTTATATTAGCAGGGGACTGAATTCTGCATTTTATATTTATTTAGGGAGGGGACTGAATTCTGAATATTATATTTATTTAGGGAGGGGACAGAATTCTGCATTTTATATTTATTGAGAGAGGGGACTGAATAATGCATTTTATATTTATTTAGGGAGGGGAATGAATTCTCCATTTTATATTTATTGAGAGAGTGGACTGAATTATGCACTTTATATTTATTTAGGGAGGGGACTGAATTCTGCATACTATATTGATTTAGGGAGTGGACTGAATTCTGAATTTTATATTAATTGACGGGGGGATTGAATTCTGCATTTTATTTTTATTTCGTGAGGGGTCAAAATTCTGCATTTTATAATTGTTAAGGGAGGGGACTGAATTCTGCATTCTACATTTATTCAGGGGGTGGGACTATATTCTGCTTTCAATATTTATTTAGGGAGGGGACTATTTTCTGCATTTTATATTTATTTCGGGAGGGGACAAAATTCTACATTTTATATATATTTAGGGTTGGGGACTGAATTCTGCATTCTATATTTATTTAGGGAGGGGTCTGAATCTTGAATTGTAGAATTATTCATGGAGGGGACTGAATTCTGCAATCTATATTTATTTAGGGAGGGGACTGAATTCTCAATTTTATAGTTATTTAGGGAGGGGACCGAATTCTGAATCTTATATTTATTTAGGGAGGGGACTCAATTCTGCATTCTAGATTTATATAGGGCTGGGACTGAATTCGGCATTTTATATTGATTTAGGGAGTGGACTGAATTCTGCAATTTATAATTATTTCGGGAGGGGACAAAATTCTGCATTTTATATTTATTGAGAGAGGGGACTGAATTATGCATATTATATTTATATAGGAATGGGACTGAATTCTGCATTTTATATTTATTTAGAGGGTGGACTGAATTCTGCAATTTATAATTATTTCGGGAGGGGACAAAATTCTGCATTTTATATTTATTTTGGGAGGGGACTGAATTCGCCAGTCTACATTTATTTAGGGAGGGGAATGTATTCTGCATTTTATAATTATAAAGGGATCTGACTGAATTCTGCATTTTATATTTATTTAAGGAAGGGACTGAAATCTGCATTATATATTTATTTAGGGAAGGGACTGAATTCTGCATTTTATATTTATTTATGGAGAGGACTGAATTGTGCAATCTATATTGATATAGGGAGGGGACATTATTCTGCAAGTATATTTATTTAGGGAGTGGACTGAATTCTGCAGTTTGTATTTATTTAGGGAGGGCACAGAATTCTGCATTTTACATTTAATTAGGGAGGGGACTGAATTCTGCCTTTTATATTTATTTAGGAAAGGAACTGAATTCTGCATTTTATATTTATATAGGGAGGGGACTGAATTCTGCATTCAATATTTATTTAGGGAGGGGACTGAATTCTGCATTCTATAATTATTTAGGGAGGGGACTGAATTCTACAATTTATATTTATTCAAGGAGGGGACTGAATTCTGCATCTATTTGAATTTAGGGAGGGGACTGAATACTGCATTTTAAATTTATATAGGGAGGGGACCGAATTCTGCATTCTATAATTATTTAGGGAGGGGACTGAATTTTGCATTCTATATTTATTTAGGGAGGGGACTGCATTTTGTATTTATTTAGGGAGGGGACAGAATTCTGCATTTTATATTTATTTAGGGAAGGAACTGAATTCTGCATTTTATATTTATTTAGGGAGGGGACTGAATTCTGTGTTTTATATTGATTTAGGGAGGGGACTGAATTCTGCATTTTATATTTATTTAGGGAAGGAACTGAATTCTGCATATTATATTTATTTAGGGAGGGGACTGAATTCTGTGTTTTATATTGATTTAGGGAGGGGACTGAATTCTGCATTTTAAATTTATATAGGGAGGGGACTGACTTCTGCATTCTATATTTATTTAGGGAGGGTTCTGAATTCTGCATTTTATATTTATTCAGGGAGGGGACTGAGTTCTGCATTCTATATTTATTTAGGGAGGGTTCTGAATTCTGCATTTTATATTTATTCAGGGAGGGGACTGAATTCTGCATTCTATATTTATATAGGGAGGGGACTGAATTCTGCATTCTATATTTAATTAGAGAGGGGACGGAATTCTGCATTCTGTATTTATTTAGGGAGGGGACTGAATTCTGCATTCTATATTTATTTAGGGAGGTGACTGAATTCTGCATTCTATATTTATTCAGGAAGGTGACTGAATTCTGCATTCTATTTGAATTTAGGGTGGGGACAGAATTCTGCATTTTATATTTATTTAGGAAAGGAACAAAATTCTGCGTTTTATATTTATTTAGGGAGGGGACTGAATTCTGTGATTTATTTTGATTTAGGGAGGGGAATGAATTTTGCATTTTATATTGATTTATGGATGGGATTGAATTATGCATTTTATATTTTTCATTGTGGGGGCCAAATTCTGAATTCTTTATTTATTTAGGGAGGGGCAGAATTCTGCATTCAATATTTATATTAGGAGGGGACTGAATTCTGAATTTTATATTTATTGTGGGAGGGGACTGAATTCTGCATTTTATATTTATTGGGGGGAACTGAATTCTACATTTCATATTTATTTGGGGAGGGGACAGAATTCTGCATTTTATATTTATTGAGATAGGGCACTGAATTATGCATTTTATATTTATTTAGCGAAGTGATTGAATTATGCATTTTATATTTATTGAGAGAGGGGACTGAATTATGCATTGTATATCTATTTAGGGAGGAGACTGAATTCTGCATTATAGATTTATTTAGGGAGGGGGACTGAATTCTGTGCTCTATATTTATATAGGGAAAGGACAGAATTCTGCATTTATATATATTCAAGGAGGGGACTGAATTCTGGATTCTATACTTATTTAGGGAGGGGACAGAATTCTGCATTTTGTATTTAATTAGGGAAGGGACTGAATTCTGCATTCTACATTTATTTAGGGGGTGGGACTGTATTCTGCATTCAATATTTATACAGTGAGGGGACTGAATTCTGCATTCTATATTTATTTAGGGAGCGGACTGAATTTTGCATTTTTTATTTATTTAGGGAGGGGACTGAATTCTGCATTTTATATTTATTTAGGGAGGGGACTGAATTCTGCATATATACTTATTTATGGAGGGGACTGAATTCTACATTATATATTTATTTAGGGAAGGGACTGAATCTTGCATTGTAGAATTATTTATGGAGGGGACTGAATTCTGCAATCTATATTTATATAGGGAGGGGACAGAATTCTGCATTTTATATTGATTTAGGGAGTGGACTGAATTCTGCATTTTATATTTATTGAGAGAGGGGACTGAATTATGAATTTTATATATATATAGGAATGGGACTGAATTCTGCATTTTATATTTATTTAGGTAGTGGACTGAATTCTGCAATTTATAATTATTTTGGGAGGGGACAAAATTCTGCATTTTATATTTATTTTGGGAGGATACTGAATTCGCCATTCTACATTTATTTAGGGAGGGGAATGTATTCTGCATTTTATATTTATAAAGGGATCTGACTGAATTCTGCATTTTATATTTAGTTAAGGAGGGGACTGATTTCTGCATTATATATTTATTGAGGGAAGCGACTGAATTCTGCATTTTATATTTATTTATGTAGGGGACTGAATTCTGCATTTTAAATTTATATAGGGAGGGGACTGACTTCTGCATTCTATAATTATTTAGGGAGGGGACTGAATTCCGCATTTTATATTTATTTAGGGAGGGGAATGAATTCTGCATTTTATATTGATTTATGGAGGTGATTGAATTATGCATTTTATATTTTTTTATTTGTGGGGGCCAAATTCTGAATTCTATATTTATTTAGGGAGGGGCAGAATTCTGCATTCTATATTTATATCAGGAGGGGACTGAATTCTGAATTTTATATTTATTGAGGGAGGGGACTGAACTCTCCATTTTATATTTATTTAGGGAGGGGACTGAATTCTGAATTTTATATTTATTTGGGGAGGGGACTGAATTCTGCACTTTATATTTATTGAGAGAGGGGACTGAATTATGCAATTTATAGTAATTTAGGGAGGGGAATATATTCTGCATTTTATATTTAATGAGAGAGGGGACTGAATTATGTATTTTATACTTATTTAGGGAGGGGATTGAATTATGCATTTTATATTTAATTATGGAGGGGACTGAATTGTGCATTCTATATTTATTTAGGGAGGCAACTGAATTCTGCATTCTGTTTAAATTTAGGGAGGGGACTGAATTCTGCATTTTAAATTTATATAGGGAGGGGACTAACTTCTGCATTCTATAATTATTTAGGGAGGGGACTGAATTCTGCATTTTATATTTATTCAGGGAGGGGACTGAATTCTGCATTCTATTTGAATTTAGGGTGGGGACTGAATTCTGCTTTTATATTTATATAGGGAGGGGACTGAATTCTGCATTCTATATTTACTTAGGGCAGGGAATGAATTCTGCATTCTTCGTTAATTTATGGAGGGGACTAAATTCTGCATTCTAAATTTAATTAGGGAGTGGACTGTATTCTGCATTCTATATTTATTTAATGACAGGACTGAATTCTGGATTCTGTACTTATTTAGGGAGGCGACAGAATTCTGCATTTTATATTTAATTAGGGAGGGGACTGAATTCTGCAATCAATATTTATATAGGGTGGGGACTGAATTCTGCATTTAAATTTATTTAGGGAGGGGACTGCATTTTATATTTATTTAGGGAAGGAACTGAATTCTGCATTTTATATTTATTTAGGGAGGGGACTGAATTCTGTGATTTACATTGAATTAGGGAGGGGATTGAATTTTGCATTTTACATTTATTTATTGTGGGGGCCAAATTCTGGATTCTATATTTCTTTAGGGAGGGGCAGAATTCTGCATTCTATATTTATATCCGGAGGGGACTGAATTGTGAATTTTATATTTATTGAGGGAGGGGACTGAATTCTGCATTTTATATTTATTTAGGGAGGGGACTGAATTCTGAATTTTATATTTATTTGGGGAGGGGCAGAATTCTGCATTTTATATTTATTGAGAGAGGGGACTGAATCATGCATTTTATATTTATTTAGGGTGGGCAATGTATTCTGCATTTTATATTTATTGAAAGAGTGGACTGAATTATGCTTTTTATATTTATTTAGCGAGGGGATTGAATTATGCATTTTATACTTAATTATGGAGGGGACTGAATTCTGCATTCTATAATTATTTAGGGAGGCGACTGAATTCTGCATTCTATATTTATTTAGGGAGGGGACTGAATTCTGCATTCTATGTTTATTTAGGGAGGTAACTGAATTCTGCATTCTATTTTTATTTAGGGAGGGCTCTGAATTCTGCATTCTATATTTATTCAGGGAGGGGACTGAATTCTGCATTATATTTGAATTTAGGGAGGGGACTGAATTCTGCCTTTTATATTTATATAGAGAGGGGACAGAATTCTACATTCTATATTTATTTAGGGCAGGGAATGAATTCTGCATTCTACGTTAATTTATGGAGGAGACTAAATTCTGCATTCTAAATTTATTTAGGGAGGGGATTGAATTCTCTGATTTACACTGATTTAGGGAGGTGAATGTTTTCTGCATTTTATATTGATTTATGGAGGGGATTGAATTTTGCATTTCATATTTTTTTATTTTGGGGTCCAAATTCTGAATTCTATATTTCTTTAGGGAGGGTCAGAATTCTGCATTCTATATTTATAAATGGAGGGGACTGAATTCTGAATTTTATATTTATTTGGGGAGGGGACAGAATTCTGCATTTTATATTTATTGAGAAAGGGGTCTGAATTATGCATTTTATATTGATTTAGGGAGTGGAATGTATTCTGCATTTTATATTTATTGAGAGAGTGGACTGAATTATGCATTTTATATTTATTGAGAGAGGGGACTGAATTATGCATTGTATATCTATTTAGGGAGGGGACTGAATTCTGCATTTTATATTTATTTATGTAGGGGACTGAATTCTTCATTATATATTTATTTAGGGAGGGGACTGAATCTTGCATTGTCGAATTATTTATGGAGGGGACTGAATTCTGCATTTATATTTATTAAGTGTGGGGACTGAATTCTGCATTCTATATTTATACAGGGCTGGGACTGAATTCTGCATTTTATATTGATTTAGGGAGTGGACTGAATTCTGAGTTTTATATTAATTTAGGGAGGGGACTGAATTCAGCATTTTATATTTATTGAGAGAGCGGTCTGAATTATGCATATTATATTTATAAAAGAATGGGACTGAATTCTGCATTATACATTTATTTAGGGAGTGGACTGAATTCTGCAATTCATAATTATTTCTGGAGGGGACAAAATTCTGCATTTTATATTTATAAAGGGAGGTGACTGAATTCTGCATTTTATATTTATATATGGAGGGGTCTGAATTGTGAAATCTATATTGATATAGGGAGGGGACATTATTCTGCATTTATATTTATTTAGGGAATGGACTGAATTCTGCCTTTTATATTTATTTAGGGAGGAGTCTGAATTCTGCATTCTATTTGAATTTAGGTAGGGGAATGAATTCTGCTTTTTATATTTAATTATGGAGGGGTCTGAATTCTGCAATCTATATTTTTTAGGGTGGCGACTGAATTTTGCATTCTATTTGAATTTAGGGAGGCGACTGAATTCTGCATTTTAAATTTATATAGGGAGGGGACTCACTTCTGCATTCTATATTTATTTAGGTGGGAGACTGAATTCTGCATTCTATATTTATTCAGGGAGGGGACTGAATTCTGCATTTTATATTAATTTAGTGATGGGACTGAATTCTGCATTCTACGTTAATTTATGGAGGGGACTATATTCTGCATTCTAAATTTAATTAGGGAAGTGACTGTATTCTGCTTTCTATATTTATTTAATGACGGGACTGAATTCAGGAATCTATACTTATATAGGGAGGGGAGAGAATTCTGCATTTTATATTTATTTAGGGTGGGGAATGAATTCTGCATTCTATATTTATTTAGGGAGGGGACTGAATTCTGCATTCTATATCTATTTAATGAAGGGACTGAATTCTGGATTCTCTACTTATTTAGGGAGGGGACAGAATTCTGCATTTTATATTCAATTAGGGAGGGGACTGAATTCTGCAATCGATATTTATGTAGGTTAGTGACTAAATTCTGCATTAAAATTTATTTGGGGGGGACAGAATTCTGCATTTTATATTTATTTAGGGAAGGAACTGAATTCTGCATTTTATATTTATTTAGGGAGGGGACTGAATTCTGCATTCTATATTTATTTAGGGAGGGGACTGAATTCTGCATTCTATATTTATTTAGGGAGGGGACTGAATTCTGCATTCTATTTGAATTTAGGGAGGGGAATGTATTCTGCTTTTATATTTATATAGGGAGGGGACTGAATTCTGCATTCTATATTTATTTAGGGCGGGGAAGGAATTCTGCATTTTACGTTAATTTATGAGGGGACTAAATTCTGCATTCTAAATTTAATTAGGGAGTGGTCTGTATTCTGCGTTCTATATTTATTTAATGACAGGACTGAATTCAGGATTCTGTACTTATTTAGGGAGGTGACAGAATTCTGCATTTTATATTTAATTAGGGAGGGGACTGAATTCTGCAATCGATATTTATATAGGGTGGAGACTGAATTCTGCATTTAAATTTATTTAGGGAGGGGACTGCATTTTGCACTTATTTAGGGATGGGACAGAATTCTGCATTTTATATTTATTTAGGGAAAGAACTGAATTCTGCATTCTATATTTATATCAGGAGGGGACTGAATTCTGAATTTTATATTTATTGAGGGAGGGGACTGAATTCTGCATTTTATATTTATTTAGGGAGGGGACAGAATTCTGCATTTTATATTTATTGAGAGAGGGGACTGAATTATGCATGTTATATTTATTTAGTGAGGGGAATGAATTATGCATTTTATACTTAATTATGGAGGGGACTGAATTCTGCATTCTATAATTATTTAGGGAGGGGACTGAATTCTGCATTTTATATTTATTTAGGGAGGGGACTGAATTCTGCATTTTATATTTATTTAGGGAGGGGACTGAATTCTGCATTCTATATTTATTTAGGGAGGGCACTGAATTCTGCATTCTATATTAATTTAGGGAGGGGACTGAATTCTGCATTCTATGTTAATTTAGGGAGGTGACTGAATTCTGCATTCTATATTTATTTAGGGAGGGGACTGAATTCTGCAATCTATATTTATTCAGGGAGGGGACTGAATTCTGCATTATATTTGATTTAGGGAGGGGACTGAATTCTGCAATCGATATTTATATAGGGTGGAGACTGAATTCTGCATTTAAATTTATTTAGGGAGGGGACTGCATTTTGCACTTATTTAGGGATGGGACAGAATTCTACATTTTATATTTATTTAGGGAAAGAACTGAATTCTGCATTCTATATTTATATCAGGAGGGGACTGAATTCTGCATTTTATATTTATTGAGGGAGGGGACTGAATTCTGCATTTTATATTTATTTAGGGAGGGGACAGAATTCTGCATTTTATATTTATTGAGAGAGGGGACTGAATTATGCATGTTATATTTATTTAGTGAGGGGAATGAATTATGCATTTTATACTTAATTATGGAGGGGACTGAATTCTGCATTCTATAATTATTTAGGGAGGGGACTGAATTCTGCATTTTATATTTATTTAGGGAGGGGACTGAATTCTGCATTCTGTATTTATTTAGGGAGGGCACTGAATTCTGCATTCTATATTAATTTAGGGAGGGGACTGAATTCTGCATTCTATGTTTATTTAGGGAGTGGACTGAATTCTGCATTTTATATTTATTTAGGGAGGGGACTGAATTCTGCATTCTATATTTATTTAGGGAGGGCACTGAATTCTGCATTCTATATTTATTTAGGGAGGGGAATCAATTCTGCATTTTGTATTGATTTAGGGAGGTGACTGAATTCTGCATTCTATATTTATTTAGGGAGGGGACTGAATTCTGCAATCTATATTTATTCAGGGAGGGGACTGAATTCTGCATTATATTTGATTTAGGGAGGGGACTGAATTCTGCTCTTTATATTTATATAGGGAGGGGACAGAATTCTGCAATCTATATTTATTTAGGGCGGGGAATGAATTCTGCATTCTACGTTAATTTATGGAGGGGACTAAATTCTGCATTCTAAATTTAATTAGGGAGTGGACTGTATTCTGTGTCCTATATGTATTTAATGACAGGACTGAATTCTGGATTCTGTACTTATTTAGAGAAGCGACAGAATTCTGCATTTTATATTTATTTAGGGAGGGGAATCAATTCTGCATTTTGTATTGATTTATGGAGGGGATTGAATTTTGCATTTTATATTTTTTTATTGTGGGGGCCAAATTCTGAATTCTATATTTCTTTCGGGAGGGGCAGAATTCTGCATTCTATATTTATATCAGGAGGGGACTGAATTCTGCATTTTATATTTATTTAGGGAGGGGACAGAATTCTGCATTTTATATTTATTGAGAGAGGGGACTGAATTATGCATGTTATATTTATTTAGTGAGGGGAATGAATTATGCATTTTATACTTAATTATGGAGGGGACTGAATTCTGCATTCTATAATTATTTAGGGAGGGGACTGAATTCTGCATTTTATATTTATTTAGGGAGGGGACTGAATTCTGCATTCTGTATTTATTTAGGGAGGGCACTGAATTCTGCATTCTATATTAATTTAGGGAGGGGACTGAATTCTGCATTCTATGTTTATTTAGGGAGTGGACTGAATTCTGCATTTTATATTTATTTAGGGAGGGGACTGAATTCTGCATTCTATATTTATTTAGGGAGGGCACTGAATTCTGCATTCTATATTAATTTAGGGAGGGGACTGAATTCTGCATTCTATGTTAATTTAGGGAGGTGACTGAATTCTGCATTCTATATTTATTTAGGGAGGGGACTGAATTCTGCAATCTATATTTATTCAGGGAGGGGACTGAATTCTGCATTATATTTGATTTAGGGAGGGGACTGAATTCTGCTCTTTATATTTATATAGGGAGGGGACAGAATTCTGCAATCTATATTTATTTAGGGCGGGGAATGAATTCTGCATTCTACGTTAATTTATGGAGGGGACTAAATTCTGCATTCTAAATTTAATTAGGGAGTGGACTGTATTCTGTGTCCTATATGTATTTAATGACAGGACTGAATTCTGGATTCTGTACTTATTTAGAGAAGCGACAGAATTCTGCATTTTATATTTATTTAGGGAGGGGAATCAATTCTGCATTTTGTATTGATTTATGGAGGGGATTGAATTTTGCATTTTATATTTTTTTATTGTGGGGGCCAAATTCTGAATTCTATATTTCTTTCGGGAGGGGCAGAATTCTGCATTCTATATTTATATCAGGAGGGGACTGAATTCTGAATTTTATATTTATTTGGGGAGGGGACAGAATTCTGCATTTTATATTTATTGAGAGAGGGGACTGAATTATCCATTTTATATTTATTTAGGGAGGGGAATGTGTTCTGCATTTTATATTTATTGAGAAAGGGGACTGAATTATGCATTTTATATTTATTTAGGGAGGTGATTGAATTATGCATTTTATATTTATTGAGAGAGGGGACTGAATTATGCATTGTATATCTATTTAGGGAGGGGACTGAATTCTGCATTTTATATTTATTTATGTAGGGGACTGAATTCTGCATTATATATTTATTTAGGGAGTGGACTGAATCTTGCATTGTCGAATTATTTATGGAGGGGATTGAATTCTGCATTTTACATTAATTTATGGAGGGGTCTATATTCTGCATTCTAAATTTAATTAGGGAGGCGACTGTATTCTGCTTTCTATGTTAATTTAATGACGGGACTGAATTCAGGAATCTATACTTATTTAGGGAGGGGTGAGAATTCTGCATTTTATATTTAATTAGGGAGAGGACTGAATTCTGCAATCAATATTTATACAGGGTGCGGACTGAATTCTGCATTCTATATTTATTTAGGGATGGGACTGCATTTTGTACTTATTTAGGGAGGGGACAGAATTCTGCTTTTTATATTTATTTGGGGAAGGAACTGAATTCTGCATTTTATATTTATTTAGGGAGGGGACTGAATTCTGCATTCTATATTTATATTGGGAGGGGACTGAATTCTGGATATTATATTTATTGAGAGAGGGTCTGGATTATGCATTTTATATTTATTTAGGAAGGGGATTGAATTATGCAATTAATATTTATTTAGGGAAGGGACTGAATTCGGTGTTTTATATTGATTTAGGGAGGGGAATGAATTCTGCTTTTTATATTTATATAGCGAAGGGACTGAATTCTGCATTCTATATTTATTTAGGGAGGGGACTGAATTCTGCATTTTACGTTAATTTATGGAGGGGACTATATTCTGCATTCTAAGTTTAATTAGGGAGGCGACTGTATTCTGCTTTCTATGTTTATTTAATGACGGGACTGAATTCAGGAATCTATACTTATTTCGGGAGGGGAGAGAATTCTGCATTTTATATTTATTTAGGGAGGGGACTGAATTCTGCATTCTATATTTATTTAGGGATGGGACTGCATTTTGTATTTATTTGGGGAAGGAACTGAATTCTGCATTTTATATTTATTTATGGAGGGGACTGAATTCTGTGATTTATATTGATTTAGAGAGGGGAATGAATTCTGCATTTTATATTGATTTAGGTAGGGGATTGGATTATGCAGTTTATATTTTTTTATTGTGGTGGCCAAATACTGAATTCTATATTTATTTAGGGAGGGCCAGAATTCTGCATTCTATATTTATATTAGGAGGGGACTGAATTCTGGATTTTATATTTGTTGAGGGAGGGGACTGACTTCTGCATTTTATATATATTTAGGGAGGGGACTGAATTCTGAATTTTATATTTGTTTGGGGAGGCGACAGAATTCTGCATTTTATATTCATTGAGTGAGAGGACTGAATTATGCGTTTTCTATTTATTTAGGGAAGGGAATGTATTCTGCATTTGATATTTATTTAGGGAGGGGACTGAATTCTGAATTTTATATTTGTTTGGGAAGGCGACAGAATTCTGCATTTTATATTCATTGAGTGAGGGGACTGAATTATGCATTTTATATTTATTTAGGGAAGGGATTGAATTATGTATTTCATATTAATTGAGAGAGGGAACTGAGTTATGAATTTTATACCTATTTAGGGAGGGGACAAAATTCTGCACTTTATATTTATTTAGGGAGGGGACTGTATTCTGCTTCCTATAGTTATTTAGGGAGGGGATTGAATTCAGCATTTTATATTTATTTAGGGAGGGGACTGAATTCAGCTTTTTACATTTTTTTAAGGAGGGGACTGAATTCTGCACTCTACATTTATTTAAGGAGGGGAATGTATTCTGCATCTATATTTATTTAGGGACGGGACTGAATTCTGCATTCTATTTGATTTTAGGGAGGGAACTGACTTCTGCATTCTCTAATTATTTAGGGAGAAGACTGAATTCTGCATTTTATATTTATTTAGGGAGGGGACTGAATTCTGCATTTTATATTTATAAAGGGAGGGGATTGAATTCTGCATTCTATATTTATTTGGGGGGGGGATGAATTCTGCATTCTATATTTATTTAGGGAGGGGACTGAATTCTGCATTTTATATTAATTTAGGGAGTGGACTGAATTCTGCATTCTATGTTTATTTAGGGAGGGGACTGAATACTGCTTTCTATATTTATTTAGGGAGGGAACTGAATTCTGCATTTTATCTTTATTCATGAAGAAGACTGAATTCTGCATTCTATTTAATTTAGGGAGGGGACTGAATTCTGCATTCTATATTTATTTAAGCAGGGGACTGATTTCTGCATTCTATCTTTATTCATGAAGAAGACTGATTTCTGCATTCTATTTAATTTAGGGAGGGGACTGAAATCTGCATTCTATATTTATTTTGGGAGGGGACTGAAATCTGCATTTTACTTTAATTTTTGGACGGGACTATATTCTGCATTCTAAATTTAATTAGGGAGGGGACTGTATTCTGCTTTCTATGTTTATTTAATGACGGGACTGAATTCAGGAATCTACACTTATTTAGTGATGGGAGAGAATTCTGCATTTTATATTTAATTAGGGAGGGAACTGAATTCTGAATTCTATATTTATTTAAGCAGGGGACTGAATTCTACATTTTATATTAATTTAGGGAGTGGACTGAATTCTGCATTCTATGTTTATTTAGGGAGGGAACTGAATTCTGCATTCTATATTTATTTAGGGATGGGACTGAATTCTGCATTCTATTTGAATTTAGGGAGGGGACTGAATTCTGCATTTTAATTTTATGTAGGGAGGGGACTGACTTCTGCATTCTATATTTATATAGGGAGGGGATTGAATTCTGCATTCTATATTTATTTAGGGGGGCGAGACTGAATTCTGCATTCTATATTTATTTGGGGAGGGGACTGAATTCTGCAATCTATGTTTATTTAGGGAGGGGACTGAATTCTGCATTCTATATTTATTTAGGGAGGGGACTGAATTCTGCATTTTATATATATTTGGGGAGGGGACTGAATTCTGCATTCTATGTTTATTTAGGGAGAGAACTGAATTCTGCAATCTATATTTATTTAGGGAAGGGACTTAATTCTGCATTTTGCAGTAATTTATGGAGGGGACTATATTTTGCATTCTAAATTTAATTAGGGAGGGGACTGTATTCTTCGTTCTATGTTTATTTAATGACGGGTCTGAATTCTGGAATCTATACTTATTTTGGAAGGGACAGAATTCTGCATTTTATCTTTAATTATGGAGGGGACTAAATTCTGCTATCGATATTTATACAGGGTGGGGACTGAATTCTGCATTAAAATTTATTTAGGGAGGGGACTTCATTTTGTATTTATTTAGGGAGAGGACAAAATTCTGCTTTTTATATTTATTTGGGGAGGAACTGAATTCTGGATATTATATTTATTGAGGCAGGGAACTAAATTCTTCCTTTTGTATTTATTTAGGGAAGGGAATGAATTTTGCGTTTTATATTTATTGAGAGAGGGGACTGAATTAGGCATTTTATATTTATTTAGTGGGGGAATGTATCCTGCATTTTATATTTATTGAGAGAGGGGACTGAATTATGCATTTTATATTTATTTAGGGAGGGGGACTGAATTCTGTGTTTTATATTGATTTAGGGAGGGGAATGAATTCTGCATTTTATATTAAATTATGGAGGGGTCTGAATTCTGCATTCTATATTTATTTAGGGAGGCGACTGAATTCTGCATTCTATTTGAATTAAGGGAGGGTACTGAATTCTGCATTTTAAATTTATATAGGGATGGGACTGACTTCTGCGCTCTATAATTATTTAGGGAGGTGCCTGAATTCTGCATTTTATATTTATTTAGGGAGGGGACTGAATTCTGCATTCTATATTTATATAGGGAGGGGACTGCATTCTGCATCTTATATTTAATTAGGGAGGGGACTGAATTCTGCATTCTATATTTATATAAGGAGGGGACAGGATTCTGCATTTTATATTTAATTAGGGAGGGGACTGAATTTTGCATTTGATATTTATATATGGTGGGGACTGAATTCTGCATTTAAATTTATTTTGGGAGGGGACTGCATTTTGTATTTATTTAGGGAGGGGACAGAATTATGCATTTTCCATTTATTTGGGAAAGCATCCGAACTCGGCATTTTATATTTATTTAGGGAGGGGACTCAATTCTGTGTTTTATATTGATTTAGGGAGGGGAATGAATTCTGCATTTTATATTGATTTATGGAGGAGATTAAATTATGCATTTTATATTTTTTTATTGTGGGGGCCAAATTCTGAATTTTATATTTATATAAGGAGGGGAAGAATTCTGCATTTTATGTTTATATTAGGAGGGGACTGAATTCTGGATTTTATATTTATTGAGGGAGGTGACAGAATCCTACATTTTATATTTATTGAGAGAGGGGACTGACTTATGCATTTTATATTTATTTAGGGAGGGGAATGAATTATTCATTTTATGTCTATTTAGGGAGGGGACTAAATTCTGCATTTTATATTTATTTAGGGAGGGGACTGAATTCTACATTATAAATTCATTTAGGAGGGGGACTGAATCCTGCATTGTAGAATTATTTATGGAGTGGACTGAATTCTGCAATCTATATTTATATAGGGTGGGGACAGAATTCTGCCTTTATATTTATTGAGGGAGGGGACTGAATCTGCATTTATATTTATTTAGGGAGGGGTCTGAATTCAGCATTTTATATTTATTAAGGGAGGGGACTGAATTCTGCATTTTATATTTATTTAGGGAGGGGAGTGAATTCTGAATTTTATATTTATTTAGGGAGGGGACTCAATTCTGCATTCTATCTTTATATCAGGTGGGGACTGAATTCTGCATTTTATATTGATATAGGGAGTGTACTGAGCTCTGAGCGGGGACTGAATTCAGCATTTTATATTTATTGAGAGAGGGGGCTGAATTATGCATATTATATTTATATAGCAATGGGACTGAATTCTGCATTTTATATTTATTTAGGGAGGGGACTGAATTCTGCAATTTATAATTATTTCGGGAGGGGACAAAATTCTGCATTTTATATTTATTTTGGGAGGGGACTGATTTCACCATTCTACATTTATTTTGGGAGGGGAATGTATTCTGCATTTTATATTTATAAAGGGATCTGACTGCATTCTGCAGTATATATTTATATAGGTAGGGGATTGAATTCTGCATTTTATATTTATTTAGGTGGGGACTGAATTTTGCATTCTATATTTATTTAGGGAGTGGATTGAAATCTGCATTTTATATTTATATAGGGAGGGGAATGTTTTCTGCATTTTATATTTATTGAGAGGGGAGACAATTCTGCATTTTATATTTATTTAGGCAGGGGATTGAATTATGCATTTCATATTAATTTAGGCAGGGAAATGTATTCTATATTCATATAGGGAGGTGATTGAATGCTGCATTATATATTTATTTATGGAGGGGCTGATTTCTGCATTGTAGAATTATTTATGCAGGCGAGTTAATTCTGCAAGCTATATTTATATAGGGAGCGGACAGAATACTGCATTTATATTTATTTAGGCTGGGGACTGAATTCTGCATTCTATATTTATATAGGGAGGGACTGAGTTCTGCATTTTATATTTATTTAGGGAGGGGACTGAATTCTGCATTTTATATTTATTTAGGTAGGGGACTGAATTCTGCATTTTGTATTTATTTAGGTAGGGGATTGAAATCTGCACTCAACATTTAGATAGGAAGGGGAGTGAATTCTGCGTTTTATATTTAGTTAGGGAGGGGACTGAATTCTGCTTTCTATATTTATATAGGATGGGGACTGAATTCTGCATTCTATATTCATTTAGGGAGGGGACTGAATTCTGCATTTTAGATTTATTTAGGGAGGGGACCGAATTCTGCATTCTATATTTATATAGGAAGGGGATTGAATTATGCATTCTATAGTTATTTGGAATGGGACTGAATTCTGAATTCTATATTTATTTCGGAAGGGGACTGAATTATGCATTCTATATTTATTTAGGAGGGGAATGAAGTCTGCGTTTGATATTTATTTAGGAGGGGACTGAATTCTGCTTTTCATATTTATTTAGTGAGGGGACTTAATTCTGCATTCTATATTTATATTGAATGGGGACAGAATCCTGCATTCTATATTCATTTAGGGAGGAGACTGAATTCTGCATTCTATATTTATTTAGGGAGGGGACTGAATTCTGCTTTCTATATATATTTAGGAGTGGACTGAATTCGGCATTTTATGCTTATTTCGGGAGGGGACTTAATTCTACATTCTAATTTTATAGAGGAATGGGACTGAATTCTGCATTCTATCTTTATTTAGGGAGGGGGCTTAATTCGGCATTCTGTATTTATTTAGGGAAGGGACTGAATTCTGCATTCTATATTTATTTAGGGAGGGGACTGAATTCTGCATTGGATAATTATTTAGGGAGGGGACTGAATTCTGCATTCTATGTTTATATAGGAAAGGGATTGAATTATGCATTCTATATTTATTTGGAATGGGACTGAATTCTGAATTCTATATTTATTTCGGAAGGGGACAGAATTATGCATTCTATGTTTATTTAAGAGGGGAATGAATTCTGCAATTGATATTTATTTAGGAGTGGACTGAATTCTGCATTTTATATTTATTTAGGGAGGGGACTGAATTCTGCATTCAATATTTTATAGGAAGGGGACCGAATTCTGCATTCTATATGCATTTAGGGAGGGGACTGAATTCTGCATTCTATATTTATTTAGGGAAGGGATTGAATTTTGCATTCTATATTTATTTAGGTAGGGGACTGATTTCTGCATTTTATATTCATTTAGGGAGGGGACTGAATTCTGCATTCTATATTTATATAGGAAGGGGATTGAATTCTGCATTTTATATTTATTTATGGATAGGACTGAATTCTGTATTCGATATTTATTTAGTGAAGGGACTGATATCTGCACTCTATTTATTTAGGGAGGGGACTGAATTCTGCATTCTGTATTCATTTAGGGAGGGGACTAAATTCTACATTCTATGTTTATTTAGGAGTGGACTGAATTCTGCATTCTATATTTATATAGGAAGGGGATTGAATTCTGCATTTCATATTTATTTAGGGAGGGGACTGAATTCTGCCTTCCATATTTATTTAGGAAGGGGACTGAATTCTGCATTCTATATTTATTTAGGGAGGGGTATGATTTCTGGATTCTATATTTATTTAGGGAGGGGTATGAATGCTGCATTTTTTATTTATTTAGGGAGGGGACTGAATTCTGCATTTTATATTTATTTAGGGAGGGGACTGAATTCTGCATTCTATATTTATATAGGAAGAGGACTCCATTCTGCATTCTATATTCATTTAGGGAGGGGACTGAATTCTGCATTCTATATTTATTTAGGAGTGGACTGAATTCTGAATATTAGATTTAATTAGGGAGGGGACTGAATTCTGCATTCTATATTTATATAGGAAGGGGATTGAATTCTGCATTCTATATTTCTTTATGGATAGGACTGAATTCTGTATTTGATATTTATTTAGGGAGGGGAGTGATTTCTGCAATCTATTTATTTAGGGAGGGGACTGAATTCTACATTCTATATTTATTCAGAGAGGGGACTGAATTCTTCATTGTATATTTATATAGGAAGGGGACTGAATTCTGCATTCTATGTTTATTTAGGGAGGGCACCAAAATCTGCATTCTATATTTATTTATGGGGGGGACTGAATTCTGCATTCTATATTTAAATAGGGAGGCGATTGAATTCTGCATTCTATATTTATTTATGGGGGGGACTGAATTCTGCATTCTATATTTAAATAGGGAGGCGATTGAATTCTGCATTCTATATTTATTTATGGACGGGACTGAATTCTGCATTCTATATTTATTTAGGGAGGGGATTGAATACTGCCTTCTATATTTATATAGGAAGGGAACTAAATTATGCATTATATATTAATTTAGGAGGGGAAAAAATTCTGCATTTTATATTTATTTAGGGAGGGGACAGAATTCTGCATTCTATATTTAAATAGGGAGGCGATTGAATTCTGCATTCTATATTTATTTATGGAGGGGACTGAATTCTGCATTCTATATTTATTTAGGGAGGGGATTGAATACTGCCTTCTATATTTATATAGGAAGGGAACTAAATTATGCATTATATATTAATTTAGGAGGGGAAAAAATTCTGCATTTTATATTTATTTAGGGAGGGGACAGAATTCTGCATTCTATATTTAAATAGGGAGGCGATTGAATTCTGCATTCTATATTTATTTATGGAGGGGACTGAATTCTGCATTCTATATTTATTTAGGGAGGGGATTGAATACTGCCTTCTATATTTATATAGGAAGGGAACTAAATTATGCATTATATATTAATTTAGGAGGGGAAAAAATTCTGCATTTTATATTTATTTAGGGAGGTGACTGAATTCTGCATTCTATCTATATTTAGGGAGGGGACTGAATTCTGCATTCTATATTTATTTAGGGACTGCACTGAATTCTGCATTTTATATTTATTTATGGAGAGGACTGAATTCTGCATTCTATATTTATTTAGGGAGGGGACTGAATTCTGCATTGGATAATTATTTAGGGAGGGGACTGAATTCTGCATTCTATGTTTATATAGGAAAGGGATTGAATTATGCATTCTATATTTATTTGGAATGGGACTGAATTCTGAATTCTATATTTATTTCGGAAGGGGACAGAATTATGCATTCTATATTTATTTAAGAGGGGAATGAATTCTGCAATTGATATTTATTTAGGAGTGGACTGAATTCTGCATTTTATATTTATTTAGGGAGGGGACTGAATTCTGCATTCAATATTTTATAGGAAGGGGACCGAATTCTGCATTCTATATGCATTTAGGGAGGGGACTGAATTCTGCATTCTATATTTATTTAGGGAAGGGATTGAATTTTGCATTCTATATTTATTTAGGTAGGGGACTGATTTCTGCATTTTATATTTATTTAGGGAGGGGACTGAATTCTGTATTCTATATTTGTTTAAGGATGGGACTGAATTCTTCATTGTGTTTTTATATAGGAAGGGGACTGAATTCTGCATTCGATATTCATTTTGGAGTGGGCTGAATTCTGCATTTTAGATTTAATTAGGGAGGGTACTGAATTCAGCATTCTATATTTATATAGGAAGGGGATTGAATTCTGCATTTTATATTTATTTATGGATAGGACTGAATTCTGTATTCGATATTTATTTAGTGAAGGGACTGATTTCTGCACTCTATTTATTTAGGGAGGGGACTGAATTCTGCATTCTGTATTCATTTAGGGAGGGGACTAAATTCTACATTCTATGTTTATTTAGGAGTGGACTGAATTCTGCATTCTATATTTATATAGGAAGGGGATTGAATTCTGCATTTCATATTTATTTAGGGAGTGGACTGAATTCTGCCTTCCATATTTATTTAGGAAGGGGACTGAATTCTGCATTCTATATTTATTTAGGGAGGGGTATGATTTCTGGATTCTATATTTATTTAGGGAGGGGTATGAATGCTGCATTTTTTATTTATTTAGGGAGGGGACTGAATTCTTCATTTTATATTTATTTAGGGAGGGGACTGAATTCTGCATTCTATATTCATTTAGGGAGGGGACTGAATTCTGCATTCTATATTTATTTAGGAGTGGACTGAATTCTGCATATTAGATTTAATTAAGGAGGGGACTGAATTCTGCATTCTATATTTATATAGGAAGGGGATTGAATTCTGCATTCTATATTTCTTTATGGATAGGACTGAATTCTGTATTTGATATTTATTTAGGGAGGGGAGTGATTTCTGCAATCTATTTATTTAGGGAGGGGACTGAATTCTTCATTGTATATTTATATAGGAAGGGGACTGAATTCTGCATTCTATGTTTATTTAGGGAGGGCACCAAAATCTGCATTCTATATTTATTTATGGGGGGGACTGAATTCTACATTCTATATTTAAATAGGGAGGTGATTGAATTCTGCATTCTATATTTATTTATGGACGGGACTGAATTCTGCATTCTATATTTATTTAGGGAGGGGATTGAATACTGCCTTCTATATTTATATAGGAAGGGAACTAAATTATGCATTATATATTAATTTAGGAGGGGAAAAAATTCTGCATTTTATATTTATTTAGGGAGGGGACAGAATTCTGCCTTCTATATTTAAATAGGGAGGCGATTGAATTCTGCATTCTATATTTATTTATGGAGGGGACTGAATTCTGCATTTTATATTTATTTAGGGAGGGGATTGAATACTGCCTTCTATATTTATATAGGAAGGGAACTAAATTATGCATTATATATTAATTTAGGAGGGGAAAAAATTTTGCATTTTATATTTATTTAGGGAGGAGACTGAATTCTGCATTCTATCTATATTTAGGGAGGGGACTGAATTCTGCATTCTATATTTATTTAGGGACCGCACTGAATTCTGCATTTTATATTTATTTATGGAGAGGACTGAATTCTGCATTCTATGTTTATTTAGGAGTGGACTGAATTCTGCATTTTAGATTTACTTAGGGAGGGGACTGAATTCTGCATTCTATATTTATATAGGAAGGGGATTGAATTCTGACTTTTATATTCATGTAGGGAGTGGACTGAATTCTGCCTTCTATATTTATTTAGGAAGGGGACTGAATTGTGCATTCTATATTTATTTAGGGATAGGACTTATTTCTGGATTCTATATTTATTTAGGGAGGGTACTAAATGCTGAATTTTTTACTTATTTAGGGAGGGGACTGAATTCTGCATTTTATAATTATTTAGGGAGGGGACTGAATTCTGCATTCAATATTTATTTAGGGAGCGCGCTGCATTCTGCATTCTATATTTATATAGGAAGCGGACTGCATTCTGCATTCTATATTCATTTAGGGAGGGGACTGAATTCTGCAATCTATTTATTTTGGGAGGGGACTGAATTCTACATTCTATATTTATTTAGGGAGGGGACTGAATTTTTCATGGTATACTTATATAGGAAGGGGACTGAATTCTGCATTCTATTTTTATTTAGGGAGGGCGCCAAAATCTGCATTCTATATTTATTTATGGGGGGACTGAATTCTGTATTCGATATTTATTTAGGCAGAGGACTGATTTCTGCAATCTATATTTATTTAGGAAGGGGACTGAATTCAGCATTTTATATTTAATTAGGGAGGGGACTGAATTCTGCACTCTATATTTATATAGGAAGGGGAGTGAATTCTGCATTTTATATTTAGTTAGGGAGGGGACTGAATTCTGCTTTCTATATTTATATAGGATGGGGACTGAATTCTGCATTCTATATTCATTTAGGGAGGGGACTGAATTCTGCATTCTCTATTTATTTAGGAGTGGACTGAATTCTGCATTTTAGATTTATTTTGGGAGGGGACCGAATTCTGCATTCTATATTTATATAGGAAGGGGATTGAATTATGCATTCTATATTTATTTAGGAAGGGAATGAAGTCTGCGTTTGATATTTATTTAGGAGGGGACTGAATTCTGCTTTTCATATTTATTTAGTGAGGGGACTTAATTCTGCATTCTATATTTATTTTGAATGGGGACAGAATCCTGCATTCTATATTCATTTAGGGAGGAGACTGAATTCTGCATTCTATATTTATTTAGGGAGGTGACTGAATTCTGCATTCTATATATATTTGGAGTGGACTGAATTCGGCATTTTATGCTTATTTAGGGAGGGGACTTAATTCTACATTCTAATTTTATAGAGGAATGGGACTGAATTCTCGATTTTATTTTCATTTAGGGAGGGGACTTAATTCGGTATTCTGTATTTATTTAGGGAGGGGACTGAATTCTGCATTGGATAATTATTTAGGGAGGGGACTGAATTCTGCATTCTATGTTTATATAGGGAAGGGATTGAATTATGCATTCTATATTTATTTGGAATGGGGCTGAATTCTGAATTCTATATTTATTTCGGAAGGGGACAGTATTAGGCATTCTATATTTATTTAAGAGGGGAATGAATTCTGCAATTGATATTTATTTAGGAGGGGAAGAAATTCTGCATTTTATATTTATTTAGGGAGGGGACTGAATTCTGCATTCTATATATATTTAGGGAGGGGACTGAATTCTGCATTCTATATTTATTTAGGGACCACACTGAATTCTGCATTCTATATTTATTTATGGAGGGGATTGAATTCTGCATTCTATACTTATTTAGGGAGGGGACTGAATTCTGCATTCTATATTTATTTAGGGACCGGACTGAATTCTGCATTTTATATTTATTTATGGAGAGGACTGAATTCTGTATTAGATATTTATTTATGGATGGGACTGCATTCTGCATTCTATATTTGTTTATTGAGTGGACTGAATTCTTCATTTTATATTTGTTTAGGGAAGGGACTGAATTCTGCATTTTATATTTATTTAGAGAGAGGACTGAATACAGTATTCGATATTTATTTAGGGAGGAGACTGAATTCTACAGTATTTGTTTATTTAGAGATGGGACTGAATTCTGCATTTTCTATTTGTTTAGGTAGGGGACTGAATTATGCATTCTACATTTGTTTAGGGAGGGGACTGAATTCTACAGTTTTTGTTTATTTTGAGAAGGGACTGAATTCTGCCTTTTATATTTTTTTAGGGAGGGGACTGAATTCTGCATTTTTTATTTATTTATGGAGAGGACTGAATTCAGTATTCGATATTTATTTAGGGAGGAGACTGAATTGTACAGTTTTTGTTTATTTAGAGATGGGACTGGATAATGCATTCTATATTTATTTAGGGAGGGCACTGAATTCTGCATTCTATATTTGTTTAGCAAGGGGACTGGTTTCTACAGTTTTTGTTTATTTAGAGATGGGAATGAATTCTGCATTTTATATTTATTTAGGGACCGGACTGAATTCTGAATTTATATTTATTTATGGAGAGGACTGAATTCTGTATTCGATATTTATTTAGGGAGGGGACTGAATTCTGCATTTTCTATTTATATACGGAGTGGACTGAATTCTGCATTCTATATTCATTTACGGAGGGGACTGAATTCTGCATTCTTTATTTATATAGTAAGGTGACTGAATTCTGCATTCTATATTCATTTAGGGAGGGGACTGAATTCTGCATTCTATATTTATATAGGAAGGGGAGTGAATTCTGCATTTTATATTCATTTAGGGAGTGGACTGAATTCTTCATTCTATATTTATTTAGGGAGGGGACTGATTTATGCACTCTATTTATTTAGGAAGGGTACTGAATTCAGCATTTTATATTTAATTAGGAAGAGGAGTGAATTCTGCATTTTATATTCATTTAGGGAGTGGACTGAATTCTGCCTTCTATATTTCAATAGGGAGGGGACTGAATTCTGCATTCTATATTTGTATAGGAAGGTGACTGAATTCTGCATTTTATATTCATTTAGGGAGGGGACTGAATTCTGCATTCTGTATATATATAGGAAGGTGACTGAATTCTGCATTCTATATTCATTTAGGGAGTGGACTGAATTCTGCATTCTATGTTTATTTAGGAGTGGAGTGAATTCTGCATTTTAGATTTAATTAGGGAGGGGGCTGAATTCTGCAATCTATATTTATAGAGGAAGGGGAGTGAATTCTCCATTTTATATTCATGTAGGGAGTGGACTGAATTCTGCCTTCTATATTTATTTAGGGAGGGGACTGAATTCTGCATTCTATATTTCTTTAGGGAGGGGACTGATTTCTGGACTCTATATTTATTTCTGGAGGGGACTTATTTCTGCATTTTATATTTATTTAGGGAGGGGACTTAATTCTGCATTTTATATTTATTTAGGGAGGGGACTTAATTCTGCATTTTATATTTATTTAGGGAAAAGAGTGATTTCTGCATTCTATATTTATTTAGGGAGGAGACTGAATTCTGCATTCTATATTTATATAGGGAGCGGACTGAATTCTGCATTCTATACTTATTTATGGGGGGGTACTGAATTATGCATTCTATATTTATATAGGGAGGCGATGGAATTCTGCCTTCTATATTTATTTTTGGAGGGGACTGAATTCTGCATTCTATATTTATTTAGGGAGGGGACTGAATTCTGCATTCAATATTTATTTTGGTGTGGTCTGAATTCGGCATTTTATATCTATTTGGGGAGGGGACTGAATTCTGCATTCTATATTTGTTTAGGAGGTGACTGAATTCAGCATTTTATATTATTTAGGTAGGGGACTGATTTCTGCATTCGATATTTATTTAGCGAGGGGACTGGATTCTGCATTCCATATTTTTTTAGGGACCAGACTGATTTCTGCATTTTATATTTATTTATGGAGAGGACTGAATTCTGTATTCGATATTTATTTAAGGAGGGGACTGCATTCAGCATTTTATATTTGTTTAAGGAGGGGACTGAATTCTGCATTTTATATTTGTTTAGGGAGGGGACTGAATTCTGCAGTTTTTCTTTATTTAGAGAGGGGACTGACTTCTGCAGTTTATATTTATTTAAGGAGCGGTCTGAATTCAGTATTCGATATTTATTTAGGGAGGGGACTGAATACTGCATTTTAGATTTATTTATGGAGGGGACTGCATTCTGCCTTCTATATTTATTTTTGGAGTGGACTGAACTCGGCATTCTATATATATTTAGGAGGGGAATGAATTCTGCATTTTATATTTACTTAGAGAGGGGACTGAATTCTGCATTTTATATTTACTTAGGGCGGGGACTAAAATTCATCATTTTGTATTTACTTAGGGCGGGCACTGAATTCAGCATTTTATATTTATTTAGGGAGGGGACTGAATTCTGCAATCAATATTAATTTAGGGAGGGGACTGATTTCTGCATTTTATATTTATTTAGGGACGGGCCTGAATTCTGCATTCTATATTTGTTTAGGGAGGGGACTGAATTCTTCATTGTATATTTATATAGGAAGGCGTCTTAATTCAGCATTCTATGTTTATTTATGGTGGGTACTGAATTCTGCCTTCTATACTTATATAGGACAGAACTGAATTTTGCTTTATATATTTATTTAGGAGGGGAATGAATTCTGCATTTTACAATGACTTAGGGAGGGGACTGAATTCTGCATTTTATATTAATTTAGGGAGGGGACTGAATTCTGCATTCTATATTTATATAGGAAGGGGACTGAATTGTGCATTCTATATTTATTTAGGAATGGACTGAATTCGGCATTTTATGCTTATTTAGGGAGGGGACTTAAATCTACATTCTAAATTTATATAGGAAGTGGACTGAATTCTGCATTCTATCTTCATTTAGGGAGGGGATTAATTCTGCATTCTATATTTATTTAGGGAGGGGACTGAATTCCGCATTCTATATTTATTTAGGGAGCAGACTGAATTCTGCCTTCTATACTTATATAGGAAGGGAACTGAATTATTCATTATATATTTATTTAGGAGGGGAATGAATTCTGCATTCAATATTTATTTAGGGAGGGGACTGAATTCTGCATTTTATATTTATTTATGGAGAGGACTGAATTCTGTATTCGATATTTATTTAGGGAGAGGACTGAATTCTGTATTTTCTATTTAATAACGGAGGGGACTGAATTCTGCATTCTATATTAATTTAGGGAAGGGCCTGAATTCTGCGTTCTATATTTATTTAGGGAGGGGACTGAATTCTGCATTCTATATTTATATAGTAAGGTGACTGAATTCTGCATTCTATATTTATATAGGAAAGGGAGTGAATTCTGCATTTTATATTTATTTAGGAAGTGGACTGAATTCTGCCTTCTTTATTTATTTAGGGAGTGGACTGAATTCTGCCTTCTATATTTATTTAGGGAGGGGACTTATTTCTGCACTCTATATTTATTTAGGAAGGGGACTGAATTCAGTATTTTATATTTAATTAGGGACGGGACTGAATTCTGCACTCTATATTTATATAGGAAGGGGAGTGAATTCTGCATTTTATTTTCATTTAGGGTGTGGACTGAATTCTGCCTTCTATATTTATTTTGGGAGGGGACTGAATTCTGCATTCTATACTTATGTAGGAAGGGGAATGAATTCTGCATTCTATATTTATTTAGGGAGGGGACTGAATTCTCCAATCAATATTTATTTACGGAGGGGACTTCATTCTGCATTCTATATTTATTTTTGGGGGGGTACTGAATTCTCCAATCAATATTTATTTAGGGAGGGGACTTCATTCTGCATTCTATATTTATATAGGGAGGTGATTGAATTCTGCATTCTATATTTATTTATGGAGGGGTCTGAATTCTGCATTCTATATATATTTTGGGCGGGGACTGAATTCTGCATTCTATATTTATGTAGGAAGGGGACTGAATTCTGCATTCTATCTTCATTTAGCGAGGGGACTTAATTCTGCATTCCATATTTATTGAGGGAGGGGACTGAATTCTGCATTGGATAAATATTTAGGGAGGGGACTGAATTTTGCATTCTATATTTATATAGGAAAGGGATTGAATTATGGATTCTATATTTATTTGGAAAGGGACTGAATTCTGCATTCTATATTTATTTCGGAAGGGGACTGAATTATGCATTCTATATTTATTTAAGAGGGGAATGAAGTCTGCATTCGATATTTATTTAGGAGGGGACTGAATTCTGCATTTTATATTTATTTAGGGAGGGGACTGAATTCTGCATTCTATATTTATAGAGGAAGGGGACAGAATTCTGCATTCTATATTCATTTAGGGAGGGGACTGAATTCTGCATTCTATACTTATTTAGAGAAGGGACTGAATTCTGCATTCCATATTTATTTAGGGAGGGGACTGATTTCTGCATTTTATATTTATTTAGGGAGGGGACTGAATTCTGCATTCTATATTTGTTTAGGGAGGGGACTGATTTCGTCATTGTATATTTATATAGGAAGGGGACTGAATTCTGCATACTATGTTTATTTAGGGAGCGGACTGAATTCTGCCTTCTATACTTATATAGGAAGGGAACTGAATTATGCATTTTATATTTATTTAGGAGGGGAAAGATTTCTGCATTTTACAATTACTTAGGGAGGGGACTTAATTCTGCATTCTATCTTCATTTAGTGAGGGGACTTAATTCTGCATTCTATATTTATTTAGGGAGGGGACTGCATTCTGCATTCTATATTTATTTAGGAAGGGGACTGAATTCTGCATTGGATAATTATTTAGGGAGGGGACAGAATTTTGCATTCTATATTTATATAGGAAAGGGATTGAATTATGGATTCTATATTTATTTGGAAAGGGACTGAATTCTGCATTCTATATTTATTTCGGAAGGAGACTGAATTATGCATTCTATATTTATTTAAGAGGGGAATGAAGTCTGTATTCAATATTTATTTAGGAGGCATTCTGCATTTTATATTTATTTAGGGAGGGGACAGAATTCTGCATTCTATATTTATTTAGGGAGGGGACTGATTTCTGCATTTTATATTTATTTAGGGAGTGGACTGAATTCTGCATTCTATGTTTGTTTAGGGAGGGGACTGAATTCTTCATTGTATATTTATATAGGAAGGGGACTGAATTCTGCATACTATGTTTATTTAGGGAGCGGACTGAATTCTGCCTTCTATACTTTTATAGGAAGGGAACTGAATTATGCATTATATATTTATTTAAGAGGGGAATGAATTCTGCATTCAATATTTATTTACAGAGGGGACGGCATTCTGCATTCTATATTTATATATGGAGGTGATTGAATTCTGCATTCTATATTTATATAGGGAGTGGACTGAATTCTGCATTCTGTATATATATAGGAAGGTGACTGAATTCTGCATTCTATATTCATTTAGGGAGGGCACTGAATTCTGCATTCTATGTCTATTTTGGAGTGGACTGAATTCTGCATTTTATATTTATTTAGGGAGGGGACTGAAATCTGCATTCTATAGTTATAGGGGAAGGGGACAGAATCCTGCATTCTATATTCATTTAGGGAGGGGACTGAATTCTGCATTCTATACTTATTTAGGGAAGGGACTGAATTCTGCATTCTATGTTTATTTAGGGAGGGGACTGATTTCTACATTTTATATTTATTTAGGGAGGGGACTGAATTCTGCATTCTATATTTGTTTAGGGAGGGGACTGAATTCTTCATTGTATATTTATGTAGGAAGGGGACTGAATTCTGCATACTATGTTTATTTAGGGAGCAGACTGAATTCTGCCTTCTATACTTATATAGGAAGGGAACTGAATTATTCATTATATATTTATTTAGGAGGGGAATGAATTCTGCATTCAATATTTATTTAGGGAGGGGACTGAATTCTGCATTTTATATTTATTTATGGAGAGGACTGAATTCTGTATTCGATATTTATTTAGGGAGAGGACTGAATTCTGTATTTTCTATTTAATAACGGAGGGGACTGAATTCTGCATTCTATATTAATTTAGGGAAGGGCCTGAATTCTGCATTCTATATTTATTTAGGGAGGGGACTGAATTCTGCATTCTATATTTATATAGTAAGGTGACTGAATTCTGCATTCTATATTTATATAGGAAAGGGAGTGAATTCTGCATTTTATATTTATTTAGGGAGTGGACTGAATTCTGCCTTCTTTATTTATTTAGGGAGTGGACTGAATTCTGCCTTCTATATTTATTTAGGGAGGGGACTGATTTCTGCACTCTATATTTATTTAGGAAGGTGACTGAATTCAGTATTTTATATTTAATTAGGGACGGGACTGAATTCTGCACTCTATATTTATATAGGAAGGGGAGTGAATTCTGCATTTTATTTTCATTTAGGGTGTGGACTGAATTCTGCCTTCTATATTTATTTTGGGAGGGGACTGAATTCTGCATTCTATACTTATGTAGGAAGGGGACTGAATTCTGCATTCTATCTTCATTTAGTGAGGGGACTTCATTCTGCATTCTATATTTATTGAGGGAGGGGACTGAATTCTGCATTGGATAATTATTTAGGGAGGGGACTGAATTTTGCATTCTATATTTATATAGGAAAGGGATTGAATTATGGATTCTATACTTATTTGGAAAGGGACTGAATTCTGCATTCTATATTTATTTCGGAAGGGGACTGAATTATGCATTCTATATTTATTTAAGAGGGGAATGATGTCTGGATTCGATATTTATTTAGGAGGGGACTGAATTCTGCATTTTATAATTATTTAGGGAGGGGACTGAATTCTGCATTCTATATTTATAGAGGAAGGGGACAGAATTCTGCAGTCTATATTCATTTAGGGAGGGGACTGAATTCTGCATTCTATACTTATTTAGAGAAGGGACTGATTTCTGCATTCCATATTTATTTAGGGAGGGGACTGATTTCTGCATTTTATATTTATTTAGGGAGGGGACTGAATTCTGCATTCTATATTTGTTTAGGGAGGGGACTGATTTCTTCATTGTATATTTATATAGGAAGGGGACTGAATTCTGCATACTATGTTTATTTAGGGAGCGGACTGAATTCTGCCTTCTATACTTATATAGGAAGGGAACTGAATTATGCATTTTATATTTATTTAGGAGGGGAAAGAATTCTGCATTTTACAATTACTTAGGGAGGGGACTTAATTCTGCATTCTATCTTCATTTAGTGAGGGGACTTAATTCTGCATTCTATATTTATTTAGGGAGGGGACTGCATTCTGCATTCTATATTTATTTAGGAAGGGGACTGAATTCTGCATTGGATAATTATTTCGGGAGGGGACAGAATTTTGCATTCTATATTTATATAGGAAAGGGATTGAATTATGGATTCTATATTCATTTGGAAAGGGACTGAATTCTGCATTCTATATTTATTTCGGAAGGAGACTGAATTATGCATTCTATATTTATTTAAGAGGGGAATGAAGTCTGTATTCGATATTTATTTAGGAGGCGACTGAATTCTGCATTTTATATTTATTTAGGGAGGGGACAGAATTCTGCATTCTATATTTATTTAGGGAGGGGACTGATTTCTGCATTTTATATTTATTTAGGGAGTGGAGTGAATTCTGCATTCTATGTTTGTTTAGGGAGGGGACTGAATTCTTCATTGTATATTTATATAGGAAGGGGACTGAATTCTGCATACTATGTTTATTTAGGGAGCGGACTGAATTCTGCCTTCTATACTTTTATAGGAAGGGAACTGAATTATGCATTATATATTTATTTAGGAGGGGAATGAATTCTGCATTCAATATTTATTTACAGAGGGGACTGCATTCTGCATTCTATATTTATATATGGAGGTGATTGAATTCTGCATTCTATATTTATATAGGGAGTGGACTGAATACTGCATTCTGTATATATGTAGGAAGGTGACTGAATTCTGCATTCTATATTCATTTAGGGAGGGGACTGAATTCTGCATTCTATGTGTATTTTGGAGTGGACTGAATGCTGCATTTTATATTTATTTAGGGAGGGGACTGAAATCTGCATTCTATAGTTATAGGGGAAGGGGACAGAATCCGGCATTCTATATTCATTTAGGGAGGGGACTGAATTCTGCATTCTATACTTATTTAGGGAAGGGACTGAATTCTGCATTCTATGTTTATTTAGGGAGGGGACTGATTTCTGCATTTTATATTTATTTAGGGAGGGGACTGAATTCTGCATTCTATATTTGTTTAGGGAGGGGACTGAATTCTTCACTGTATATTTATATAGGAAGGGGACTGAATTCTGCATACTATGTTTATTTAGGGAGCAGACTGAATTCTGCCTTCTATACTTATATAGGAAGGGAACTGAATTATTCATTATATATTTATTTAGGAGGGGAATGAATTGTGCATTCAATATTTATTGAGGGAGGGGACTGAATTCTGCATTTTATATTTATTTATGGAGAGGACTGAATTCTGTATTCGATATTTATTTAGGGAGAGGACTGAATTCTGTATTTTCTATTTAATAACGGAGGGGACTGAATTCTGCATTCTATATTAATTTAGGGAAGGGCCTGAATTCTGCGTTCTATATTTATTTAGGGAGGGGACTGAATTCTGCATTCTATATTTATATAGTAAGGTGACTGAATTCTGCATTTTATATTTATTTAGGGAGGGGACTGAATTCTGCATTCTATATTTGTTTTGGGAGGGTTCTGAATTCTTCATTGTATATTTATATAGGAAGGGGACTGAATTCTGCATACTATGTTTATTTAGGGAGCAGACTGAATTCTGCCTTCTATACTTATATAGGAAGGGAACTGAATTATTCATTATATATTTATTTAGGAGGGGAATGAATTCTGCATTCAATATTTATTTAGGGAGGGGACTGAATTCTGCATTTTATATTTATTTATGGAGAGGACTGAATTCTGTATTCGATATTTATTTAGGGAGAGGACTGAATTCTGTATTTTCTATTTAATAACGGAGGGGACTGAATTCTGCATTCTATATTAATTTAGGGAAGGGCCTGAATTCTGCGTTCTATATTTATTTAGGGAGGGGACTGAATTCTGCATTCTATATTTATATAGTAAGGTGACTGAATTCTGCATTCTATATTTATATAGGAAAGGGAGTGAATTCTGCATTTTATATTTATTTAGGGAGTGGACTGAATTCTGCCTTCTTTATTTATTTAGGGAGTGGACTGAATTCTGCCTTCTATATTTATTTAGGGAGGGGACTGATTTCTGCACTCTATATTTATTTAGGAAGGGGACTGAATTCAGTATTTTATATTTAATTAGGGACAGGACTGAATTCTGCACTCTATATTTATATAGGAAGGGGAGTGAATTCTGCATTTTATTTTCATTTAGGGTGTGGACTGATTTCTGCCTTCTATATTTATTTTGGGAGGGGACTGAATTCTGCATTCTATATTTATTAAGGGAGTGGACTGAATGCTGCATTTTTTATTTATTTAGGGAGGGGACTGAATTCTGCATTCTATATTTATTTAGGGAGCGGACTGCATTCTGCATTCTATATTTATATAGGAAGCTGACTGAATTCTGCATTCTATATTCATTTAGGGAGGAGTCTGAATTCTGCATTTTATATTTATTTAGGAGAGGACTGAATTCTGCATATTAGATTTAATTAGGGAGGGGACTAAATTCTGCATTCTATATTTATTTAGGGACCGGTCTGAATTCTGCATTTTATATTTATTTATGGAGAGGACTGAATTCTGTATTCAATATTTATTTAGGGTTGGGACTGAATTCTGCATTTTATATTTGTTTAGGGAGGGGACTGAATTCTTCATTTTATATTTGTTTATGGAGAGGACTGAATTCAGTATTTGTTATTTATTTAGGGAGGAGACTGAATTCTACAGTTTTTGTTTATTTAGAGATGGGACTGAATTCTGCATTTTATATTTATTTAGGGAGGGGACAGAATTCTGCATTCTATATTTATTTAGGGAGGGGTCTGATTTATGCATTCTATACTTATATAGTAAGGGGAGTGAATTCTGCATTTTATATTCATTTAGGGAGGGGACTGAATACTGCCTTCTATATTTATTTAGGGAGAGGACTGATTTCTGCATCTATATTTATTTAGGAAGGGGACTGAATTCAGCATTTTATATTTAATTAGGGAAGGGACTGATTTCTGCACTCTATATTTATATAGGAAGGGGACAGATTTCTGCACTCTATATTTATTTAGGAAGGGGACTGAATTCAGCATTTTACATTTAATTAGGGAGGGGACTTTATTCTGCACTCTATATTTATATAGGAAGGGGACTGGTTTCTGCACTCTATATTTATTTAGGAAGGGGACTGAATTCTGCATTTCATTTTTATTTAGGGAGGGGACTGAGTTCTGCATTTTATATTTATTTATGGAGAGGACTGAATTCTGCATTCTATATTTGTTTAGGGAGGGCACCGAATTCTTCATTGTATATTTATATAGGAAGGGGACTGAATTCTGCATACTATATTTATTTTGGGAGGGGACTAAATTCTGCCTTATATACTTATACAGGAAGGGAACTGAATTATGAATTATATATTTATTTAGGAGGGGAATGAATTCTGCATTCAATATTTATTTACAGAGGGGACTGCATTCTGCATTCTATATTTATATATAGAGGGGATTGAATTCTGCATTCTATAATTATATAGGGAGGGGACTGAATTCTGCATTCTATATTCATTTAGGGAGGGAACTGATTTCTGGATTCTATATTTTTTAGGAAGGGGACTGATTGCTGCATTTTTTATTTATTTAGGGAGGGGACTGAATTCTGCATTTTATATTTATTTAGGGAGGGGACTGACTTCTGCATACTATATTTATTTAGGGAGGGGACTGCATTCTGCCTTCTATATTTATATAGGAAGCTGACTGAATTTTGCATTCTATTTTGATTTAGGGAGGGGACTGAATTCTGCATTCTATATATATTTAGGAGTTGACTGAATACTGCATATTAGATTTAATTAGGGAGGGGACTGAATTCTGCATTCTATATTTATATAGGAAGGGGATTGAATTCTGCATTTGATATTTATTTATTTATGGATAGGACTGAATTCTGTATTCGATATTTATTTAGGGATGGGACAGATTACTGCACTCTATTTATTTAGGGAGGGGACTGAATTCTGCAATCTATATTTATTTAGGGAGGGGACTGAGTACTTCATGGTATATTTCTATAGGATGGGGACTGAATTCTGCATTCTATGTTTATTTAGGGAGGGCACAAAATCTGCATTCTATATTTATTTATGCGGGGGTACTGAATTCTGCATTCTATATTTATTTAGGGAGGGGACTGAATTCTCCAATCAATATTTATTTACGGAGGGGACTTCATTCTGCATTCTGTATTTATATAGGGAGGCGATTGAATTCTGCATTCTATATTTATTTATGGAGGGGTCTGAATTCTGCATTCTATATATATTTTGGGCGGGGACGGAATTATGCCTTCTATATCTATTTAGGGAGGGGACTGAATTCTGCATTCTATATTTATTTAGGAGTGGACTGAATTCGGCATTTTATATTATTTAGGGAGGGGACTGATTTCAGCATTCTATATTTATTTAGGGAGGGGACTGGATTCTGCATTCTGTATTTTTTAGGGAGGGGACTGAATTCTGCATTTTATATTTATTTATGGAGAGGACTTAATTCTGTATTCGATATTTATTTAGGGAGGGGACTGCATTCTGCATTTTATATTTGTTTAGGGAATGTACTGAATTCTGCATTTTATATTTGTTTAGGGAGGGGACTGAATTCTGCAGATTTTGTTTATTTAGAGAGAGGACTGACATCTGCAGTTTATATTTATTTAGGGAGGGGACTGAATTCTGCATTCTATATTTATTTAGGGTGGGGACTGAATTCTTCATTGTATATTTATATAGGAAGGGGACTTAATTCTGCATTCTATGTTTATTTATGGAGTGTACTGAATTCTGCCTTCTATACTTATATAGGACGGAACTGAATTATGCTTTATATATTTATTTAGGAGGGCAATGAATTCTGCTTTTTACAATTACTTAGGGAGGGGACTGAATTCTGCATTTTATATTAATTTAGGGAGGGGACTGAATTCTGCATTCTATCTTCATTTAGTGAGGGGACTTAATTCTGCATTCTATATTTATTGAGGGAGGGGACTGAATTCTGCATTGGATAATTATTTAGGGAGGGGACTGAATTTTGCATTCTATATTTATATAGGAAAGGGATTGAATTATGGATTCTATATTTATTTGGAAAGGGACTGAATTCTGCATTCTATATTTATTTCGGAAGGGGACTGAATTATGCATTCTATATTTATTTAAGAGGGGAATGAAGTCTGCATTCGATATTTATTTAGGAGGGGACTGAATTCTGCATTTTATATTTATTTATGGAGGGGACAGAATTCTGCATTCTATATTTATTTAGGGAGGGGACTGATTTCTGCAATTTATATTTATTTAGGGAGTGGACTGAATTCTGCATTCTATGTTTGTTTAGGGAGGGGACTGAATTCTTCATTGTATATTTATATAGGAAGGGGACTGAATTCTGCACACTATGTTTATTTAGGGAGCGGACTAAATTCTGCCTTCTATACTTTTATAGGAAGGGAACTGAATTATGCATTATATATTTATTTAGGAGGGGAATGAATTCTGCATTCAATATTTATTTACAGAGGGGACTGCATTCTGCATTCTATATTTATATATGGAGGTGATTGAATTCTGCATTCTATATTTATATAGGGAGTGGACTGAATTCTGCATTCTATATTTGTTTAGGGAGGGGACTGAATTCTTCATTGTATATTTATATAAGAAGGGAACTGAATTATTCATTACATATTTATTTAGGAGGGGAATGAATTCTGTATTCGATATTTATTTAGGGAGAGGACTGAATTCTGTATTTTTTATTTAATAACGGAGGGGACTGAATTCTGCATTCTATATTTATTTAGGGAGGGGACTGCATTCTGCATTCAATATTTATTTAGGAAGGGGACTGAATTCTGCATTGGATAATTATTTTGGGAGGGGACTGAATTCTGCATTTTATATTTATTTAGGGAGGGGACAGAATTCTGCATTCTATATTTATTTAGGGAGGGGTCTGATTTATGCATTCTATATTTATATAGGAAGGGGAGTGATTTCTGCATTTTATATTCATTTAGGGAGGGGACTGAATACTGCCTTCTATATTTATTTAGGGAGAGGACTGATTTCTGCACTCTATATTTATTTAGGAAGGGGACTGACTTCATCATTTTATATTTAATTAGAGAGGGGACTGAATTCTGCACTCTATATTTATATAGGAAGGGGACAGATTTCTGCACTCTATTTATTTAGGAAGGGGACTGAATTCAGCATTTTATATTTAATTAGGGAGGGGACTGTATTCTGCACTCTATATTTATATAGGAAGGGGACTGGTTTCTGCACTCTATATTTATTTAGGAAGGGGACTGAATTCTGCATTTCATATTTATTTAGGGAGAGGACTGAATTCAGCATTTTATATTTATTTAGGGAGGGGATAGAATTCTGCATTCTATATTTATATAGGAAGGGGACTGAATTCTGCATTCTATATTCATTTAGGGAGGGGACTGAATTCTGCATTTTATATTTAAAAAGGGAGTGGACTGAATTCTGCATTCTATATTTATTTAGGTGTGGATGGAATTCTGCATTTTAGATTTAATTAGGGAGGGGACTGAATTCTGCGTTCTATATTTATATAGGAAGGGGAGTGAATTCTGCAATTTTTATTCATGTAGGGAGTGGACTGAATTCTGCCTTCTTTGTTTATTTAGGGAGGGGACTGAATTCTGACTTCTGTATTTATTTAGGGAGGGGACTGATTTCTGGACTCTATTTATTTCTGGAGGGGACTGAATTCTGCATTTTATATTAATTTGGGGAGGGGACTTAATTCTGCATTTTATATTTATTTAGGGAGGAGACTGAATTCTGCATTCTATATTAATTTAGGGAGGCAACTGAATTCTACATTCTATATTTATATAGGAAGCTGACTGAATTCTACATTCTATATTCATTTAGGGAGGGGACTGAATTCTGCATTCTATATTTATATAGGAAGGGGACTGTATTCTGCATTCTATATTTATTTAGGGAGGGAACTGAATTCTGCATTCAATACTTATTTCCGGAGGGGACTGCATTCTGCATTCTATATTTATATAGGATGGCGATTGTATTCTGCATTCTATACTTATTTATGGAGGGGACTGAATTCTGCATTCTATATATATTTTGGGAGGGGACTGAATTATGCTTTCTATATTTATTTATGGAGGGGACTGAATTCTGCATTTTTTATTTACTGACGGAGGTGACTGAATTCTGCATTCTATATTTATCTAGGGAGCGGTCTGATTTATGCATTCTATATTTATATAGTAAGGTGACTGAACTCTGCATTCTATATTTATGTAGGAAGGGGAGCGAATTCTGCATTTTATATACATTTAGGGAGTGCACTGAATTCTGCCTTCTATATTTATTTAGGGAGGGGACTGAATTCTGCCTTCTATATTTATTTAGGGAGGGGACTGATTTCTGCACTCTATATTCATTTAGGGAGGGGACTGAATTCTGCATTCTATATTTAAAAAGGGAGGGGACTGAATTCTACATTCTATATTCATTTAGGGAGTGGACTGAATTCTGCATTCTATATTTATTTAGGGAGGAGAATGATTTCTGCACTCTATATTTATTTAGGAAGGGGACTGAATTCTGCATTTTATATTTATTTAGGGAGGGGACTGAATTCTGCATTCTATATTTATATAGGAAGGGGACTGAATTCTGCATTCTATATTTAAAAAGGGAGGGGATTGAATTCTGCATTCTATATTTAAAAAGGGAGGGGACTGAATTCTGCATTCTATATTCATTTAGGGAGTGGACTGAATTCTGCATTCTATATTTATTTAGCTGTGGATGGAATTCTGCATTTTAGATTTAATTAGGGAGGGGACTGAATTCTGCATTCTATATTTATATAGGAAGGGGAGTGAATTCTGCAATTTTTATTCATGTAGGGAGTGGACTGAATTCTGCCTTCTATATTTATTTCTGGAGGGGACTGAACTCTGCATTTTATATTAATTTAGGGAGGGCACTTAATTCTGCATTTTATATTTATTTAGGGAGGAGACTGAATTCTGCATTCTATATTAATTTAGGGAGGTGACTGAATTCTATATTCTATATTCATTTAGGGAGGGGACTGAATTCTGCATTCTATATTTATATAGGAATGGGATTGAATTCTGCATTTTATATTTCTTTATGGATAGGACTGAATTCTGTATTCAATATTTATTTAGGGAGGGGACTGATTTCTGCACTCCATTTATTTAGGGAGGGGACTGAATTCTACATTCTATATTTATTTAATGAGGGAAATGAATTCTTCATGGTATATTTATATAGGAAGGGGACTGAATGCTGCATTCTATGTTTATTTAGGGAGGGCACCAAAATCTGCATTCTATATTTATTTATTGGGGGGGGGGGACTGAATTCTGCATTCTATTTTTATTTAGGGAGGGAACTGAATTCTGCATTCAATATTTATTTCCGGAGGGGACTGCATTCTGCATTCTATATTTATATAGGGTGGCGCTTGAATTCTGCATTCTATATTTATTTATGGAGGGGACTGAATTCTGCATTCTATATATATTTTGGGAGTGGACTGAATTATGCATTCTATATTTATTTATGGAGGGGACTGAATTCTGCATTTTATATTTATTTATGGAGAGGACTGAATTCTGTATTCGACATTTATTTAGGGAGGGGACTGAATTCTGCCTTTTTTATTTACTGACGGACGTGACTGTATTCTGCATTCTATATTTATTTAGGGAGGAGTCTGATTTATGCATTCTATATTTATATAGTAAGGTGACTGAACTCTGCATTCTATATTTATTTAGGTGTGGATGGAATTCTGCATTTTAGATTTAATTAGGGAGGGGACTGAATTCTGCATTCTATATTTATATAGGAAGGGGAGTGAATACTGCAATTTTTATTCATGTAGGGAGGGGACTGAATTCTGCATTCTATATTTATTTAGGTGTGGATGGAATTCTGCATTCTATATTTATTTAGGGAGGGGACTGAATTCTGCATTTTTTATTTACTGACGGAGGTGACTGAATTCTGCATTCTATATTTATTTAGGGAGGGGTCTGATTTATGCATTCTATATTTATATAGTAAGGTGACTGAATTCTGCATTCTATATTTATATAGGAAGGGGAGTGAATTCTGCATTCTATATTTATTTAGGGAGGGGACTGAATTCTGCACTCTATTTATTTAGGAAATGGACTGAATTAAGCATTTTATATTTAATTAGGGAGGGGACTGAATTCTGCATTCTATATTTATCTAGGAAGGGGACTGATTTCTGCACTCTATATTTATTTAGCAAGGGGACTGAATTCAGCATGTTATATTTAATTAGGGAGGGGATTAAATTCTGCACTCTATATTTATATAGGAAGGGGACAGATTTATGCATTCTATATTTATATAGTAAGGTGACTGAATTCTGCATTCTATATTTATATGGGAAGGGGACTGAATTCTGCATTCTATATTCACTTAGGGAGGGGACTGAATTCTGCATTCTGTATTTAAAAAGGGAGGGGACTGAATTCTGCATTCTATATTTAAAAAGGGAGGGGACTGAATTCTGCATTCTATATTCATTTAGGGAGTGGACTGAATTCTGCATTCTATATTTATTTAGCTGTGGATGGAATTCTGCATTTTAGATTTAATTAGGAAGGGGTCTGAATTCTGCATTCTATATTTATATAGGAAGGGGAGTGAATTCTGCAATTTTTATTCATGTAGGGAGTGGACTGAATTCTGCCTTCTATGTTTATTTAGGGAGGGGACTGAATTCTGCATTCAATATTTATTTCCGGAGGGGACTGCATTCTGCATTCTATATTTATATAGGGTGGCGCTTGAATTCTGCATTCTATACTTATTTATGGAGGGGACTGAATTCTGCATTCTATATATATTTTGGGAGTGGACTGAATTATGCATTCTATATTTATTTATGGAGGGGACTGAATTATGCATTCTATATTTATTTATGGAGGGGACTGAATTTGCATTTTATATTTATTTATGGAGAGGACTGAATTCTGTATTCGACATTTATTTAGGGAGGGGACTGAATTCTGCATTTTTTATTTACTGACGGACGTGACTGTATTCTGCATTCTATATTTATTTAGGGAGGAGTCTGATTTATGCATTCTATATTTATATAGTAATGTGACTGAACTCTGCATTCTATATTTATATAGGAAGGGGAGTGAATTCTGCATTTTATGTTCATTTAGGGAGTGGACTGAATTCTGCCTTCTGTATTTATTTAGGGAGGGGACTGAATTCTGCCTTCTATATTTATTCAGGGAGGGGACTGATTTCTGCACTCTATATTTATTTAGCAAGGGGACTGAATTCAGCATGTTATATTTAATTAGGGAGGGGATTAAATTCTGCACTCTATATTTATATAGGAAGGGGACAGATTTATGCATTCTATATTTATATAGTAAGGTGACTGAATTCTGCATTCTATATTTATATGGGGAGGGGACTGAATTCTGCATTCTATATTCACTTAGGGAGGGGACTGAATTCTGCATTCTATATTTAAAAAGGGAGGGGACTGAATTCTGCATTCTATATTCATTTAGGGAGTGGACTGAATTCTGCATTCTATATTTATTTAGCTGTGGATGGAATTCTGCATTTTAGATTTAATTAGGAAGGGGTCTGAATTCTGCATTCTATATTTATATAGGAAGGGGAGTGAATTCTGCAATTTTTATTCATGTAGGGAGTGGACTGAATTCTGCCTTCTATGTTTATTTAGGGAGGGGACTGAATTCTGCATTCTATATTTATTTAGGCAGGGGACTGATTTCTGGACTCTATATTTATTTCTGGAGGGGACTGAATTCTGCATTTTATATTAATTTAGGGAGGGGACTTAATTCTGAATTTTATATTTATTTAGGGAGGAGACTGAATTCTGCATTCTAAATTAATTTAGGGAGGCGACTGAATTCTACATTCTATATTTATATAGGAAGCTGACTGAATTCTACATTCTATATTCATTTAGGGAGGGGACTGAATTCTGCATTCTATATTTATATAGGAAGGGGATTGTATTCTGCATTTTATATTTCTTTATGGATAGGACTGAATTAAGTATTCGATATTTATTTAGGGAGGGGACTGATTTCTGCACTCCATTTTTTTAGGGTGGGGCCTGAATTCTACATTCTATATTTATTTATGGAGGGGACTGAATTCTTCATGGTATATTTATATAGGAAGGGGACTGAATTCTGCATTCTATGTTTATTTAGGGAGGGCACCAAAATCTGCATTCTATATTTATTTATGGGGGGGACTGCATTCTGCATTCTATATTTATATAGGGTGGCGATTGAATTATGCATTCTATATTTATATAGGAAGGAAACTAAATTATGCATTATATATTTATTTAGGAGGGGAAATAATTCTGCATTTTATATTTGTTAGGGAGGGGACTGAATTCTGCACTTTATATTTATTTAGGGAGGGGACTGAATTCTGCATTCTATATTTATATAGGAATGGGACTGAATTCTGCAATCTATATTTATATCGGAAGGGGATTGAATTCTGCATTTTATATTTTTTTATGGATAGGACTGAATTAAGTATTCGATATTTATTTAGGGAGGGGACTGATTTCTGCACTCCATTTTTTTAGGGTGGGGACTGAATTCTACATTCTATATTTATTTAAGGAGGGGACTGAATTCTGCATTCTATATTTATTTAGGGAGGGGACTGAATTCTGCATTCTATATTTATTTAGGGACCGGACTGAATTCTGCATTTTATATTTATTTATGGAAGTACTGAATTCTGTATTCGATATTTATTTAGGGATGTGACTGCATTCCGCATTTTATATTTGTTTAGGAGGGGGACTGAATTCTTCATTTTATTTGTTTATGGAGAGGACTGAATTCAGTATTTGATATTTATTTAGGTAGGAGACTGAATACTACAGTTTTTGTTTATTTAGAGATGGGACTGAATTCTGCATTCTATATTTATTTAGAGAGGGGACTGAATTCTGCATTCTATATTTGTTTAGGGAGGGCACTGAATTCTACAGTTTTGTTTATTTAGGGAAGGGACTGAATTCTGCATTTTATATTTATTTAGGGATGGGACTGAATTCTGTATTCTATATTTATTTAGGGCCCGGACTGAATTCTGCATTTTATATTTATTTATGGGGGGGACTCAATTCAGTATTCGATATTTATTTAGGGAGGAGACAGAATTCTACCATTTTTTTTTATTTAGAGATGGGACTGAATTCTGCATTCTATATTTGTTTAGGGAGGGGAATGAATTCTACCGTTTTTGTTTATTTAGAGATGGGACTGAATTTTGCGTTTTATACTTATTTAGGGACCGGACTGAATTCTGCATTTTATATTTATTTATGGAGAGGACTGAATTCTGTATTCTACATTTATTTAGGGAGGGGACTGATTTCTGCATTCTATATTTGTATAGGGTGGCAATTGAATTCTGCATTCTATATTTATTTATGGAGTGGACTGAATTCTGCATTTTATATTTATTTAGGGACCGGAATGTATTCTGCATTTTATATTTATTTATGGAGAGGGCTGAATTCTGTATTCGATATTTATTTAGGGCGGGGACTGAATTCTGCATTTTTTATTTACTGACAGAGGTGACTGAATTCTGCATTCTATATTCATTTAGGGAGGGGACTGAATTCTGCATTCTATATTTATATAGGAATGGGAATGAATTCTGCAGTTTATATTTATTTAGGGAGAGGACTGAATTCTGTATTCTATATTTATTTAGGGAGGGGACTGATTTCTGCATTCTATATTTGTATAGGGTGGCAATTGAATTCTGCATTCTATATTTATTTATGGAGTGGACTGAATTCTGCATTTTATATTTATTTAGGGACCGGAATGTATTCTGCATTTTATATTTATTTATGGACAGGGCTGAATTCTGTATTCGATATTTATTTAAGGCGGGGACTGAATTCTGCATTTTTTATTTACTGACAGAGGTGACTGAATTCTGCATTCTATATTCATTTAGGGAGGGGACTGAATTCTGCATTCTATATTTATATAGGAATGGGAATGAATTCTGCAGTTTATATTTATTTAGGGAGTGGACTGAATTCTGCTGTCTATATTTATTTAGGGAGGGGACTGAATTCGGCCTTCTATATTTATTTAGGGAGGGGACTGATTTCTGCATTCTATAATTATTTAGTGAGGGGACTGAATTCTGCATTTTATATTTATTTAGGGAGGGGACTGAATTCTGCATTCTATATTTATATAGGAAGGGGACTGAATTCTGCATTCTATATTCATTTAGGGAGGGGACTGAATTCTGCATTCTATATTCATTTAGGGAGTGGACTGAATTCTGCATTCTATATTTATTTAGGTGTGGATGGAATTCTGCATTTTAGATTTAATTAGGGAGGGGACTGAATTCTGCATTCTATATTTATATAGGAAGGGGAGTGAATTCTGCAATTTTTATTCATGTAGGAAGTGGACTGAATTCTGCCTTCTATGTTTATTTAGGGAGGGGACTGACTTCTGCATTCTATATTTATTTAGGGAGGGGACTGATTTCTGGACTCTATATTTATTTCGGGTGGGGACTGAATTCTGCATTTTATATTAATTTAGGGAGGGGACTTAATTCTGCATTTTATATTTATTTAGGGAGGAGACTGAATTCTGCATTCTATATTAATTTAGGGAGGTGACTGAATTCTACATTCTATATTTATATAGGAAGCTGACTGAATTCCACATTCTATATTCATTTAGGGAGGGGACTGAATTCTGCATTCTATATTTATATAGGAATGGGATTGAATTCTGCATTTTATATTTCTTTATGGATAGGACTGCATTCTGTATTCAATATTTATTTAGGGAGGGGACTGATTTCTGCACTCCATTTATTTAGGGAGGGGACTGAATTCTACATTCTATATTTATTTAGGAGTAGACTGAATTCTGCACTGTATGTTTATTTAGGGAGGGCACCAAAATCTGCATTCCATATTTATTTATGGGGGGGGGAGACTGAATTCTGCATTCTATATTTATTTAGGGATGCAACTGAATTCTGCATTCAATATTTATTTCCGGAGGGGACTGCATTCTGCATTCTATATTTATATAGGGTGGCGATTGAATTCTGCATTCTATATTCATTTATGGCGGGGACTGAATTCTGCATTCTATACATATTTTGGGAGGGGACTGAATTATGCATTCTATATTTATTTAGGGTGAGTATTGAATTCTGCCTTCTCTATTTATATAGGAAGGGAACTAAATTATGCATTATATATTTATTTAGGAGGGGAAAAATTTCTGCATTTTATGTTTGTTAGGGAGGGGAATGAATTCTGCATTTTATATTTATTTAGAGAGGGGACTGAATTCTGTATTCTATATTTATATAGGAACGCGTCTGAATTCTGCAATCTGTATATATTTAGGGATGGGACTGAATTCTGCATTTTTTTTATTTATGGAGAGGACTGAATTCTGCATTCTATATATATTCAAGGAGGGGACTGAATTCTGCATTCTATATTTATTTAGGGAGGGGACTGAATTCTGCATTCTATATTTATTTATGGAAGGGCCTGAATTCTGCATTATATATTTATTTAGGGAGTCGACTGAATTCTGCCTTCTATATTTAGATAGGAAGCTGACTGAATTCTACATGTTATATTCATTTAGGGAGGGGACTGAATTCTGTATTCTATATTTATATAGGAACGCGTCTGAATTCTGCAATCTGTATATATTTAGGGAGGGGACTGAATTCTGCATTCTATATTTATATAGGAAGGGGATTGAATTCTGCATTTTATATTTCTTTATGGATAGGACTGAATTCTGTATTCGATATTTATTTAGGGAGGGGACTGATTTCTGCACTCCATTTTTTTAGGGAGGGAACCGAATTCTACATTCTATATTTATTTATGGAGGGGACTGAATTCTTCATGGTATATTTATATAGGAAGGGGACTGAATTCTGCATTCTATGTTTATTTAGGGAGGCCACCAAAATCTGCATCCTATATTTATTTATGGGGGGGCTGAATTCTGCATTCTATATTTATTTAGGGAGGGGACTGAATTCTGCATTCTCTATATATTTAGGGAGGGGACTGAATTATGCATTCTATATTTATTTAGGAAGAGGATTGAATTCTGCCTTCTATATTTATATAGGAAGGGAACTAAATTAAATATATAATGCATAATTTAGGAGGGGAAATAATTCTGCATTTTATATTTGTTAGGGAGGGGACTGAATTCTGCATTTTATATTTATTTAGGGAGGGGACTGAATTCTGCATTCTATATTTATTTAGGAGTGGACTGAATTCTGCATATTAGATTTAATTAGGGAGGGGACTGAATTCTGCATTCTATATTTATATAGGAAGGGGATTGAATTCTGCATTTTATATTTCTTTATGGATAGGACTGAATTCTGTATTCGATATTTATTTAGGGAGGGGACTGATTTCTGCACTCCATTTTTTTAGGGAGGGGACTGAATTCAGCATTTTATATTTAATTAGGGAGGGGACTGAATTCTGCACTCTATAATTATATAGGAAGCTCACTGAATTCTACATGCTATATTCATTTAGGAGAGGACTGAATTCTGCATTCTATATTTATATAGGAAGGGGATTGAATTCTGCATTTTATATTTCTTTATGGATAGGACTGAATTCTGTTTTCGATATTTATATAGGAAGAGGATTGAATTCTGCATTTTACATTTCTTTATGAATAGGACTGAATTCTGTATTCGATATTTATTTAGGGAGGGTACTGATTTCTGCACTCTATTTATTTAGGCAGGGGACTGAATTCTACATTCTATATTTATTTAGGGAGGGGACGGAATTCTTCATGGTATATTGATATAGGAAGGGGACTGAATTCTGCATTCCATATTTATTTAGGGAGGGCATCAAAATCTGCATTCTATATTTATTTATGGGGGGGACAGAATTCTGCATTCTATATTTATTTAGGGAGGGGACTGAATTCTGCATTCAATATTTATTTACGGAGGCAACTGAATTCTGCATTGTATATTTATTTAGGGAGGGCACCAAAATCTGCATTCTATATTTATTGTAGGGAGGCGATTGAATTCTGCATTCTATATTTATTTTTGGAAGAGACTGAATTCTGCATTCTATATATATTTTGGGAGGGGACTGAATTATGCATTCTATATTTATTTAGGGAGGGGACTGAATTCTGCCTTCGATATTAATTTAGGGAGGGGACTGAATTATGCATTCTATATTTATTTAGGGAGGGGACTGAATTCTGCCTTCGATATTAATTTAGGGAGGGGACTGAATTATGCATTCTATATTTATTTAGGGAGAGGACTGAATTCTGCATTCTATATTTATTTAGGGAGGTGACTGAATTCTGCATTCTATATTTATTTAGGGACCGGTCTGAATTCTGCATTTTATATTTATTTATGTAGAGGACTGAATTCTGTATTCGATATTTATTTAAGGATGGCACTACATTCTGCATTTTATACTTGTTTAGGGAGGGGACTGAATTCTTCATTTTATATTTGTTAATGAAGAGGACTGAATTCAGTATTCGATATTTATTTAGGGAGGAGACTGAATTCTACAGTTTTTGTTTATCTAGAGATGGGACTGAATTCTGCATTCTATATTTGTTTAGGGAGGGGACTGAATTCTACAGTTTTTGTATATTTAGACATGTGACTGAATTCTGCATTTTATATTTATTTAGGGACCGGACTGAATTCTGCATTATATATTTATTTATGGAGAGGACTGAATTCTGTATTCGATATTTATTTAGGGAGGGGACAGAATTCTGTTTTTTTTATTTAATAACGGAGGGGACTGAATTCTGCATTCTATATTTATATAGTAAGGTGACTGAATTCTGCATTCTATATTCATTTAGGGAGGGGACTGAATTCTGCATTTTATATTTATTTAGGGAGGTGACTGAATTCTACCGTTTTTGTTTGTTTAGAGATGGGACTGAATTCTGCGTTTTATATTTATTTAGGGACCAGACTGAATTCTGCATTTTATATTTATTTATGGAGAGGAATGAATTCTGTATTCGATATTTATTTAGGGAGGAGATGGAATTCTGTATTTTTTATTTAATAACAGAGGAGACTGAATTCTGCATTCTATATTTATTTAGGGAGGGGGACTGATTTCTGCACTCAATATTTATTTTGGCTGGGGAATGCATTCTGCATTTTATATTTAATTAGGGAGGGGACTGAATTCTGCACTCTATATTTGTATAGGAAGTGCAGTGAATTCTGCATTTTATATTCATTTAAGGAATGGACTGAATTCTGCCTTCTATATTTATTTAGGGAGGGGTCTGAATTCTGCATTCTATATTTATTTAGGGAGGGGACTGATTTCTGCACTCTATATTTATTTATGGAGAGGACTGAATTCTGTATTCGATATTTATTTAGGGAGGGTACGGAATTCTGCATTTTTTATTTAATAACAGAGGGGACTGATTTCTGCATTCTATATTTATTTAGGGAGGGGGACTGATTTCTGCACTCTATATTTATTTTTGAAGGGGACTGAATTCAGCATTTTATATTTAATTAGGGAGGGGAACGAATTCTGTACTCTATATTTATATAGGAAGTGGACTGAATTCTGCATTCTATATTTATTTAGGAAGGGGACTGAATTCTGCATTTTATATTTATTTAGGGAGGGACTGAATTCTGCATTTTAGATTTATTTAGGTAGGGGACTGAATTCTGCGTTCTATATTTTTATAGGAAGTGGATTGAATTCTGCATTTTATATTTATTTATGGATAGGACTGAATTCTGTATTCGATATTTATTTAGGGAGGCGAATGATTTCTGTACTCTATTTATTTAGGGAGGGGACTGTAGTCTGCATTCTATATTTATATAGGAAGCTGACTGAATTCTGCATTGAATATTCATTGAGGGAGTGGACTGAATTCTGCATTTTAGATTTATTTACGGTGAGGTCTGAATTCTGCATTCTATATTTATATCGTAAGGTGACGGAATTCTGCAATCTATATTTATATAGGAAGGGAGTGAATTCTGCATTTTATATTCATTTAGGGAGTGGACTGAATTCTGCATTCTATATTTATATAGGAAGGGAGTGAATTCTGCATTTTATATTCATTTAGGGAGTGGACTGAATTCTGCATTCTATATTTATTTAGGGAGGTGACTGAATTCTGCATTTTATATTTATTTAGGGAGGGGACTGATTTCTGCACGCTATATTTATTTAGGAAGGGGACTGAATTCAGCATTTTATATTTAATTAGGGAGGGGACAGAATTCTGCACTCTATATTTATATAGGAAGGGGAGTGAATTCTGCATTTTATATTCATTTAGGGAGTGGACTGTATTCTGCCTCCTATATTTAGTTAAGGAGAGGACTGAATTCTGCATTCTATATTTATTTAGGGAGGAGAATGATTTCTGCACTCTATATTTATTTAGGAAGGGGACTGAATTCTGCATTTTATATTTATTTAGGGAGGGGTCTGAATTCTGCATTTTATATTTATTTAGGTAGGGGACTGAATCCTGCATTCTATATTTATATAGGAAGGGGAATGAATTCTGCATTCTATATTCATTTTTGGAGGGGATTGAATTCTGCATTCTATATTTATTTAGGAGTGGACTGAATTCTGCATTCTATATTCATTTAGGGAGGGTGACTGAATTCTTCATTCTATATTTATATAGGAAGGGGATGGAGATCTGCATTTTATATTTATTTACGGATAGGACTGAATTCTGTATTCGATATTTATTTAGGGAGGGGACTGATTTCTGCACTCTATTTATTTTGGGAGGGCACTGAATTCTGCATTCTATATTTATATAGGAAGGGGATTGAATTCTGCATTTTATATTTATTTACGGATACGACTGAATTCTGTATTCGATATTTATTTAGGGAGGGGAATCATTTTTGCAATCTATTTTTTAGTGAGGGGACCGAATTCTGCATTCTATATTCATTAAGGGTGGGGACTGAATTCTGCATTTTATATTTATTTAGGAGTGGACTGAATTCTGCATTTTACATTTAATTAGGGAGGGGACTGAATTCTGCATTCTATATTTATATAAGAAGGGGATTGAAATCTGCATTTTATATTTATTTAGGGACCGGACTGAATTCTGCATTTTATATTTATTTATGGAGAGTACTGAATTCTGTATTCGATATTTATTTAGGGAGGTGACTGAATTCTGCATTTTTTATTTAATAACAGAGGGGACTGCATTCTGCATTCTATATTTATTTAGGGAGAGGTCGGAATTCTGCATTCTATATTTATATAGTAAGGTGACGGAGTTCTGCATTCTATATTCATTTAGGGAGGGGAATGAATTCTGCATTTTATAATTAATTAGGGAGGGGACTGAATTCTGGACTCTATATTTATATAGGAAGGGGAGTGAATTCTGCGTTTTATATTCATTTAGGGACTGGACTGAATTCTGCCTTCTATATTTAGTTAGGGAGGGGACTGAATTCTGCATTCTATATTTATTTAGGGAGGAGACTGATTTCTGCACTCTATATGTATTGAGGAAGGGGACTGAATTCTGCATTTTATATTTATTTAGGGTGGGGTCTGAATTCTGCATTTTATATTTATTTAGGTAGATTAGTGAATTCTGCATTCTATATTTATATAGGAAGGGGTCTGAATTCTGCATTCTATATTCGTTTAGGGAGTGGACTGAATTCTGCATTCTATATTTATTTAGGAATGGACTGATTTCTGCATTTTTGGTTTAATTAGAGAGGGGACTGAATTCTGCATTTTATCTTTATTTAGGGAGCGGACTGAATTCTGCATTTTAGATTTATTTAGGTAGGGGACTGAATTCTGCGTTCTATATTTATATAGGAAGGGGACTGAATTCTGCCTTCTAGATTCATTTAGGGAGGGGACTGAATTCTGCATTCTATATTTTTATAGGAAGTGGATTGAATTCTGCATTTTATATTTATTTATGGATAGGACTGAATTCTGTATTCGATATTTATTTAGGGAGGCGAATGATTTCTGTACTCTATTTATTTAGGGAGGGGACTGAACTCTGCATTCTATATTTATATAGGAAGCTGACTGAATTCTGCATTGTATATTCATTGAGGGAATGGACTGACTTCTGCATTCAATGTTTATTTAGGTATGGACTGAATTCTGCATTTTAGATGTATTTACGGTGAGGACTGAATTCTGCATTCTATATTTATATCGTAAGGTGACGGAATTCTGCAATCTATATTCATTTAGGGAGGGGACTGAATTCTGCATTCTATATTTATATAGGAAGGGAGTGAATTCTGCATTTTATATTCATTTAGGGAGTGGACTGAATTCTGCATTCTATATTTATTTAGGAAGGGGAAGGAATTCTGCATTATATATTTATTTAGGGAGGGAACTGAGTTCTGCATTTTGTATTTATTTAGGGAGGGGACTGAATTCTGCATTCTATATTTATATAGGAAAGCGAATGAATTCTGCATTCCAAATTTATTTAGGGAGGGGATTGAATTCTGCATTCTATTTTTATATAGGAAAGTGAATGAATTATGCATTCTATATTTATTTAGGGAGGGTACTGAATTTTGTATTCTATATTTATATAGGAAAGGGAATGAATTCTGCATTCTATATTTATTTAGGGAGGGGACTGAATTCTGCATTCTATATTTATTTAGGAAGGGGAAGGAATTCTGCATTATATATTTATTTAGGGAGGGAACTGAATTCTGCATTTTGTATTTATTTAGGGAGGGGACTGAATTCTGCATTCTATATTTATATAGGAAAGGGAAAGAATTCTGCATTCTATATTTATTTAGGGAGGTTACTGAATTTTGCATTCTCTATTTTTATAGGAAAGGGAATGAATTCTGCATTCTATATTTATTTAGGGAGGGGATTGAATTCTGCATTCTATATTTATATAGGAAAGGGAATGAATTATGCATTCTATATTTCTTTAGGGAGGGGACTGAATTCTGCATTTTATATTTATATAGGAAAGGGAATGAATTATGCATTCTATATTAATTTAGGGAGGGTACTGAATTTTGTATTCTATATTTATATAGGGAGGGTACTGAATTCTCTATTCTATATTTATATAGGAAAGGGAATGAATTCTGCATCCTATATTTATTTAGGGAGGGGACTGAATTCTGCATTCTATATTAATATAGTAACGTGACAGAGTTCTGCATTCTAGATTCATTTAGGGAGGGGACTGAATTCTGCATTTTATATTAATTATGGAGGGGACTGAATTCTGGACTCTATATTTATATAGGAAGGGGAGTGAATTCTGCATTTTATATTCATTTAGGGAGTGGACTGAATTCTGCCTTCTATATTTAGTTAGGGAGGGGACTGAATTCTGCATTCTATATTGATTTAGGGAGGAGACTGATTTCTGCACTCTATATTTATTTTGGGTGGGGACTGAATTCTGCATTTTTTATTTACTTACGGAGGGAACTGTATTCTGCATTCTATATTTATATAGGGAGGGGACTGAATTCTGCATTCTATATTTATATAGGAAGGCGACTGAATTCTGCATTGTATATTCATTTAGGGAGTGGATTGAATTCTGCATTCAATGTTTATTTAGGCGTGGACTGAATTCTGCATTTTTGATTTAATTAGGCAGGGGACTGAATTCTGCATTCTATATTTATATAGGAAGGGGACTGAATTCTGCCTTCTATATTTATATAGGAAAGGAAATGAATTATGCATTGTCTATTTATTTAGGGAGGGGACTGATTTCTGGACTCTATATTTATTTCTGGAGGTGACTGAATTCTGCATTTTATATTGATTTAGGTAGGGGACTGATTTCTGCATTCTATATTTATATAGGGAGGGGTCTGAATTCTGCATTCTATATTTATTTAGGGAGGGGACTGAATTCTGCATTTTATATTTATTTAGGGAGGGAATTGAATTCTGCATTTTATATTTATTTATGGAGAGGACTGAATTCTGCATTCTATATTTATGTAGGAAGGGGACTGAATTCTGCATTTTATATTTATTTATGGAGAGGACTGAATTCTGTATTCGATATTTATTTAGGGAGGGTACGGAATTCTGCATTTTTTATTTAATAAGAGGGCACTGATTTCTGCATTCTATATTTATTTAGGGAGGGGGACTGATTTCTGCACTCTATATTTATTTTTGAAGGGTACTGAATTCAGCATTTTATATTTAATTAGGGAGGGGAACGAATTCTGCACTCTATATTTATATAGGAAGTGGACTGAATTCTGCATTTTATATTCATTTAGGGAGCGGACTGAATTCTGCATTCTATATTTATTTAGGAAGGGGACTGAATTCTGCATTTTATCTTTATTTAGGGAGCGGACTGAATTCTGCATTTTAGATTTATTTAGGTAGGGGACTGAATTCTGCGTTCTATATTTATATAGGAAGGGGACTGAATTCTGCCTTCTGTATTCATTTAGGGAGGGGACTGAATTCTGCAGTTTAGATTTAGTTAGGGAGGGGACTGAATTCTGCATTCTATATTTTTATAGGAAGTGGATTGAATTTTGCATTTTATATTTATTTATGGATAGGACTGAATTCTGTATTCGATATTTATATAGGAAGCTGACTGAATTCTGCATTGAATATTCATTGAGGGAATGGACTGAATTCTGCATTCAATGTTTATTTAGGATGGACTGAATTCTGCATTTTAGATTTATTTACGGTGAGGACTGAATTCTGCATTCTATATTTATACCGTAAGGTGACGGAATTCTGCAATCTATATTCATTTAGGGAGGGGACTGAATTCTGCATTCTATATTTATATAGGAAGGGAGTGAATTCTGCATTTTATATTCATTTAGGGAGTGGACTGAATTCTGCATTCTATATTTATTTCGGAAGGGGAAGGAATTCTGCATTATATATTTATTTAGGGAGGGAACTGAGTTCTGCATTTTGTATTTATTTAGGGAGGGGACTGAATTCTGCATTCTATATTTATATAGGAAAGGGAATGAATTATGCATTCTATATTTATTTAGGGAGGGGACTGAATTCTGCATCCTATATTTCCATAGGAAAGGGAATGAATTATGCATTCTATATTTATTTAGGGAGGGGACTGAATTCTGCATTCTATATTTATATAGGAAAGGGAAAGAATTATGCATTCTATATTTATATAGGGAGGGGAAAGAATTCTGCATTCTATAATTGTATAGGAAGGTGACTGAATTCTGCATTGTATATTCATTTAGGGAGTGGACTGAATTCTGCATTCAATGTTTATTTAGGCGTGGACTGAATTCTGCATTTTTGATTTAATTACGGAGGGGACTGAATTCTGCATTCTATATTTATATAGGAAGGTAACTGAATTCTGCCTTCTATATTTATATAGGAAAGGGAATGAATTATGCATTCTCTATTTATTTAGGGACGGGACTGATTTCTGGACTCTATATTTATTTCTGGAGGGGACTGAATTCTGCATTTTATATTTATTTGGGGAGGAAACTGAATTCTGCAATCTATATTTATATAGGAAGTAGACTGAATTCTGCATTCTATATTCATTTAGGGAGGAGATTGAATTCCGCATTCCATATTTATTTAGGGAGGGGACTGATTTCTGCACTCTATATTTATTTAGGAAGGGGAAGGAATTCTGCATTCTATATTTATTTATGAAGAGGACTGAATTCTGCCTTCTATATTTATTTAGGTAGGGGACTGAATTCTGCATTCTATATTTCTATAGGAAGGGGTCTGAATTCTGCATTCTATATTCGTTTAGGGAGGGGACTGAATTCTGCATTCTATATTTATTTAGGAGTGGACTGATTTCTGCATTTTTGGTGTAATTAGAGAGGGGACTGAATTCTGCATTCTATATTTATGTAGGAAGGGGATTGAATTCTGCATTTTATATTTATTTATGGATAGGACTGAATTCTGTATTCGATATTTATTTAGGGAGAGGACTGATTTCTGCACTCTATTTATTTTGGGCGGGGACTGAACTCTGCATTTTTTATTTACTTACGGAGGGGACTGTATTCTGCATTCTATATTTATATAGGGAGGGGACTGAATTCTGCATTCTGTATTTATATAGGAAGGCGACTGAATTCTGCATTGTATATTCATTTAGGGAGTGGATTGAATTCTGCATTCAATGTTTATTTAGGCGTGGACTGAATTCTGCATTTTTGATTTAATTAGGTAGGGGACTGAATTCTGCATTCTATATTTATATAGGAAGGGGACTGAATTCTGCCTTCTATATTTATATAGGAAAGGAAATGAATTATGTATTGTCTATTTATTTAGGGAGTGGACTGATTTCTGGACTCTATATTTATTTCTGGAGGGAACTGAATTCTGCATTTTATATTTATTTGGGGAGGAAACTGAATTCTGCAATCTATATTTATATAGGAAGTAGACTGAATTCTGCATTCTATATTCATTTAGGGAGGAGATTGAATTCCGCATTCCATATTTATTTAGGGAGGGGACTGATTTCTGCACTCTATATTTATTTAGGAAGGGGAAGGAATTCTGCAATACATACTTATTTAGGGAGGGAACTGAATTCTGCATTTTGTATTTATTTAGGGAGGGGACTGAATTCTGCATTCTATATTTATATAGGAAAGGGAATGAATTATGCATTCTATATTTATTTAGGGAGGGGACTGAATTCTGCATCCTATATTTCTATAGGAAAGGGAATGAATTATGCATTCCATATTTATTTAGGGAGGGGACGAAATTCTGCATTCTATATTTATATAGGAAAGGGAAAGAATTATGCATTCTATATTTACTTAGGGAGGGGACTGAATTCTGCATTCTATTTTATAAAGGAAAGGGAATGAATTCTGCATTCTATATTTATTTAGGGAGGTTACTGAATTCTGCATTCTCTATTTATATAGGAAAGGGAATGAATTCTGCATTCTATATTTATTTAGGAAAGTGGATTGAATTCTGCATTCTATATTTATATAGGAAAGGGAATGAATTATGCATTCTATATTTCTTTAGGGAGGGGACTGAATTCTGCATTCGATTTTTATATAGGAAAGGGAATGAATTATGCATTCTATATTTATTTAGGGAGGGTACTGAATTTTGTATTCTATATTTATATAGGAAAGGGAATGAATTCTGCATTCTATATTTATTTAGGGAGGGGAATGAATTCTGCATTCTATATTTATTTAGGAAGGGGAAGGAATTCTGCATTATATATTTATTTAGGGAGGGGACTGAATTCTGCATTCTATATTTATATAGGAAAGGGAATGAATTATGCATTCTATATTTATTTAGGGAGGGGACTGAACTCTGCAACCTATATTTCTATAGGAAAGGGAATGAATTATGCATTCTATATTTATTTAGGGAGGGGACTGAATTCTGCATTCTATATTTATATAAGAAAGGGAATGAATTATGCATTCTATATTTATTTAGGGAGGGGACTGAATTCTGCATTCTATTTTATATAGGAAAGGGCATGAATTCTGTATTCTATATTTATTTAGGGAGGTTACTGAATTCTGCATTCTCTATTTATATAGGAAAGGGAATGAATTCTGCATTCTATATTTATTTAGGGAGGGGATTGAATCCTGCATTCTATATTTATATAGGAAAGGGAATGAATTATGCATTCTATATTTCTTTAGGGAGGGGACTGAATTCTGCATTCTATATTTATATAGGAAAGGGAATGAATTATGCATTCTATATTTATTTAGGGAGGGTACTGAATTTTGTATTGTATATTTATATAGGAAAGGGACTGAATTCTGCATTCTATATTTATTTCGGCAGGGGACTGAATTCTGCATTCTATATTTATTTAGGGAGGGTACTGAATTCTCTATTCTATATTTATATAGGAAAGGGAATGAATTCTGCATTCTATATTTATTTAGGGAGGGGACTGAATTCTGCATTCTATATCATTATAGTAAGTTGACAGAGTTCTGCATTCTATATTCATTTAGGGAGGGGACTGAATTCTGTATTTTATATTTAATTAGGGAGGGGACTGAATTCTGGACTCTATATTTATGTAGGAAGTGGAGTGAATTATGCATTTTATATTCATTTAGGGAGTGGACTGAATTCTGCCTTCTATATTTAGTTAGGGAGGGGACTGAATTCTGCATTCTATATTGATTTAGGGAGGAGACTGATTTCTGCGCTATATTTATTGAGAAAGGGGACTGAATTATGCATGTTATATTTATTTAGGGATGGGTCTGAATTCTGCATTTTATATTTATTTAGGTTGGGGACTGAATTCTGCATTCTATATTCGTTTAGGGAGGGGACTGAATTCTGCATTCTATATTTATTTAGGAGTGGACTGATTTCTGCATTTTTGGTTTAATTAGAGAGGGGACTGAATTCTGCATTCTATATTTATGTAGGAAGGGGATTGAATTCTGCATTTTATATTTATTTATGGACAGGACTGAATTCTGTATTCGATATTTATTTAGGGAGAGGACTGATTTCTGCACTCTATTTATTTTGGGAGGGGACTGAATTCTGCATTTTTTATTTACTTACGGAGGGGACTGTATTCTGCATTCTATATTTATATAGGGAGGTGACTGAATTCTGCATTCTATATTTATATAGGAAGGCGACTGAATTCTGCATTGTATATTCATTTAGGGAGTGGATTGAATTCTGCATTCAATGTTTATTTAGGCGTGGACTGAATTCTGCATTTTTGATTTAATTAGGCAGGGGACTGAATTCTGCATTCTATATTTATATAGGAAGGGGACTGAATTCTGCATTCTATATTTATATAGGAAAGGAAATGAATTATGCATTGTCTATTTATTTAGGGAGGGGACTGATTTCTGGACTCTATATTTATTTCTGGAGGTGACTGAATTCTGCATTTTATATTTATTTAGGGAGGGGTCTGAATTCTGCATTTTAGATTGATTTAGGTAGGGAACTGAATTCTGCATTGTCTATTTATATAGGAAGGCGACTGAATTCTGCATTGTATATTCATTTAGGGAGTGGATTGAATTCTGCATTCAATGTTTATTTAGGCGTGGACTGAATTCTGCATTTTTGATTTAATTAGGCAGGGGACTGAATTCTGCATTCTATATTTATATAGGAAGGGGACTGAATTCTGCCTTCTATATTTATATAGGAAAGGAAATGAATTATGCATTGTCTATTTATTTAGGGAGGGGACTGATTTCTGGATTCTATATTTATTTCTGGAGGTGACTGAATTCTGCATTTTATATTTATTTAGGGAGGGGTCTGAATTCTGCATTTTATATTGATTTAGGTAGGGGACTGAATTCTGCATTCTATATTTATATAGGGAGGGGTCTGAATTCTGCATTCTATATTTATTTAGGAAGGGGACTGAATTCTGCATTTTATATTTATTTAGGGAGGGGACTGAATTCTGCATTTTATATTTATTTATGGAGAGGACTGAATTCTGTATTCGATATTTATTTAGGGAGGGTACGGAATTCTGCATTTTTTATTTAATAACAGAGGGGACTGATTTCTGCATTCTATATTTATTTAGGGAGGGGGACTGATTTCTGCACTCTATATTTATTTTTGAAGGGGACTGAATTCAGCATTTTATATTTAATTAGGGAGGGGAACGAATTCTGCACTCTATATTTATATAGGAAGTGGACTGAATTCTGCATTTTATATTCATTTAGGGAGCGGACTGAATTCTGCCTTCTATATTTATTTAGGAAGGGGACTGAATTCTGCATTTTATCTTTATTTAGGGAGCGGACTGAATTCTGCATTTTAGATTTATTTAGGTAGGGGACTGAATTCTGCATTCTATATTCATTTAGGGAGGGGACTGAATTCTGCATTCTATATTTTTATAGGAAGTGGATTGAATTCTGCATTTTATATTTATTTATGGATAGGACTGAATTCTGTATTCGATATTTATTTAGGGAGGCGAATGATTTCTGTACTCTATTTATTTAGGGAGGGGACTGAACTCTGCATTCTATATTTATATAGGAAGCTGACTGAATTCTGCATTGTATATTCATTGAGGGAATGGACTGAATTCTGCATTCAATGTTTATTTAGGAGTGGACTGAATTCTGCATTTTAGATTTATTTACGGTGAGGACTGAATTCTGCATTCTATATTTATATCGTAAGGTGACGGAATTCTGCAATCTATATTCATTTAGGGAGGGGACTGAATTCTACATTCTATATTTATATAGGAAGGGAGTGAATTCTGCATTTTATATTCATTTAGGGAGTGGACTGAATTCTGCATTCTATATTTATTTAGGGAGGTGACTGAATTCTGCATTTTATATTTATTTAGGGAGGGGACTGATTTCTGCACTCTATATTTATTTAGGAAGGGGACTGAATTCAGCATTTTATATTTAATTAGGGAGGGGACAGAATTCTGCACTCTATATTTATATAGGAAGGGGAGTGAATTCTGCATTTTATATTCATTTAGGGAGTGGACTGTATTCTGCCTCCTATATTTAGTTAGGGAGAGGACTGAATTCTGCATTCGATTTTTATTTAGGGAGGAGAATGATTTCTGCACTCTATATTTATTTAGGAAGGGGACTGAATTCTGCATTTTATATTTATTTAGGGAGGGGTCTGAATTCCGCATTTTATATTTATTTAGGTAGGGGACTTAATCCTGCATTCTATATTTATATAGGAAGGCGACTGAATTCTGCATTCTATATTCATTTTTGGAGGGGATTGAATTCTGCATTCTATATTTATTTAGGAGTGGACTGATTTCTGCATTTTATATTTATTTAGGGAGGCAACTTAATTCTTCATTTTATATTTATTAGGGAGGAGACTGAATTCTGCATTCTATATTTATATAGGAAGGGGATTGAATTCTGCATTTTATATTTATTTACGGATACGACTGAATTCTGTATTCGATATTCATTTAGGGAGGGGAATCATTTTTGCAATCTATTTATTTAGTGAGGGGACCGAATTCTGCATTCTATATTCATTAAGGGTGGGGACTGAATTCTGCATTTTATATTTATTTAGGAGTGGACTGAATTCTGCATTTTACATTTAATTAGGGAGGGGACTGAATTCTGCATTCTATATTTATATAAGAAGGGGATTGAAATCTGCATTTTATATTTATTTATTTATTTATTTATTCTGCATTCGATATTTATTTAGGGAGAGGTCTGAATTCTGCATTCTATATTTATATAGTAAGGTGACGGAGTCCTGCATTCTATATTCATTTAGGGAGGGGAATGAATTCTGCATTTTATAATTAATTAGGGATGGGACTGAATTCTGGACTCTATATTTATATAGGAAGGGGAGTGAATTCTGCATTTTATATTCATTTAGGGACTGGACTGAATTCTGCCTTCTATGTTTAGTTAGGGAGGGGACTGAATTCTGCATTCTATATTTAATTAGGGAGGAGACTGATTTCTGCACTCTATACGTATTGTGGAAGGGGACTGAATTCTGCATGTTATATTTATTTAGGGAGCGGTCTGAATTCTGCATTTTATATTCATTTCGGTAGGGGACTGAATTCTGCATTCTGTATTTATATAGGAAGGGGTCTGAATTCTGCATTCTATATTCGTTTAGGGAGGGGACTGAATTCTTCATTCTATATTTATTTAGGAATGGACTGATTTCTGCATTTTTGGTTTAATTAGAGAGGGGACTGAATTCTGCATTCTATAATTATGTAGGAAGGGGATTGAGATCTGCATTTTATATTTATTTATGGATAGGACTGAATTCTGTATTCGATATTTATTTAGGGAGAGGTCTGATTCTGCATTCTATTTATTTTGGGAGGGGACTGAATTCTGCATTTTTTATTTACTTACGGAGGGGACTGTATTCTGCATTCTATATTTATATAGGGAGGGGACTGAATTCTGCATTATATATTTGTATAGGAAGGTGACTGAATTCTGCATTGTATATTCATTTAGGGAGTGGACTGAATTCTGCATTCAATGTTTATTTAGGCGTGGACTGAATTCTGCATTTTTGATTTAATTAGGGAGGGGACTGAATTCGTCATTCTATATTTATATAGGAAAAGGACTGAATTCTGCCTTCTATATTTATATAGGAAAGGGAATGAATTATGCATTCTCTATTTATTTAGGGAGGGGACTGATTTCAGGACTCTATATTTATTTCTGGAGGGGACTGAATTCTGCATTTTATATTTATTTGGGGAGGAAACTGAATTCTGCATTATATATTTATTTAGGGAGGGAACTGAATTCTGCATTTTGTATTTATTTAGGGAGGGGACTGAATTCGGCATTCTATATTTATATAGGAAAGGGAATGAATTATGCATTCTATATTCATTTAGGGAGGGGAATGAATTCTGCATTTTATAATTAATTAGGGAGGGGTCTGAATTCTGGACTCTATATTTATATAGGAAAGGGAATGAATTATGCATTCTATATTTATTTATGGAGGGGACTGAATTCTGCATTCTCTTTTATATAGGAAAGGGAATGAATTCTGCATTCTATATTTATTTAGGGAGGTTACTGAATTCTGCATTCTCTATTTATATATGAAAGGGAATGAATTCTGCATTCTATATTTATTTAGGGAGGGGATTGAATTCTGCATTCTATATTTATATAGGAAAGGGAATGAATTATGCATTCTATATTTATTTAGGGAGGTTACTGAATTTTGTATTCTATATTTATATAGGAAAGGGAATGAATTCTGCATTTTATATTTAATTAGGGAGGGGACTGAATTCTGGACTCTATATTTATATAGGAAGGGGAGTGAATTCTGCATTTTATATTCATTTAGGGACTGGACTGATTTCTGCCTTCTATATTTAGTTAGGGAGGGGACTGAATTCTGCATTCTATATTTATTTAGGGAGGAGACTGATTTCTGCACTCTATGTTTATTGAGGAAGGGGACTGAATTCTGCATGTTATATTTATTTAGGGAGGGGTCTGAATTCTGCATTTTATATTTATTTAGGTAGGGGACTGAATTCTGCATTCTATATTTCTATAGGAAGGGGTCTGAATTCTGCATTCTATATTCGTTTAGGGAGGGGACTGAATTCTGCATTCTATATTTATTTAGGAGTGGACTGATTTCTGCATTTTTGGTGTAATTAGAGAGGGGACTGAATTCTGCATTCTATATTTATGTAGGAAGGGGATTGAATTCTGCATTTTATATTTATTTATGGATAGGACTGAATTCTGTATTCGATATTTATTTAGGGAGAGGACTGATTTCTGCACTCTATTTATTTTGGGCGGGGACTGAACTCTGCATTTTTTATTTACTTACGGAGGGGACTGTATTCTGCATTCTATATTTATATAGGGAGGGGACTGAATTCTGCATTCTGTATTTATATAGGAAGGCGACTGAATTCTGCATTGTATATTCATTTAGGGAGTGGATTGAATTCTGCATTCAATGTTTATTTAGGCGTGGACTGAATTCTGCATTTTTGATTTAATTAGGTAGGGGACTGAATTCTGCATTCTATATTTATATAGGAAGGGGACTGAATTCTGCCTTCTATATTTATATAGGAAAGGAAATGAATTATGTATTGTCTATTTATTTAGGGAGTGGACTGATTTCTGGACTCTATATTTATTTCTGGAGGGAACTGAATTCTGCATTTTATATTTATTTGGGGAGGAAACTGAATTCTGCAATCTATATTTATATAGGAAGTAGACTGAATTCTGCATTCTATATTCATTTAGGGAGGAGATTGAATTCCGCATTCCATATTTATTTAGGGAGGGGACTGATTTCTGCACTCTATATTTATTTAGGAAGGGGAAGGAATTCTGCATTATATACTTATTTAGGGAGGGAACTGAATTCTGCATTTTGTATTTATTTAGGGAGGGGACTGAATTCTGCTTTCTATATTTATATAGGAAAGGGAATGAATTATGCATTCTATATTTATTTAGGGAGGGGACTGAATTCTGCATCCTATATTTCTATAGGAAAGGGAATGAATTATGCATTCCATATTTATTTAGGGAGGGGACGAAATTCTGCATTCTATATTTATATAGGAAAGGGAAAGAATTATGCATTCTATATTTACTTAGGGAGGGGACTGAATTCTGCATTCTATTTTATAAAGGAAAGGGAATGAATTCTGCATTCTATATTTATTTAGGGAGGTTACTGAATTCTGCATTCTCTATTTATATAGGAAAGGGAATGAATTCTGCATTCTATATTTATTTAGGAAAGTGGATTGAATTCTGCATTCTATATTTATATAGGAAAGGGAATGAATTATGCATTCTATATTTCTTTAGGGAGGGGACTGAATTCTGCATTCGATTTTTATATAGGAAAGGGAATGAATTATGCATTCTATATTTATTTAGGGAGGGTACTGAATTTTGTATTCTATATTTATATAGGAAAGGGAATGAATTCTGCATTCTATATTTATTTAGGGAGGGGAATGAATTCTGCATTCTATATTTATTTAGGAAGGGGAAGGAATTCTGCATTATATATTTATTTAGGGAGGGAACTGAATTCTGCATTTTGTATTTATTTAGGGAGGGGACTGAATTCTGCATTCTATATTTATATAGGAAAGGGAATGAATTATGCATTCTATATTTATTTAGGGAGGGGACTGAACTCTGCAACCTATATTTCTATAGGAAAGGGAATGAATTATGCATTCTATATTTATTTAGGGAGGGGACTGAATTCTGCATTCTATATTTATATAAGAAAGGGAATGAATTATGCATTCTATATTTATTTAGGGAGGGGACTGAATTCTGCATTCTATTTTATATAGGAAAGGGCATGAATTCTGTATTCTATATTTATTTAGGGAGGTTACTGAATTCTGCATTCTCTATTTATATAGGAAAGGGAATGAATTCTGCATTCTATATTTATTTAGGGAGGGGATTGAATCCTGCATTCTATATTTATATAGGAAAGGGAATGAATTATGCATTCTATATTTCTTTAGGGAGGGGACTGAATTCTGCATTCTATATTTATATAGGAAAGGGAATGAATTATGCATTCTATATTTATTTAGGGAGGGTACTGAATTTTGTATTGTATATTTATATAGGAAAGGGACTGAATTCTGCATTCTATATTTATTTCGGCAGGGGACTGAATTCTGCATTCTATATTTATTTAGGGAGGGTACTGAATTCTCTATTCTATATTTATATAGGAAAGGGAATGAATTCTGCATTCTATATTTATTTAGGGAGGGGACTGAATTCTGCATTCTATATCATTATAGTAAGTTGACAGAGTTCTGCATTCTATATTCATTTAGGGAGGGGACTGAATTCTGCATTTTATATTTAATTAGGGAGGGGACTGAATTCTGGACTCTATATTTATGTAGGAAGTGGAGTGAATTATGCATTTTATATTCATTTAGGGAGTGGACTGAATTCTGCCTTCTATATTTAGTTAGGGAGGGGACTGAATTCTGCATTCTATATTGATTTAGGGAGGAGACTGATTTCTGCGCTATATTTATTGAGAAAGGGGACTGAATTATGCATGTTATATTTATTTAGGGATGGGTCTGAATTCTGCATTTTATATTTATTTAGGTTGGGGACTGAATTCTGCATTCTATATTCGTTTAGGGAGGGGACTGAATTCTGCATTCTATATTTATTTAGGAGTGGACTGATTTCTGCATTTTTGGTTTAATTAGAGAGGGGACTGAATTCTGCATTCTATATTTATGTAGGAAGGGGATTGAATTCTGCATTTTATATTTATTTATGGACAGGACTGAATTCTGTATTCGATATTTATTTAGGGAGAGGACTGATTTCTGCACTCTATTTATTTTGGGAGGGGACTGAATTCTGCATTTTTTATTTACTTACGGAGGGGACTGTATTCTGCATTCTATATTTATATAGGGAGGGGACTGAATTCTGCATTCTATATTTATATAGGAAGGCGACTGAATTCTGCATTGTATATTCATTTAGGGAGTGGATTGAATTCTGCATTCAATGTTTATTTAGGCGTGGACTGAATTCTGCATTTTTGATTTAATTAGGCAGGGGACTGAATTCTGCATTCTATATTTATATAGGAAGGGGACTGAATTCTGCATTCTATATTTATATAGGAAAGGAAATGAATTATGCATTGTCTATTTATTTAGGGAGGGGACTGATTTCTGGACTCTATATTTATTTCTGGAGGTGACTGAATTCTGCATTTTATATTTATTTAGGGAGGGGTCTGAATTCTGCATTTTAGATTGATTTAGGTAGGGAACTGAATTCTGCATTCTATATTTATATAGGAAGGCGACTGAATTCTGCATTGTATATTCATTTAGGGAGTGGATTGAATTCTGCATTCAATGTTTATTTAGGCGTGGACTGAATTCTGCATTTTTGATTTAATTAGGCAGGGGACTGAATTCTGCATTCTATATTTATATAGGAAGGGGACTGAATTCTGCATTCTATATTTATATAGGAAAGGAAATGAATTATGCATTGTCTATTTATTTAGGGAGGGGACTGATTTCTGGACTCTATATTTATTTCTGGAGGTGACTGAATTCTGCATTTTATATTTATTTAGGGAGGGGTCTGAATTCTGCATTTTAGATTGATTTAGGTAGGGAACTGAATTCTGCATTCTATATTTATATAGGAAGGCGACTGAATTCTGCATTGTATATTCATTTAGGGAGTGGATTGAATTCTGCATTCAATGTTTATTTAGGCGTGGACTGAATTCTGCATTTTTGATTTAATTAGGCAGGGGACTGAATTCTGCATTCTATATTTATATAGGAAGGGGACTGAATTCTGCCTTCTATATTTATATAGGAAAGGAAATGAATTATGCATTGTCTATTTATTTAGGGAGGGGACTGATTTCTGGACTCTATATTTATTTCTGGAGGTGACTGAATTCTGCATTTTATATTGATTTAGGTAGGGGACTGATTTCTGCATTCTATATTTATATAGGGAGGGGTCTGAATTCTGCATTCTATATTTATTTAGGGAGGGGACTGAATTCTGCATTTTATATTTATTTAGGGAGGGAATTGAATTCTGCATTTTATATTTATTTATGGAGAGGACTGAATTCTGCATTCTATATTTATGTAGGAAGGGGACTGAATTCTGCATTTTATATTTATTTATGGAGAGGACTGAATTCTGTATTCGATATTTATTTAGGGAGGGTACGGAATTCTGCATTTTTTATTTAATAAGAGGGCACTGATTTCTGCATTCTATATTTATTTAGGGAGGGGGACTGATTTCTGCACTCTATATTTATTTTTGAAGGGTACTGAATTCAGCATTTTATATTTAATTAGGGAGGGGAACGAATTCTGCACTCTATATTTATATAGGAAGTGGACTGAATTCTGCATTTTATATTCATTTAGGGAGCGGACTGAATTCTGCATTCTATATTTATTTAGGAAGGGGACTGAATTCTGCATTTTATCTTTATTTAGGGAGCGGACTGAATTCTGCATTTTATATTCATTTCGGTAGGGGACTGAATTCTGCATTCTGTATTTATATAGGAAGGGGTCTGAATTCTGCATTCTATATTCGTTTAGGGAGGGGACTGAATTCTGCATTCTATATTTATTTAGGAGTGGACTGATTTCTGCATTTTTGGTGTAATTAGAGAGGGGACTGAATTCTGCATTCTATATTTATGTAGGAAGGGGATTGAATTCTGCATTTTATATTTATTTATGGATAGGACTGAATTCTGTATTCGATATTTATTTAGGGAGAGGACTGATTTCTGCACTCTATTTATTTTGGGCGGGGACTGAACTCTGCATTTTTTATTTACTTACGGAGGGGACTGTATTCTGCATTCTATATTTATATAGGGAGGGGACTGAATTCTGCATTCTGTATTTATATAGGAAGGCGACTGAATTCTGCATTGTATATTCATTTAGGGAGTGGATTGAATTCTGCATTCAATGTTTATTTAGGCTTGGACTGAATTCTGCATTTTTGATTTAATTAGGTAGGGGACTGAATTCTGCATTCTATATTTATATAGGAAGGGGACTGAATTCTGCCTTCTATATTTATATAGGAAAGGAAATGAATTATGTATTGTCTATTTATTTAGGGAGTGGACTGATTTCTGGACTCTATATTTATTTCTGGAGGGAACTGAATTCTGCATTTTATATTTATTTGGGGAGGAAACTGAATTCTGCAATCTATATTTATATAGGAAGTAGACTGAATTCTGCATTCTATATTCATTTAGGGAGGAGATTGAATTCCGCATTCCATATTTATTTAGGGAGGGGACTGATTTCTGCACTCTATATTTATTTAGGAAGGGGAAGGAATTCTGCATTATATACTTATTTAGGTAGGGAACTGAATTCTGCATTTTGTATTTATTTAGGGAGGGGACTGAATTCTGCTTTCTATATTTATATAGGAAAGGGAATGAATTATGCATTCTATATTTATTTAGGGAGGGGACTGAATTCTGCATCCTATATTTCTATAGGAAAGGGAATGAATTATGCATTCCATATTTATTTAGGGAGGGGACGAAATTCTGCATTCTATATTTATATAGGAAAGGGAAAGAATTATGCATTCTATATTTACTTAGGGAGGGGACTGAATTCTGCATTCTATTTTATAAAGGAAAGGGAATGAATTCTGCATTCTATATTTATTTAGGGAGGTTACTGAATTCTGCATTCTCTATTTATATAGGAAAGGGAATGAATTCTGCATTCTATATTTATTTAGGAAAGTGGATTGAATTCTGCATTCTATATTTATATAGGAAAGGGAATGAATTATGCATTCTATATTTCTTTAGGGAGGGGACTGAATTCTGCATTCGATTTTTATATAGGAAAGGGAATGAATTATGCATTCTATATTTATTTAGGGAGGGTACTGAATTTTGTATTCTATATTTATATAGGAAAGGGAATGAATTCTGCATTCTATATTTATTTAGGGAGGGGAATGAATTCTGCATTCTATATTTATTTAGGAAGGGGAAGGAATTCTGCATTATATATTTATTTAGGGAGGGAACTGAATTCTGCATTTTGTATTTATTTAGGGAGGGGACTGAATTCTGCATTCTATATTTATATAGGAAAGGGAATGAATTATGCATTCTATATTTATTTAGGGAGGGGACTGAACTCTGCAACCTATATTTCTATAGGAAAGGGAATGAATTATGCATTCTATATTTATTTAGGGAGGGGACTGAATTCTGCATTCTATATTTATATAAGAAAGGGAATGAATTATGCATTCTATATTTATTTAGGGAGGGGACTGAATTCTGCATTCTATTTTATATAGGAAAGGGCATGAATTCTGTATTCTATATTTATTTAGGGAGGTTACTGAATTCTGCATTCTCTATTTATATAGGAAAGGGAATGAATTCTGCATTCTATATTTATTTAGGGAGGGGATTGAATCCTGCATTCTATATTTATATAGGAAAGGGAATGAATTATGCATTCTATATTTCTTTAGGGAGGGGACTGAATTCTGCATTCTATATTTATATAGGAAAGGGAATGAATTATGCATTCTATATTTATTTAGGGAGGGTACTGAATTTTGTATTGTATATTTATATAGGAAAGGGACTGAATTCTGCATTCTATATTTATTTCGGCAGGGGACTGAATTCTGCATTCTATATTTATTTAGGGAGGGTACTGAATTCTCTATTCTATATTTATATAGGAAAGGGAATGAATTCTGCATTCTATATTTATTTAGGGAGGGGACTGAATTCTGCATTCTATATCATTATAGTAAGTTGACAGAGTTCTGCATTCTATATTCATTTAGGGAGGGGACTGAATTCTGCATTTTATATTTAATTAGGGAGGGGACTGAATTCTGGACTCTATATTTATGTAGGAAGTGGAGTGAATTATGCATTTTATATTCATTTAGGGAGTGGACTGAATTCTGCCTTCTATATTTAGTTAGGGAGGGGACTGAATTCTGCATTCTATATTGATTTAGGGAGGAGACTGATTTCTGCGCTATATTTATTGAGAAAGGGGACTGAATTATGCATGTTATATTTATTTAGGGATGGGTCTGAATTCTGCATTTTATATTTATTTAGGTTGGGGACTGAATTCTGCATTCTATATTCGTTTAGGGAGGGGACTGAATTCTGCATTCTATATTTATTTAGGAGTGGACTGATTTCTGCATTTTTGGTTTAATTAGAGAGGGGACTGAATTCTGCATTCTATATTTATGTAGGAAGGGGATTGAATTCTGCATTTTATATTTATTTATGGACAGGACTGAATTCTGTATTCGATATTTATTTAGGGAGAGGACTGATTTCTGCACTCTATTTATTTTGGGAGGGGACTGAATTCTGCATTTTTTATTTACTTACGGAGGGGACTGTATTCTGCATTCTATATTTATATAGGGAGGGGACTGAATTCTGCATTCTATATTTATATAGGAAGGCGACTGAATTCTGCATTGTATATTCATTTAGGGAGTGGATTGAATTCTGCATTCAATGTTTATTTAGGCGTGGACTGAATTCTGCATTTTTGATTTAATTAGGCAGGGGACTGAATTCTGCATTCTATATTTATATAGGAAGGGGACTGAATTCTGCATTCTATATTTATATAGGAAAGGAAATGAATTATGCATTGTCTATTTATTTAGGGAGGGGACTGATTTCTGGACTCTATATTTATTTCTGGAGGTGACTGAATTCTGCATTTTATATTTATTTAGGGAGGGGTCTGAATTCTGCATTTTAGATTGATTTAGGTAGGGAACTGAATTCTGCATTCTATATTTATATAGGAAGGCGACTGAATTCTGCATTGTATATTCATTTAGGGAGTGGATTGAATTCTGCATTCAATGTTTATTTAGGCGTGGACTGAATTCTGCATTTTTGATTTAATTAGGCAGGGGACTGAATTCTGCATTCTATATTTATATAGGAAGGGGACTGAATTCTGCCTTCTATATTTATATAGGAAAGGAAATGAATTATGCATTGTCTATTTATTTAGGGAGGGGACTGATTTCTGGATTCTATATTTATTTCTGGAGGTGACTGAATTCTGCATTTTATATTTATTTAGGGAGGGGTCTGAATTCTGCATTTTATATTGATTTAGGTAGGGGACTGAATTCTGCATTCTATATTTATTTATGGAGAGGACTGAATTCTGTATTCGATATTTATTTAGGGAGGGTACGGAATTCTGCATTTTTTATTTAATAACAGAGGGGACTGATTTCTGCATTCTATATTTATTTAGGGAGGGGGACTGATTTCTGCACTCTATATTTATTTTTGAAGGGGACTGAATTCAGCATTTTATATTTAATTAGGGAGGGGAACGAATTCTGCACTCTATATTTATATAGGAAGTGGACTGAATTCTGCATTTTATATTCATTTAGGGAGTGGACTGAATTCTGCCTTCTATATTTATTTAGGAAGGGGACTGAATTCTGCATTTTATCTTTATTTAGGGAGCGGACTGAATTCTGCATTTTAGATTTATTTAGGTAGGGGACTGAATTCTGCATTCTATATTCATTTAGGGAGGGGACTGAATTCTGCATTCTATATTTTTATAGGAAGTGGATTGAATTCTGCATTTTATATTTATTTATGGATAGGACTGAATTCTGTATTCGATATTTATTTAGGGAGGCGAATGATTTCTGTACTCTATTTATTTAGGGAGGGGACTGAACTCTGCATTCTATATTTATATAGGAAGCTGACTGAATTCTGCATTGTATATTCATTGAGGGAATGGACTGAATTCTGCATTCAATGTTTATTTAGGAGTGGACTGAATTCTGCATTTTAGATTTATTTACGGTGAGGACTGAATTCTGCATTCTATATTTATATCGTAAGGTGACGGAATTCTGCAATCTATATTCATTTAGGGAGGGGACTGAATTCTGCATTCTATATTTATATAGGAAGGGAGTGAATTCTGCATTTTATATTCATTTAGGGAGTGGACTGAATTCTGCATTCTATATTTATTTAGGGAGGTGACTGAATTCTGCATTTTATATTTATTTAGGGAGGGGACTGATTTCTGCACTCTATATTTATTTAGGAAGGGGACTGAATTCAGCATTTTATATTTAATTAGGGAGGGGACAGAATTCTGCACTCTATATTTATATAGGAAGGGGAGTGAATTCTGCATTTTATATTCATTTAGGGAGTGGACTGTATTCTGCCTCCTATATTTAGTTAGGGAGAGGACTGAATTCTGCATTCGATTTTTATTTAGGGAGGAGAATGATTTCTGCACTCTATATTTATTTAGGAAGGGGACTGAATTCTGCATTTTATATTTATTTAGGGAGGGGTCTGAATTCCGCATTTTATATTTATTTAGGTAGGGGACTTAATCCTGCATTCTATATTTATATAGGAAGGCGACTGAATTCTGCATTCTATATTCATTTTTGGAGGGGATTGAATTCTGCATTCTATATTTATTTAGGAGTGGACTGATTTCTGCATTTTATATTTATTTAGGGAGGCAACTTAATTCTTCATTTTATATTTATTAGGGAGGAGACTGAATTCTGCATTCTATATTTATATAGGAAGGGGATTGAATTCTGCATTTTATATTTATTTACGGATACGACTGAATTCTGTATTCGATATTCATTTAGGGAGGGGAATCATTTTTGCAATCTATTTATTTAGTGAGGGGACCGAATTCTGCATTCTATATTCATTAAGGGTGGGGACTGAATTCTGCATTTTATATTTATTTAGGAGTGGACTGAATTCTGCATTTTACATTTAATTAGGGAGGGGACTGAATTCTGCATTCTATATTTATATAAGAAGGGGATTGAAATCTGCATTTTATATTTATTTATTTATTTATTTATTCTGCATTCGATATTTATTTAGGGAGAGGTCTGAATTCTGCATTCTATATTTATATAGTAAGGTGACGGAGTCCTGCATTCTATATTCATTTAGGGAGGGGAATGAATTCTGCATTTTATAATTAATTAGGGATGGGACTGAATTCTGGACTCTATATTTATATAGGAAGGGGAGTGAATTCTGCATTTTATATTCATTTAGGGACTGGACTGAATTCTGCCTTCTATGTTTAGTTAGGGAGGGGACTGAATTCTGCATTCTATATTTAATTAGGGAGGAGACTGATTTCTGCACTCTATACGTATTGTGGAAGGGGACTGAATTCTGCATGTTATATTTATTTAGGGAGCGGTCTGAATTCTGCATTTTATATTCATTTTGGTAGGGGACTGAATTCTGCATTCTGTATTTATATAGGAAGGGGTCTGAATTCTGCATTCTATATTCGTTTAGGGAGGGGACTGAATTCTTCATTCTATATTTATTTAGGAATGGACTGATTTCTGCATTTTTGGTTTAATTAGAGAGGGGACTGAATTCTGCATTCTATAATTATGTAGGAAGGGGATTGAGATCTGCATTTTATATTTATTTATGGATAGGACTGAATTCTGTATTCGATATTTATTTAGGGAGAGGTCTGATTCTGCATTCTATTTATTTTGGGAGGGGACTGAATTCTGCATTTTTTATTTACTTACGGAGGGGACTGTATTCTGCATTCTATATTTATATAGGGAGGGGACTGAATTCTGCATTATATATTTGTATAGGAAGGTGACTGAATTCTGCATTGTATATTCATTTAGGGAGTGGACTGAATTCTGCATTCAATGTTTATTTAGGCGTGGACTGAATTCTGCATTTTTGATTTAATTAGGGAGGGGACTGAATTCGGCATTCTATATTTATATAGGAAAAGGACTGAATTCTGCCTTCTATACTTATATAGGAAAGGGAATGAATTATGCATTCTCTATTTATTTAGGGAGGGGACTGATTTCAGGACTCTATATTTATTTCTGGAGGGGACTGAATTCTGCATTTTATATTTATTTGGGGAGGAAACTGAATTCTGCATTTTATATTTATATAGGAAGTGGACTGAATTCTGCATTCTATATTCATTTAAGGAGGAGATTGAATTCCGCATTCCATATTTATTTAGGGAGGGGACTGATTTCTGCACTCTATATTTATTTAGGAAGGGGAAGGAATTCTGCATTATATATTTATTTAGGGAGGGAACTGAATTCTGCATTTTGTATTTATTTAGGGAGGGGACTGAATTCGGCATTCTATATTTATATAGGAAAGGGAATGAATTATGCATTCTATATTTATTTATGGAGGGGACTGAATTCTGCATTCTATTTTATATAGGAAAGGGAATGAATTCTGCATTCTATATTTATTTAGGGAGGTTACTGAATTCTGCATTCTCTATTTATATATGAAAGGGAATGAATTCTGCATTCTATATTTATTTAGGGAGGGGATTGAATTCTGCATTCTATATTTATATAGGAAAGGGAATGAATTATACATTCTATATTTCTTTAGGTAGGGGACTGAATTCTGCATTCTATATTTATATAGGAAAGGGAATGAATTATGCATTCTATATTTATTTAGGGAGGTTACTGAATTTTGTATTCTATATTTATATAGGAAAGGGAATGAATTCTGCATTCTATATTTATTTAGGGAGGGGACTGAATTCTGCATTCTATATTTATTTAGGGAGGGTACTGAATTCTCTATTCTACTATTTATATAGGAAAGGGAATGAATTCTGCATTCCATATTTATTTAGGGAGGGGACTGAATTCTGCATTCTATATTAATATAGTAAGGTGACAGAGTTCTGCATGCTATATTCATTTAGGGAGGGGACTGAATTCTGCATTTTATATTTAATTAGGGAGGGGACTGAATTTTGGACTCTATATTTATATAGGAAGGGGAGTGAATTCTGCATTTTATATTCATTTAGGGACTGGACTGATTTCTGCCTTCTATATTTAGTTAGGGAGGGGACTGAATTCTGCATTCTATATTTATTTAGGGAGGAGACTGATTTCTGCACTCTATGTTTATTGAGGAAGGGGACTGAATTCTGCATGTTATATTTATTTAGGGAGGGGTCTGAATTCTGCATTTTATATTTATTTAGGTAGGGGACTGAATTCTGCATTCTATATTTCTATAGGAAGGGGTCTGAATTCTGCATTCTATATTCGTTTAGGGAGGGGACTGAATTCTGCATTCTATATTTATTTAGGAGTGGACTGATTTCTGCATTTTTGGTGTAATTAGAGAGGGGACTGAATTCTGCATTCTATATTTATGTAGGAAGGGGATTGAATTCTGCATTTTATATTTATTTATGGATAGGACTGAATTCTGTATTCGATATTTATTTAGGGAGAGGACTGATTTCTGCACTCTATTTATTTTGGGCGGGGACTGAACTCTGCATTTTTTATTTACTTACGGAGGGGACTGTATTCTGCATTCTATATTTATATAGGGAGGGGACTGAATTCTGCATTCTGTATTTATATAGGAAGGCGACTGAATTCTGCATTGTATATTCATTTAGGGAGTGGATTGAATTCTGCATTCAATGTTTATTTAGGCGTGGACTGAATTCTGCATTTTTGATTTAATTAGGTAGGGGACTGAATTCTGCATTCTATATTTATATAGGAAGGGGACTGAATTCTGCCTTCTATATTTATATAGGAAAGGAAATGAATTATGTATTGTCTATTTATTTAGGGAGTGGACTGATTTCTGGACTCTATATTTATTTCTGGAGGGGACTGAATTCTGCATTTTATATTTATTTGGGGAGGAAACTGAATTCTGCAATCTATATACGTTTAGGGAGGGGACTGAATTCTGCATTCCATATTTATTTTGGAGAGGACTGATTTCTGCATTTTTGGTTTAATTAGAGAGGGGACTGAATTCTGCATTCTATATTTATGTAGGAAGGGGATTGAATTCTGCATTTTATATTTATTTATGGATAGGACTGAATTCTGTATTCGATATTTATTTAGGGAGAGGACTGATTTCTGCACTCTATTTATTTTGGGATGGCACTGAATTCTGCATTTTTTATTTACTTACGGAGGGGACTGTATTCTGCATTCTATATTTATATAGGGAGGGGACTGAATTCTGCATTCTATATTTTTATAGGAAGGCGACTGAATTCTGCATTGTATATTCATTTAGGGAGTGTACTGAATTCTGCATTCAATGTTTATTTAGGCGTGGACTGAATTCTGCATTTTTGATTTAATTAGGCAGGGGACTGAATTCTGCATTCTATATTTATATAGGAAGGGGACTGAATTCTACCTTCTATATTTATATAGGAAATGGAATGAATTATGCATTGTCTATTTATTTAGGGAGGGGACTGATTTCTGGACTGTACATTTATTTTTGGAGGTGACTGAATTCTGCATTTTATATTTATTTAGGGAGGAGACTGAATTCTGCATTCTATATTTATATAGGAAGTGGACGGAATTCTGCATTCTATATTCATTTAGGGAGGGGACCGAATTCTGCATTCTATATTTATTTAGGGAGGGAACTGATTTCTGCACTCTATATTTATTTAGGAAGGGGACGGAATTCTGCATTATATATTTATTTAGGGAGGGGACTGAATTCTGCATTCTATATTTATATAGGGAAGGGAATGAATTATGCATTCTATATTTATATAGGGCGGGTACTGAATTCTGCATTCAGTATTTATTTAGGGAGGGTACTGAATTCTGTATTCTATATTTATATAGGAAAGGGAATGAATTATGCATTCTATATTTATTTAGGGAGGTTACTGAATTTTGTATTCTATATTTGTATAGGAAAGGGAATGAATTCTGCATTCTATATTTATTTAGGGAGGGGACTGAATTCTGCATTCTATATTTATTTAGGGAGGGTACTGAATTCTCTATTCTATATTTATATAGGAAAGGGAATGAATTCTGCATTCCATATTTATTTAGGGAGGGGCCTGAATTCTGCATTCTATATTAATATAGTAAGGTGACAGAGGTCTGCATGCTATATTCATTTAGGGAGGGGACTGAATTCTGCATTTTATATTTAATTAGGGAGGGGACTGAATTCTGGACTCTATATTTATATAGGAAGGGGAGTGAATTCTGCATTTTATATTCATTTAGGGACTGGACTGATTTCTGCCTTCTATATTTAGTTAGGGAGGGGACTGAATTCTGCATTCTATATTTATTTAGGGAGGAGACTGATTTCTGCACTCTATGTTTATTGAGGAAGGGGACTGAATTCTGCATGTTATATTTATTTAGGGAGGGCTCTGAATTCTGCATTTTATATTTATTTAGGTAGGGGACTGAATTCTGCATTCTATATTTCTATAGGAAGGGGTCTGAATTCTGCATTCTATATTCGTTTAGGGAGGGGACTGAATTCTGCATTCTATATTTATTTAGGAGTGGACTGATTTCTGCATTTTTGGTGTAATTAGAGAGGGGACTGAATTCTGCATTCTATATTTATGTAGGAAGGGGATTGAATTCTGCATTTTATATTTATTTATGGATAGGACTGAATTCTGTATTCGATATTTATTTAGGGAGAGGACTGATTTCTGCACTCTATTTATTTTGGGCGGGGACTGAACTCTGCATTTTTTATTTACTTACGGAGGGGACTGTATTCTGCATTCTATATTTATATAGGGAGGGGACTGAATTCTGCATGCTGTATTTATATAGGAAGGCGACTGAATTCTGCATTGTATATTCATTTAGGGAGTGGATTGAATTCTGCATTCAATGTTTATTTAGGCGTGGACTGAATTCTGCATTTTTGATTTAATTAGGTAGGGGACTGAATTCTGCATTCTATATTTATATAGGAAGGAGACTGAATTCTGCCTTCTATATTTATATAGGAAAGGAAATGAATTATGTATTGTCTATTTATTTAGGGAGTGGACTGATTTCTGGACTCTATATTTATTTCTGGAGGTGACTGAATTCTGCATTTTATATTTATTTAGGGAGGGGTCTGAATTCTGCATTCTATATTCGTTTAGGGAGGGGACTGAATTCTGCATTCCATATTTATTTTGGAGAGGACTGATTTCTGCATTTTTGGTTTAATTAGAGAGGGGACTGAATTCTGCATTCTATATTTATGTAGGAAGGGGAGTGAATTCTGCATTTTATATTTATTTATGGATAGGACTGAATTCTGTATTCGATATTTATTTAGGGAGAGGACTGATTTCTGCACTCTATTTATTTTGGGATGGCACTGAATTCTGCATTTTTTATTTACTTATGGAGGGGACTGTATTCTGCATTCTATATTTATATAGGGAGGGGACTGAATTCTGCATTCTATATTTTTATAGGAAGGCGACTGAATTCTGCATTGTATATTCATTTAGGGAGTGTACTGAATTCTGCATTCAATGTTTATTTAGGCGTGGACTGAATTCTGCATTTTTGATTTAATTAGGCAGGGGACTGAATTCTGCATTCTATATTTATATAGGAAGGGGACTGAATTCTACCTTCTGTATTTATATAGGAAATGGAATGAATTATGCATTGTCTATTTATTTAGGGAGGGGACTGATTTCTGGACTGTACATTTATTTTTGGAGGTGACTGAATTCTGCATTTTATATTTATTTAGGGAGGAGACTGAATTCTGCATTCTATATTTATATAGGAAGTGGACGGAATTCTGCATTCTATATTCATTTAGGGAGGGGACCGAATTCTGCATTCTATATTTATTTAGGGAGGGAACTGATTTCTGCACTCTATAGTTATTTAGGAAGGGGACGGAATTCTGCATTATATATTTATTTAGGGAGGGGACTGAATTCTGCATTCTATATTTATATAGGGAAGGGAATGAATTATGCATTCTATATTTATATAGGGCGGGTACTGAATTCTGCATTCAGTATTTATTTAGGGAGGGTACTGAATTCTGTATTCTATATTTATATAGGAAAGGGAATGAATTATGCATTTTATATTTATTTCGGGAGGGTACTGAATTCTGCATCCATTTTATATAGGAAAGGGAATGAATTCTGCATTCTATATTTATTTAGGGAGGTTACTGAATTCTGCATTCTATATTTATATAGGAAAGGGAATGAATTCTGCATTCAATATTTATTTAGGGAGGGGACTGGATTCTGCATTCTATATTTATATAGGAAAGGGAATGAATTATGCATTCTATATTTATTTAGGGAGAGGACTGAATTCTGCATTCTATATTTATATAGGATAGGGCATGAATTATGCATTCTATATTTATTTAGGGAGGGTACTGAATTCTGTATTCTATATTTATATAGGAAAGGGAAAGAATTCTGCATTCTATATTTATTTAGGGAGGGGACTGATTTCTGCATTTTAAATTTATTTAGGGAGGGGAGTGAATTCTGCATGCTATATGTATATAGGATGGGGAGGGAATTCTGCATTCTATGTTTATTTAGGGACGGGACTGAATTCTGCATTCAATATTTTTTCACGGGGGGGACTGAATAATGCCTTCCATATTTATTTAGGGAGAGTACTGAATTCTGTATTCTAAATTTATATAGGAAAGGGAATGAATTATGCATTCTATATTTATATAGGAAAGGGAATGAATTATGCATTCCATATTTATTCAGGGAGGGGACTGAATTCTGCATTCTATATTTATATAGGAAAGGGAATGAATTATGCCTTCTATATTTATTTAGGGAGGGGACTTCATTCTGCATTCTATAGTTATATAGGAACATGAATGAATTATGAATTATGTATTCTATATTTATTTAGCGAGGGTACTGAATTCTGCATTCTATATTTATATAGGAAACGGACTGAATTCTGCATTCTATATTTATTTGGGGAGCATACTGAATTCTGCATTCTATATTTATATAGGAAAGGGAATGAATTCTGCATTCTATTTTTATTTAGGGAGGGGACTGAATTATGCATTCTATATTTATATAGGAAAGGGAATGAATTACGCATTCTATATTTCTTTAGGGAGGTGACTGAATTCTGCATTCTATATTTATATAGGAAAGGGAATGAATTAAACATTCTATATTTATTTAGGGAGGGTACTGAATTCTGTATTCTATATTTATATAGGAAAGGGAATGAATTCTGCATTCTATATTTATTTAGGGAGGGGACTGAATTGTGCATTCTATATTTATTTAGAGAGGGTACTGAATTCTGTATTCTATATTTATATAGGAAAGGGAATGAATTGTGCATTCTATATTTATTTAGAGAGGGTACTGAATTCTGTATTCTATATTTATATAGGAAAGGGAATGAATTGTGCATTCTATATTTATTAAGGGAGGGGACTGAATTCTGCATTCTATATTCATTTATGAGGTGACTGAATTCTGCATTTTATATTTATTCAGGGAGGGTACTGAATTCTCGATTCTATATTTATTTTGGAAAGGGAATGAATTCTGCATTTTCTATTTATTTTGGGAGGGGACTGAATTCTGCATTCTATATTTATTTTGGGAGGGTACTGAATTCTGTATTCTATATTTATATAGGAAAGGGAATGAATTCTGCATTCTATATGTATTTAGGGAGGGGACTGAATTCTGCATTCTATATTTATTTAGGGAGGGTACTGAATTCTTTATTCTATATTTATATAGGAAAGTGAATGAATCCTGCATTCTATATTTATCTAGGGAGGGGACTGTATTCTGCATTCTATATTTATTTATGAGGTGACTGAATTCTGCATTCTATATTTATTTAGAGAGGGTACTGAATTCTATTTTCTATATTTATATAGGAAAGGGGATGAATTCTGCATTCTATATTTATTTAGGGAGTGTACTGAATTCTGCATTCTATATTTATATAGGAAAGGGAATGAATTCTGCATTCTATATTTATTTAGGGAGGGGACTGCATTCTGCATTCTACATTTATATAGGAAAGGGAATGAATTCTGCATTCTATATTTATTTAGGGAGGGGACTTAAGTATGCATTCTATAATTAGTTAGTGGAATGAGCACTGCATTCTGTATTTATTAAGGAGGGGACTGAATTCTTCATTTTATATTTGCTTAGGTAGGGGACTGAAATTTTGCTTTCTATATTTTTATATGGAGGGGAATGAATTTTGCATTCTATATTTATCTAGGCAGGAGGCTGAAATCTGCACTTTTGATTGATTTAGGGAGGGGACTGAATTCTGCTTTCTATATTTATTTAGGAGTAGACAGAATTCTGCATTTTTTATTTATTTAGGGAGGGGACTGAATCCTGCATTTTATATTTTTAATGGAATGGGACTGAATTCTGCATTCTATATTTATTTTGGGACGGCACTGATTTCTGCATTCTATATTTATTTAGGGAGGGGACTGATTTCTGCATTTTAAATTTATTTAAGGAGGGGACTGAATTCTGCATTCTATATTTATATAGGATTGGGAGTGAATTCTGCATTCTATGTTTATTTAGGGAGGGGACTGAATTCTGCATTCTATATTTATTTAGGGAGGGGACTGATTTCTGCATTTTAAATTTATTTAGGGAGTGGACTGAATACTGCATTCTATATTTATATTGGATGGGGACTGAATTCTGCATTCTATGTTTATTTAGAGAGGGGACTGAATTCTGCATTCAATATTTTTTTACGTGGGGGACTGAATTCTGCATTCCATATTTATTTAGGGAGGGTACTGAATTCTGTATTCTAAATTTATATAGGAAAGGGAATGAATTCTGCATTCTATATTTATATAGGAAAGGGAATGAATTATGCATTCCATATTTATTTAGGGAGGGTAGTGAATTCTGTATTCTATATTTATATAGGAAAGGGAATGAATTATGCATTCCATATTTATTTAGGGAGGGTAGTGAATTCTGTATTCTATATTTATATAGGAAAGGGAATGAATTATGCATTCTATATTTATTTAGAGAGGGGACTGAATTCTGCATTCTATATTTATGTAGGGAGGGGACTGAATTCTGCATTCTATATTTATTTATGATGTGACTGAATTCTGCATTCTATATGTTAAAGGCAGGGTGCCGAATTGTACATTCTATATTTATTTAAGGAGGAGCTGGATTCTGTATTTTATATTTACTTAGGGAGGGGACTGAATTCTGCAGTCTATATTTATTTAGGAAAGGGAATGAATTATGCATTCTATATTTATTTATGGAGGGGACATAATTCTGCATTCTATATTTATTTAGGAAAGGGAATGAATTATGCATTCTATATTTATGTAGGGAGGGGACTGAATTCTGCATTCTATATTTATTTAGGCAGGGGACTGAATTCTGCATTCTATATTTATATAGGAAGGGGACTGAATTCTACCTTCTATATTTATATAGGAAATGGAATGAATTATGCATTGTCTATTTATTTAGGGAGGGGACTGATTTCTGGACTGTACATTTATTTTTGGAGATGACTGAATTCTGCATTTTATATTTATTTAGGGAGGAGACTGAATTCTGCATTCTATATTTATATAGGAAGTGGACGGAATTCTGCATTCTATATTCATTTAGGGAGGGGACCGAATTCTGCATTCTATATTTATTTAGGGAGGGAACTGATTTCTGCACTCTATATTTATTTAGGAAGGGGACGGAATTCTGCATTATATATTTATTTAGGGAGGGGACTGAATTCTGCATTCTATATTTATATAGGGAAGGGAATGAATTATGCATTCTATATTTATATAGGGCGGGTACTGAATTCTGCATTCAGTATTTATTTAGGGAGGGTACTGAATTCTGTATTCTATATTTATATAGGAAAGGGAATGAATTATGCATTCTATATTTATTTTGGGAGGGTACTGAATTCTGCATCCATTTTATATAGGAAAGGGAATGAATTCTGCATTCTATATTTATTTAGGGAGGTTACTGAATTCTGCATTCTATATTTATATAGGAAAGGGAATGAATTCTGCATTCAATATTTATTTAGGGAGGGGACTGGATTCTGCATTCTATATTTATATAGGAAAGGGAATGAATTCTGCATTCTATATTTATTTAGGGAGAGGACTGAATTCTGTATTCTATATTTATATAGGATAGGGCATGAATTATGCATTCTATATTTATTTAGGGAGGGTACTGAATTCTGTATTCTATATTTATATAGGAAAGGGAAAGAATTCTGCATTCTATATTTATTTAGGGAGGGGGCTGATTTCTGCATTTTAAATTTATTTAGGGAGGGGAGTGAATTCTGCATGCTATATGTATATAGGATGGGGAGGGAATTCTGCATTCTATGTTTATTTAGGGACGGGACTGAATTCTGCATTCTATTTTTATTTGGGAGGGGACTGAATTCTGCATTCTATATTTATATAGGATGGGATCTGAATTCTGCATTCTATGTTTATTTAGGGAGGGGACTGAATTCTGCATTCAATATTTTTTCACGGGGGGGACTGAATAATGCCTTCCATATTTATTTAGGGAGAGTACTGAATTCTGTATTCTAAATTTATATAGGAATGGGAATGAATTATGCATTCTATATTTATATAGGAAAGGGAATGAATTATGCATTCCATATTTATTCAGGGAGGGGACTGAATTCTGCATTCTATATTTATATAGGAAAGGGAATGAATTATGCCTTCTATATTTATTTAGGGAGGGGACTTAATTCTGCATTCTATATTTATATAGGAACATGAATGAATTATGAATTATGTATTCTATATTTATTTAGCGAGGGTACTGAATTCTGCATTCTATATTTATATAGGAAACGGAATGAATTCTGCATTCTATATTTATTTGGGGAACGTACTGAATTCTGCATTCTATATTTATTTAGGAAAGGGAATGAATTCTGCATTCTATTTTTATTTAGGGAGGGGACTGAATTATGCATTCTATATTTATATAGGAAAGGGAATGAATTATGCATTCTATATTTATATAGGAAAGGGAATGAATTAATCATTCTATATTTATTTAGGGAGGGTACTGAATTCTGTATTCTATATTTATATAGGAAAGGGAATGAATTCTGCATTCTATACTTATTTAGGGAGCGGACTGAATTCTGCATTCTATATTTATTTAGGTAGGGTACTGAATTCTGTATTCTATATTTATATAGGAAAGTAAATGAATTCTGCATTCTATTTTTATTTAGGGAGGGGACTGAATTCTGCATTCTATATTTATATAGGAAAGGGAATGAATTATGCATTCTATATTTATTTAGGGAGGGGACTTAATTCTGCATTCTATATTTATTTAGGGAGGGGACTTAATTCTGCATTCTATATTTATATAGGAACATGAATGAATTATGAATTATGTATTCTATATTTATTTAGCGAGGGTACTGAATTCTGCATTCTATATTTATATAGGAAACGGACTGAATTCTGCATTCTATATTTATTTGGGGAGCATACTGAATTCTGCATTCTATATTTATTTAGGGAGGGGACTTAATTCTGCATTCTATATTTATATAGGAACATGAATGAATTATGAATTATGTATTCTATATTTATTTAGCGAGGGTACTGAATTCTGCATTCTATATTTATATAGGAAACGGACTGAATTCTGCATTCTATATTTATTTGGGGAGCATACTGAATTCTGCATTCTATATTTATATAGGAAAGGGAATGAATTCTGCATTCTATTTTTATTTAGGGAGGGGACTGAATTATGCATTCTATATTTATATAGGAAAGGGAATGAATTACGCATTCTATATTTCTTTAGGGAGGTGACTGAATTCTGCATTCTATATTTATATAGGAAAGGGAATGAATTAAACATTCTATATTTATTTAGGGAGGGTACTGAATTCTGTATTCTATATTTATATAGGAAAGGGAATGAATTCTGCATTCTATATTTATTTAGGGAGGGGACTGAATTGTGCATTCTATATTTATTTAGAGAGGGTACTGAATTCTGTATTCTATATTTATATAGGAAAGGGAATGAATTGTGCATTCTATATTTATTTAGAGAGGGTACTGAATTCTGTATTCTATATTTATATAGGAAAGGGAATGAATTGTGCATTCTATATTTATTAAGGGAGGGGACTGAATTCTGCATTCTATATTCATTTATGAGGTGACTGAATTCTGCATTTTATATTTATTCAGGGAGGGTACTGAATTCTCGATTCTATATTTATTTTGGAAAGGGAATGAATTCTGCATTTTCTATTTATTTTGGGAGGGGACTGAATTCTGCATTCTATATTTATTTTGGGAGGGTACTGAATTCTGTATTCTATATTTATATAGGAAAGGGAATGAATTCTGCATTCTATATGTATTTAGGGAGGGGACTGAATTCTGCATTCTATATTTATTTAGGGAGGGTACTGAATTCTTTATTCTATATTTATATAGGAAAGTGAATGAATCCTGCATTCTATATTTATCTAGGGAGGGGACTGTATTCTGCATTCTATATTTATTTATGAGGTGACTGAATTCTGCATTCTATATTTATTTAGAGAGGGTACTGAATTCTGTTTTCTATATTTATATAGGAAAGGGGATGAATTCTGCATTCTATATTTATTTAGGGAGTGTACTGAATTCTGCATTCTATATTTATATAGGAAAAGGAATGAATTCTGCATTCTATATTTATTTAGGGAGGGGACTGCATTCTGCATTCTACATTTATATAGGAAAGGGAATGAATTCTGCATTCTATATTTATTTAGGGAGGGGACTTAAGTATGCATTCTATAATTAGTTAGTGGAATGAGCACTGCATTCTGTATTTATTAAGGAGGGGACTGAATTCTTCATTTTATATTTGCTTAGGTAGGGGACTGAAATTTTGCTTTCTATATTTTTATATGGAGGGGAATGAATTTTGCATTCTATATTTATCTAGGCAGGAGGCTGAAATCTGCACTTTTGATTGATTTAGGGAGGGGACTGAATTCTGCTTTCTATATTTATTTAGGAGTAGACAGAATTCTGCATTTTTTATTTATTTAGGGAGGGGACTGAATCCTGCATTTTATATTTTTAATGGAATGGGACTGAATTCTGCATTCTATATTTATTTTGGGACGGCACTGATTTCTGCATTCTATATTTATTTAGGGAGGGGACTGATTTCTGCATTTTAAATTTATTTAAGGAGGGGACTGAATTCTGCATTCTATATTTATATAGGATTGGGAGTGAATTCTGCATTCTATGTTTATTTAGGGAGGGGACTGAATTCTGCATTCTATATTTATTTAGGGAGGGGACTGATTTCTGCATTTTAAATTTATTTAGGGAGTGGACTGAATACTGCATTCTATATTTATATTGGATGGGGACTGAATTCTGCATTCTATGTTTATTTAGAGAGGGGACTGAATTCTGCATTCAATATTTTTTTACGTGGGGGACTGAATTCTGCATTCCATATTTATTTAGGGAGGGTACTGAATTCTGTATTCTAAATTTATATAGGAAAGGGAATGAATTCTGCATTCTATATTTATATAGGAAAGGGAATGAATTATGCATTCCATATTTATTTAGGGAGGGTAGTGAATTCTGTATTCTATATTTATATAGGAAAGGGAATGAATTATGCATTCCATATTTATTTAGGGAGGGTAGTGAATTCTGTATTCTATATTTATATAGGAAAGGGAATGAATTATGCATTCTATATTTATTTAGAGAGGGGACTGAATTCTGCATTCTATATTTATGTAGGGAGGGGACTGAATTCTGCATTCTATATTTATTTATGATGTGACTGAATTCTGCATTCTATATGTTAAAGGCAGGGTGCCGAATTGTACATTCTATATTTATTTAAGGAGGAGCTGGATTCTGTATTTTATATTTACTTAGGGAGGGGACTGAATTCTGCCTTCTATATTTATTTATGGAGGGGACATAATTCTGCATTCTATATTTATTTAGGAAAGGGAATGAATTATGCATTCTATATTTATGTAGGGAGGGGACTGAATTCTGCATTCTATATTTATTTAGGCAGGGGACTGAATTCTGCATTCTATATTTATATAGGAAGGGGACTGAATTCTACCTTCTATATTTATATAGGAAATGGAATGAATTATGCATTGTCTATTTATTTAGGGAGGGGACTGATTTCTGGACTGTACATTTATTTTTGGAGATGACTGAATTCTGCATTTTATATTTATTTAGGGAGGAGACTGAATTCTGCATTCTATATTTATATAGGAAGTGGACGGAATTCTGCATTCTATATTCATTTAGGGAGGGGACCGAATTCTGCATTCTATATTTATTTAGGGAGGGAACTGATTTCTGCACTCTATATTTATTTAGGAAGGGGACGGAATTCTGCATTATATATTTATTTAGGGAGGGGACTGAATTCTGCATTCTATATTTATATAGGGAAGGGAATGAATTATGCATTCTATATTTATATAGGGCGGGTACTGAATTCTGCATTCAGTATTTATTTAGGGAGGGTACTGAATTCTGTATTCTATATTTATATAGGAAAGGGAATGAATTCTGCATTCTATATTTATTTAGGGAGGGGACTGCATTCTGCATTCTACATTTATATAGGAAAGGGAATGAATTCTGCATTCTATATTTATTTAGGGAGGGGACTTAAGTATGCATTCTATAATTAGGAGTGGAATGAACACTGCATTCTGTATTTATTAAGGAGGGGACTGAATTCTTCATTTTATATTTGCTTAGGTAGGGGACTGAAATTTTGCTTTCTATATTTTTATATGGAGGGGAATGAATTTTGCATTCTATATTTATCTAGGCAGGAGGCTGAAATCTGCACTTTTGATTGATTTAGGGAGGGGACTGAATTCTGCTTTCTATATTTATTTAGGAGTAGACAGAATTCTGCATTTTTTATTTATTTAGGGAGGGGACTGAATCCTGCATTTTATATTTTTAATGGAATGGGACTGAATTCTGCATTCTATATTTATTTTGGGACGGCACTGATTTCTGCATTCTATATTTATTTAGGGAGGGGACTGATTTCTGCATTTTAAATTTATTTAAGGAGGGGACTGAATTCTGCATTCTATATTTATATAGGATTGGGAGTGAATTCTGCATTCTATGTTTATTTAGGGAGGGGACTGAATTCTGCATTCTATATTTATTTAGGGAGGGAACTGATTTCTGCATTTTAAATTTATTTAGGGAGTGGACTGAATACTGCATTCTATATTTATATTGGATGGGGACTGAATTCTGCATTCTATGTTTATTTAGAGAGGGGACTGAATTCTGCATTCAATATTTTTTTACGTGGGGGACTGAATTCTGCATTCCATATTTATTTAGGGAGGGTACTGAATTCTGTATTCTAAATTTATATAGGAAGGGGAATGAATTCTGCATTCTATATTTATATAGGAAAGGGAATGAATTATGCATTCCATATTTATTTAGGGAGGGTAGTGAATTCTGTATTCTATATTTATATAGGAAAGGGAATGAATTATGCATTCCATATTTATTTAGGGAGGGTAGTGAATTCTGTATTCTATATTTATATAGGAAAGGGAATGAATTATGCATTCTATATTTATTTAGAGAGGGGACTGAATTCTGCATTCTATATTTATGTAGGGAGGGGACTGAATTCTGCATTCTATATTTATTTATGATGTGACTGAATTCTGCATTCTATATGTTAAAGGCAGGGTGCCGAATTGTACATTCTATATTTATTTAAGGAGGAGCTGGATTCTGTATTTTATATTTACTTAGGGAGGGGACTGAATTCTGCCTTCTATATTTATTTATGGAGGGGACATAATTCTGCATTCTATATTTATTTAGGAAAGGGAATGAATTATGCATTCTATATTTATGTAGGGAGGGGACTGAATTCTGCATTCTATATTTATTTATGATGTGACTGAATTCTGCATTCTATATGTTAAAGGCAGGGTGCCGAATTGTACATTCTATATTTATTTAAGGAGGAGCTGGATTCTATATTTTATATTTACTTAGGGAGGGGACTGAATTCTGCCTTCTATATTTATTTATGGAGGGGACATAATTCTGCATTCTATATTTATTTAGGAAAGGGAATGAATTATGCATTCTATATTTATTTAGGGAGGGTACTGAATTCTGTATTCTATATTTATATAGGAAAGGGAAAGAATTCTGCATTCTATATTTATTTAGGGAGGCGACAGAATTCTGCATTCTATATTTATTTAGGGAGGGTACTGAATTCTGCATTCTATATTTATTTAGGGAGGGGACGGAATTCTGCATTCTATATTTATATAGGAAAGGGAATGAATTATATATTCTATATTTATTTAGGGAGGGTACTGAATTCTGCATTCTATATTTATATAGGAAAGGGAATGAATTCTGCATTCTATATTTATTTAGGGAGGGGATTAAATTCTGCATTCTATATTTATTTAGGGAGGGGACTAAATTCTACATTCTATATATATTTAGGAGTGGACTGAATTCTGCATTTTAGATTTAATTAGGGAAGGGACTGAATTCTGCTTTCTATATTTATATAGGAAGCAGATTGAATTCTGCATTTTATATTTATTTATGGATAGGACTGAATTCTGCATTCTATATATATTTTGGGAGGGGCTGAATTCTGCTTTCTATATTTATTTAGGGAGGGGACTGAATTATGCATTCTATACTTATATAGGGCGGAGAATGAATTTGGCATTTTATATTTACTTCGGGAGGGGACTGAGTGCTGCATTCTATATTTACTTAGGAGGTGACTGTATTCTGCATTCTATATTTTATAGGCAGGGTGCTGAATTGTGCATTCTATATTTATTTTGGCGGGGGCTGAATTCTGTATTTTATATTTACTTAGGGAGGAGACTGAATTCTGCATTTTATATTTATTTATGGAGCGGACTGATTTCTGCATTCGATATTTATTTAGTCTGCAGGATGAATTCTTCATTCAATATTTATGTAGGAAGGGGATTGACTTATGCATTCGATACTTATTTGGAAAGGGACTGAATTCTGCATTCTATATTTTTGTAGGAAGGGGACTGAATTATGCATTCTATATTTAGGAGTGGAATGAAGTCTGCATTCTGTATTTATTTAGGAGGGGACTGAATTCCTCATTTTATATTTGCTTAGGGAGGGGACTGAAATTTTGCTTTCTATATTTTTATATGGAGGGGAATGAATTTTGCATTCTATATTTATCTAGGCAGGAGGCTGAAAGCTGCACTTTTGATTGATTTAGGGAGGGGATTGAATTCTGCTTTCTTTATTTATTTAGGAGTTGACTGAATTCTGCACTTTATATTTATTTAGGGAGGGGACTGAATCCTGCATTTTATATTTATATAGGAAGGGGACAGAATTCTGCATTCTATATTTATTTAGGGACGGGACTGATTTCTGCATTCTATATTTATTTAGGGAGGGGACTGATTTCTGCATTTTAAATTTATTTAGGGAGGGGAGTGAATTCTGCATTCTATATTTATATAGGATGGGGAGTGAATTCTGCATTCTATGTTTATTTAGGGAGGGGACTGAATTCTGCATTCTATGTTTATTTAGGGAGGGGACTGAATTCTGCATTCTATATTTATTTAGGGAGGGGACTGTTTACTGCATTTTAAATTTATTTAGGGGGGGACTGAATTCTGCTTTCTATATTTATATAGGATGGGGACTGAATTCTGCATTCTATGTTTATTACGGAGGGGACTGAATTCTGCATTCTATATTTATATAGGATTGGGACTGAATTCTGCATTCTATGTTTATTTAGGGAGGGGACTGAATTCTGCATTCAATATTTATTTACGGGGGGGACTGAATTCTGGCTTCCATATTTTTTTAGGGAGAGTACTGAATTCTGTATTCTAAATTTATATAGGAAAGGGAATGAATTATGCATTCTATATTTATATAGGAAATGGAATCAATTATGCATTCTATATTAATTTAGGGAGGGTAGTGAATCCTGTATTCTATATTTATATAGGAAAGGGAATGAATTATGCATTCTATATTTATTTAGGGAAGGGACAAAATTCTGCATTTTATATTTATATAGGAAACGGAATGAATTCTGCATTCTATATTTATTTAGGGAGGGTACTGAATTCTGTATTCTATATTTATATAGAAAAGGGAATGAATTCTGCATTCTATATTTATTTAGGGAGGGGACTGAATTCGGCATTCTATATTTATATAGGAAAGGGAATGAATTATGCATTCTATATTTATTTAGGGAGGGTAATGAATTCTGTATTCTATATTTATATAGGAAAGGGAATGAATTCTGCATTTTATATTTATTTAGGAAGGGGACTGAATTCTGCATTCTATATTTATATAGGAAAGGGAATGAATTATGCATTCTATATTTATTTCGGGAGGGTACTGAATTCTGCATCCTATTTTATATAGGAAAGGGAATGAATTCTGCATTCTATATTTATTTAGGGAGGTTACTGAATTCTGCATTCTATATTTATATAGTAAAGGGAATGAATTCTGCATTCAATATTTATTTAGGGAGGGGACTGGGTTCTGCATTCTATATTTATATAGGAAAGGGAATGAATTATGCATTCTATATTTATTTAGGGAGAGGACTGAATTCTGCATTCTATATTTATATAGGAAAGGGCATGAATTATGCATTCTATATTTATTTAGGGAGTGTACTGAATTCTGTATTCTATATTTATATAGGAAAGGGAAAGAATTCTGCATTCTATATTTATATAGGAAAGGGAATGAATTATGCATTCTATATTTATTTAGGGAGAGGACTGAATTCTGCATTCTATATTTATATAGGAAAGGGCATGAATTATGCATTCTATATTTATTTAGGGAGTGTACTGAATTCTGTATTCTATATTTATATAGGAAAGGGAAAGAATTCTGCATTCTATATTTATTTAGGGAGGGGACTGATTTCTGCATTTTAAATTTATTTAGGGAGGGGAGTGAATTCTGCATGCTATAAGTATATAGGATGGGGAGTGAATTCTGCATTCTATGTTTATTTAGGGACGGGACTGAATTCTGCATTCTATATTTATATAGGAAAGGGACTGAATTCTGCATTCTATTTTTATTTAGGGAGGGGACTGTTTTCTGCATTTTAAATTTATTTGGGGGGGGGGACTGAATTCTGCATTCTATATTTATATAGGATGGGGACTGAATTCTGCATTCTAAGTTTATTCGGGAGGGGACTGAATTCTGCATTCTATATTTATATAGGATGGGATCTGAATTCTGCATTCTATGTTTATTTATGGATTGGACTGAATTCTGCATTCTAAATATCTTTTGGGAGGGGCTGAATAATGCTTTCTATATTTTTTTAGGGAGGGGACTAAATTATGCATTCTATATTTATATAGGGCGGAGATTGAATTTGGCATTTTATATTTACTTCGGGAGGGGACTGAATGCTGCATTCTATATTTACTTAGGAGGTGACTGTATTCTGCACTCTATATTTTATAGGCAGGGTGCTGAATTGTGCATTCTATATTTATTTTGGCGGGGGCTGAATTCTGTATTTTATATTTACTTAGGGAGGAGACTGAATTCTGCATTTTATATTTATTTATGGAGCGGACTGATTTCTGCATTCGATATTTATTTAGTATGCAGGATGAATTCTTCATTCTATATTTTTATAGGAAGGGGACTGAATTATGCATTCTATATTTAGGAGTGGAATGAAGTCTGAATTCTGTATTTATTTAGGAGGGGACTGAATTCCTCATTTTATATTTGCTTAGGGAGGGGACTGAAATTTTGCTTTCTATATTTTTATATGGAGGCGAATGAATTTTGCCTTCTATAGTTATATAGGAAAGGGAATGAATTATGCATTCTATATTTATTTAGGGAGGGTACTGAATTCTGTATTCTATATTTATATAGGAAAGGGAATGAATTCTGCATTCTATAGTTATTTAGGGACGGGACTGAATTCTGCATTCTATATTTATTTAGGTAGGGTACTGAATTCTGTATTGTATATTTATATCGGAAAGGGAATGAATTCTGCAATCTATAATTATTTAGGGAGGGGACTGAATTCTGCATTCTATATTTATTTAGGGAGGGTAAGGAATTCTGTATTCTATTTTTATATAGGAAAGGGAATGAATTCTGCATTCAATATTTATTTAGGGAGGGTACTGGATTCTGTATTCTATATTTATATAAGAAAGGGAATGAATTCTGCATTTTATATTTATTTAGGGAGGGGACTGAATTCTGCATTCTATATTTATTTAGGGAGGGTACTGAATTCTGTATTCCATATTTATATAGGAAAGGGAATGAATTCTGCATTCTATATTTATTTAGGGAGGGGACTGAATTATGCATTCTATATTTATTTATGAGGTGACTCAATTCTGCATTCTATATTTATTTAGGGAGTCTACTGAATTCTGTATTCTATATTTATATAGGAAAGGGAATGAATTCTGCATCCTATATGTATTTAGGGAGGGGACTGAATTATGCATTCTATATTTATTTAGGGAGGGGACTGAATTCTGCATTCTATATTTATTTAGGGAGGGGACTGAATTCTGCATTCTATGTTTGTTTAGGGAGGGGACTGAATTCTTCATTGTATATTTATATAGCAAGGGGACTGAATTCTACATACTATGTTTCTTTGGGGAGCGGACTGAATTCTGCCTTCTATACTTATATAGGAAGGGAACTGAATTATGCATTATATATTTATTTAGGAGGGGAATGAATTCAGCATTCAATATTTATTTACAGAGGGGACTGCATTCTGCATTCTATATTTATATATGGAGGTGATTGAATTCTGCATTCTATATTTATATAGGGAGTGGACTGAATTCTGCATTCTGTATAATATAGGAAGGTGACTGAATTCTGCATTCTATATTCATTTCGGGAGGGGACTGAATTCTGCATTCTATGTGTATTTTGGAGTGGACTGAATTCTGCATTTTATATTTATTTAGGGAGGGGACTGAATTCTGCATTCTATACTTATTTAGGGAAGGGACTGAATTCTGCATTCTATGTTTGTTTAGGGAGGGGACAGTTTTCTGCATTTTATATTTATTTAGGGAGGGGACTGAATTCTGCATTCTATATTTATTTAGGGAGGGGACTGAATTCTTCATTTTATATTTATATAGGAAGGGGACTGAATTCTGCATACTATGTTTATTTAGGGAGTGGACTAAATTCTGCTTTCTATACTTATATAGGAAGGGAACTGAATTATGCATTGTATATTTATTTAGGAGGGGAAAGAATTCTGCATTTTACAATGACTTAGGGAGGGGACTTAATTCTGCATTCTATCTTCATTTAGTGAGGGGACTTAATTCTGCATTCTATATTTATTTAGGGAGGGGACTGCATTCTGCATTCTATATTTATTTAGGAAGGGGACTGAATTCTGCATTGGATAATTATTTCGGGAGGGGACAGAATTTTGCATTCTATATTTATATAGGAAAGGGATTGAATTATGGATTCTATATTTATTTGGAAAGGGACTGAATTCTGCATTCTATATTTATTTCGGAAGGGGACTGAATTATGCCTTCTATATTTATTTAAGAGGGGAATGAAGTCTGCATTCGATATTTATTTAGGAGGGGACTGAATTCTGCATTTTATATTTATTTAGGGAGTGGACAGAATTCTGCATTCTATATTTATTTAGGGAGGGGACTGATTTCTGCATTTTATATTTATTTAAGGAGGGGACTGAATTCTGCATACTATGTTTATTTAGGGAGCGGACTGAATTCTGCCTTCTATACTTTTATAGGAAGGGAACTGAATTATTCATTATATATTTATTTAGGAGGGGAATGAATTCTGCATTCAATATTTATTTACAGAGGGGACTGCATTCTGCATTCTATATTTATATATGGAGGTATTTGAATTCTGCATTCTATATTTATATAGGGAGTGGACTGAATTCTGCATTCCGTATATATATAGGAAGGTGACTGAATTCTGCATTCTACATTCATTTAGGGAGTTGACTGAATTCTGCATTCTATGTCTATTTTGGAGTGGACTGAATTCTGCATTTTATATTTATTTAGGGAGGGGACTGAAATCTGCATTCTATAGTTACAGGGGAAGGGGACAGAATCCTGCATTCTATAGTCATTTAGGGAGGGGACTGAATTCTGCATTCTATACTTATTTAGGGAAGGGACTGAATTCTGCATTTTAGGTTTATTTAGGGAGGGGACTGATTTCTGCATTTTATATTTATTTAGGGAGGGGACTGAATTCTGCATTCTATATTTGTTTAGGGAGGAGACTGAATTCTTCATTGTATATTTATATAGGAAGGGGACTGAATTCTGCATACTATGTTTATTTAGGGAGCAGACTGAATTCTGCCTTCTATACTTATATAGGAAGGGAACTGAATTATTCATTATATATTTATTTAGAAGGGGAATGAATTCTGCATTCAATATTTATTTAGGGAGGGGACTGAATTCTGCATTTTATATTTATTTATGGAGAAGACTGAATTCTGTATTCGATATTTATTTAGGGAGAGGACTGAATTCTGTATTTTTTATTTAATAACGGAGGGGACTGAATTCTGCATTCTATATTAATTTAGGGAGGGGCCTGTATTCTGCGTTCTATATTTATTTAGGGAGGGGACTGAATTCTGCATTCTATATTTATATAGTAAGGTGACTGAATTCTGCATTCTATACTTACATAGGAAAGGGAGTGAATTCTGCATTTTATACTTATTTAGGGAGTGGACTGAATTCTGCCTTCCATATTTATTTAGGGAGGGGACTGATTTCTGCACTCTATATTTATTTAGGAAGGGGACTGAATTCAGTATTTTATATTTAATTAGGGACGGGACTGAATTCTGCACTCTATATTTATGTAGGAATGGGAGTGAATTCTGCATTTTATTTTCATTTAGGGTGTGGACTGAATTCTGCCTTCTATATTTATTTTGGGAGGGGACTGAATTCTGCATTCTATATTTATTAAGGGAGTGGACTGAATGCTGCATTTTTTATTTATTTAGGGAGGGGACTGAATTCTGCATGTTATATTTATTTAGGGAGCGGACTGCATTCTGCATTCTATATTTATATAGGAAGCTGACTGTATTCTGCATTCTATATTCATTTAGGGAGGAGTCTGAATTCTGCATTTTATATTTATTTAGGAGAGGATTGAATTCTGCATATTAGATTTAATTAGGGAGGGGAATGAATTCTGCATTCTATATTTATTTAGGGAGGGGACTAAATTCTGCATTCTATATTTATTTAGGGACCGGACTGAATTCTGCATTTTATATTTATTTATGGAGAGGACTGAATTCTGTATTCTATATTTATTTAGTGTTGGGACTGAATTCTGCATTTTATATTTGTTTAGGGAGGGGACTGAATTCTTCATTTTATATTTGTTTATGGAGAGGACTGAATTCAGTATTTGTTATTTATTTAGGGAGGAGACTGAATTCTACAGTTTTTATTTATTTAGAGATGGGACTGAATTCTGCATTTTACATTTATTTAGGGAGGGGACAGAATTCTGCATTCTATATTTATTTAGGGAGGGGTCTGATTTATGCATTCTATATTAATATAGTAAGGGGAGTGAATTCTGCATTTTATATTCATTTAGGGAGGGGACTGAATACTGCCATCTCTATTTATTGAGGGAGGGGACTGATTTCTGCACACTATATTTATTTAGTATGGGGACTGAATTCAGCTTTTTATACTTAATTAGGGAGGGGACTGAATTCTGCACTCTATATTTATATAGGAAGGGGACAGATTTCTGCACTCTATATTTATTTAGGAAGGGGACTGAATTCAGCATTTTATATTTAATTAGGGAGGGGACTGTATTCTGCATTCTATATTTATATAGGAAGGGGACTGGTTTCTGCACTCTATATTTATTTAGGAAGGGGACTGAATTCTGCATTTCATATTTATTTAGGGAGGGGACTGAATTCTGCATTTTATATTTATTTAGGGAGGGGACTGAATTCTGCATTCTATATTTATATAGGAAGGGGACTGAATTCTGCATTCTATATTCATTTAGGAAGGGGACTGAATTCTGCCTTCTATACTTATATAGGAAGGGAACTGAATTATGCATTTTATATTTATTTAGGAGGGGAAAGAATTCTCCATTTTACAATTACGTAGGGAGGGGACTTAATTCTGCATTCTATCTTCATTTAGTGAGGGGACTGAATTCTGCATTCTATATTTATTTAGGGAGGGGACTGCATTCTGCATTCTATATTTATTTAGGAAGGGGACTGAATTCTGCATTGGATAATTATTTCGGGAGGGGACTGAATTTTGCATTCTATAGTTATATAGGAAAGGGATTGAATTATGGATTCTATATTTATTTGGAAAGGGACTGAATTCTGCATTCTATTTTTATTTCGGAAGGGGACTGAATTATGCATTCTATATTTATTTAAGGGGGGAATGAAGTCTGCATTCGATATTTATTTAGGAGGGGACTGAATTCTGCATTTTATATTTATTTAGGGAGGGGAATGAATTCTGCATTCAATATTTATTTACAGAGGGGACTGCATTCTGCATTCTATATTTATATATGGAGGTGATTGAATTCTGCATTCTATATTTATATAGGGAGTGGACTGAATTCTGCATTCTGTATATATATAGGAAGGTGACTGAATTCTGCATTCTATATTCATTTAGGGAGGGGACTGAATTCTGCATTCTATGTCTATTTTGGAGTGGACTGAATTCTGCATTTTATATTTATTTAGGGAGGGGACTGAAATCTGCATTCTATAGTTATAGGGGAAGGGGACAGAATCCTGCATTCTATATTCATTTAGGGAGGGGACTGAATTCTGCATTCTATACTTATTTAGGGAAGGGACTGAATTCTGCATTCTATGTTTATTTAGGGAGGGAACTGATTTCTGCATTTTATATTTATTTAGGGAGGGGACTGAATTCTGCATTCTATATTTGTTTAGGGAGGGGACTGAATTCTTCATTGTATATTTATATAGGAAGGGGACTGAATTCTGCATACTATGTTTATTTAGGGAGTAGACTGAATTCTGCCTTCTATACTTATATAGGAAGGGAACTGAATTTTGCATTATATATTTATTTAGGAGGGGAATGAATTCTGCATTCAATATTTATTTAGGGAGGGGACTGCATTCTGCATTTTATATTTATATATGGAGGTATTTGAATTCTGCATTCTATTTTTATATAGGGCGTGGACTGAATTCTGCATTCTGTATATCTATAGGAAGGTGACTGAATTCTGCATTCTATATTCATTTAGGGAGGGGACTGAATTCTGCATTCTATGTTTATTTAGGAGGGGACTGAATTCTGCATTTTATATTTATTTAGGGAGGGGACAGAATTCTGCATTCTATATTTATTTAGGGAGGGGACTGATTTCTGCATTTCATATTTATTTAGGGAGAGGACTGAATACTGCATTCTATGTTTGTTTAGGGAGGGACTGAATTCTTCATTGTATATTTATATAGGAAGGGGACTGAATTCTGCATACTATGTTTATTTAGGGATTGGACTGAATTCTGCCTTCTATAATTTTATAGGAAGGGAACTGAATTATGCATTATATATTTATTTAGGAGGGGAATGAATTCTGCATTCAATATTTATTTACAGAGGGGACTGCATTCTGCATTCTATATTTATATATGGAGGTGATTGAATTCTGCATTCTATATTTATATAGGGAGTGGACTGAATTCTGCATTCTGTATATATATAGGAAGGTGACTGAATTCTGCATTCTATGTCTATTTTGGAGTGGACTGAATTCTGCTTTTTATATTTATTTAGGGAGGGGACTGAAATCTGCATTCTATAGTTACAGGGGAAGGGGACAGAATCCTGCATTCTATAGTCATTTAGGGAGGGGACTGAATTCTGCATTCTATACTTATTTAGGGAAGGGAAAGAATTCTACATTTTATGTTTATTTAGGGAGGGGACTGATTTCTGCATTTTATATTTATTTAGGGAGGGGACTGAATTCTGCATTCTATATTTGTTTAGGGAGGGGACTGAATTCTTCATTGTATATTTATATAGGAAGGGGACTGAATTCTGCATACTATGTTTATTTAGGGAGCAGACTGAATTCTGCCTTCTATACTTATATAGGAAGGGAACTGAATTATTGATTACATATTTATTTAGAAGGGGAATGAATTCTGCATTCAATATTTATTTAGGGAGGGGACTGAATTCTGCATTTTATATTTATTTATGGAGAGGACTGAATTCTGTATTCGATATTTATTTAGGGAGAGGACTGAATTCTGTATTTTTTATTTAATAACGGAGGGGACTGAATTCTGTATTCTATATTATTTTAGGGAGGGGACTGAATTCTGCATTCTATATTTATATAGGAAAGGGAGTGAATTCTGCATTTTATATTTATTTAGGGAGTGGACTGAATTCTGCCTTCTTTATTTATTTAGGGAGTGGACTGAATTCTGCCTTCCATATTTATTTAGGGAGGGGACTGATTTCTGCACTCTATATTTATTTAGGAAGGGGACTGAATTCAGTATTTTATATTTAATTAGGGACAGGACTGAATTCTGCTCTCTATATTTATGTAGGAATGGGAGTGAATTCTGCATTTTATTTTCATTTAGGTTGTGGACTGAATTCTGCCTTCTATATTTATTTTGGGAGGGGACTGAATTCTGCATTCTATATTTATTAAGGGAGTGGACTGAATGCTGCATTTTTTATTTATTTAGGGAGGGGACTGAATTCTGCATGTTATATTTATTTAGGGAGCGGACTGCATTCTGCATTCTATATTTATATAGGAAGCTGACTGTATTCTGCATTCTATATTCATTTAGGGAGGAGTCTGAATTCTGCATTTTATATTTATTTAGGAGAGGATTGAATTCTGCATATTAGATTTAATTAGGGAGGGGAATGAATTCTGCATTCTATATTTATTTAGGGAGGGGACTAAATTCTGCATTCTATATTTATTTAGGGACCGGTCTGAATTCTGCATTTTATATTTATTTATGGAGAGGACTGAATTCTGTATTCAATATTTATTTAGTGTTGGGACTGAATTCTGCATTTTATATTTGTTTAGGGAGGGGACTGAATTCTTCATTTTATATTTGTTTATGGAGAGGACTGAATTCAGTATTTGTTATTTATTTAGGGAGGAGACTGAATTCTACAGTTTTTATTTATTTAGAGATGGGACTGAATTCTGTATTTTACATTTATTTAGGGAGGGGACAGAATTCTGCATTCTATATTTATTTAGGGAGGGGTCTGAGTTATGCATTCTATATTTATATAGTAAGGGGAGTGAATTCTGCATTTTATATTCATTTAGGGAGGGGACTGAATACTGCCATCTCTATTTATTGAGGGAGGGGACTGATTTCTGCACACTATATTTATTTAGTAAGGGGACTGAATTCAGCTTTTTATACTTAATTAGGGAGGGGACTGAATTCTGCACTCTATATTTATATAGGAAGGGGACAGATTTCTGCACTCTATATTTATTTAGGAAGGGGACTGAATTCTGCATTTCATATTTATTTAGGAAGGGGACTGAATTCTGCATTTCATATTTATTTAGGGAGGGGACTGAATTCTGCATTTTATATTTATTTAGGGAGGGGACTGAATTCTGCATTCTATATTTATATAAGAAGGGGACTGAATTCTGCATTCTATATTCATTTAGGGAGGGGACTGAATTTTGTCTACTATACTTATATAAGAAGGGAACTGAATTATGCATTTTATATTTATTTAGGAGGGGAAAGAATACTCCATTTTACAATTACTTAGGGAGGGGACTTAATTCTGCATTCTATCTTCATTTCGTGAGGGGACTTAATTCTGCATTCTATATTTATTTAGGGAGGGGACTGCATTCTGCATTCTATATTTATTTAGGAAGGGGACTGAATTCAGTATTTTATATTTAATTAGGGACGGGACTGAATTCTGCACTCTATATTTATGTAGGAATGGGAGTGAATTCTGCATTTTATTTTCATTTAGGGTGTGGACTGAATTCTGCCTTCTATATTTATTTTGGGAGGGGACTGAATTCTGCATTCTATATTTATTAAGGGAGTGGACTGAATGCTGCATTTTTTATTTATTTAGGGAGGGGACTGAATTCTGCATGTTATATTTATTTAGGGAGCGGACTGCATTCTGCATTCTATATTTATATAGGAAGCTGACTGTATTCTGCATTCTATATTCATTTAGGGAGGAGTCTGAATTCTGCATTTTATATTTATTTAGGAGAGGATTGAATTCTGCATATTAGATTTAATTAGGGAGGGGAATGAATTCTGCATTCTATATTTATTTAGGGAGGGGACTAAATTCTGCATTCTATATTTATTTAGGGACCGGTCTGAATTCTGCATTTTATATTTATTTATGGAGAGGACTGAATTCTGTATTCAATATTTATTTAGTGTTGGGACTGAATTCTGCATTTTATATTTGTTTAGGGAGGGGACTGAATTCTTCATTTTATATTTGTTTATGGAGAGGACTGAATTCAGTATTTGTTATTTATTTAGGGAGGAGACTGAATTCTACAGTTTTTATTTATTTAGAGATGGGACTGAATTCTGCATTTTACATTTATTTAGGGAGGGGACAGAATTCTGCATTCTATATTTATTTAGGGAGGGGTCTGAGTTATGCATTCTATATTTATATAGTAAGGGGAGTGAATTCTGCATTTTATATTCATTTAGGGAGGGGACTGAATACTGCCATCTCTATTTATTGAGGGGGGGGACTGATTTCTGCACACTATATTTATTTAGTAAGGGGACTGAATTCAGCTTTTTATACTTAATTAGGGAGGGGACTGAATTCTGCACTCTATATTTATATAGGAAGGGGACAGATTTCTGCACTCTATATTTATTTAGGAAGGGGACTGAATTCAGCATTTTATATTTAATTAGGGAGGGGACTGTATTCTGCATTTCATATTTATTTAGGAAGGGGACTGAATTCTGCATTTCATATTTATTTAGGGAGGGGACTGAATTCTGCATTTTATATTTATTTAGGGAGGGGACTGAATTCTGCATTCTATATTTATATAGGAAGGGGACTGAATTCTGCATTCTATATTCATTTAGGGAGGGGACTGAATTTTGTCTTCTATACTTATATAGGAAGGGAACTGAATTATGCATTTTATATTTATTTAGGAGGGGAAAGAATACTCCATTTTACAATTACTTAGGGAGGGGACTTAATTCTGCATTCTATCTTCATTTCGTGAGGGGACTTAATTCTGCATTCTATATTTATTTAGGGAGGGGACTGCATTCTGCATTCTATATTTATTTAGGAAGGGGACTGAATTCTGCATTGGATAATTATTTCGGGAGGGGACTGAATTTTGCATTCTATAGTTATATAGGAAAGGGATTGAATTATGGATTCTATATTTATTTGGAAAGGGACTGAATTCTGCATTCTATTTTTATTTCGGAAGGGGACTGAATTATGCATTCTATATTTATTTAAGAGGGGAATGAAGTCTGCATTCGATATTTATTTAGGAGGGGACTGAATTCTGCATTTTATATTTATTTAGGGAGGGGACAGAATTCTGCATTCTATATTTATTTAGGGAGGGGACTGATTTCTGCATTTTATATTTATTTAGGGAGGGGACTGAATACTGCATTCTATGTTTGTTTAGGGAGGGGACTGAATTCTTCATTGTATATTTATATAGGAAGGGGACTGAATTCTGCATACTATGTTTATTTAGGGAGCGGACTGAATTCTGCCTTCTATAATTTTATAGGAAGGGAACTGAATTATGCATTATATATTTATTTAGGAGGGGAATGAATTCTGCATTCAATATTTATTTACAGAGGGGACTGCATTCTGCATTCTATATTTATATATGGAGGTGATTGAATTCTGCATTCTATATTTATATAGGGAGTGTACCGAATTCTGCATTCTGTATATATAAAGGAAGGTGACTGAATTCTGCATTCTATATTCATTTAGGGAGGGGACTGAATTCTGCATTCTATGTCTATTTTGGAGTGGACTGAATTCTGCATTTTATATTTATTTAGGGAGGGGACTGAAATCTGCATTCTATAGTTATAGGGGAAGGGGACAGAATCCTGCATTCTATATTAATTTAGGGAGGGGACTGAATTCTGCATTCTATACTTATTTAGGGAAGGGACTGAATTCTGCATTCTATGTTTATTTAGGGAGGGAACTGATTTCTGCATTTTATATTTATTTAGGGAGGGGACTGAATTCTGCATTCTATATTTGTTTAGGGAGGGGACTGAATTCTTCATTGTATATTTATATAGGAAGGGGACTGAATTCTGCATACTATGTTTATTTAGGGAGTAGACTGAATTCTGCCTTCTATACTTATATAGGAAGGGAACTGAATTTTGCATTATATATTTATTTAGGAGGGGAATGAATTCTGCATTCAATATTTATTTAGGGAGGGGACTGCATTCTGCATTTTATATTTATATATGGAGGTATTTGAATTCTGCATTCTATTTTTATATAGGGCGTGGACTGAATTCTGCATTCTGTATATCTATAGGAAGGTGACTGAATTCTGCATTCTATATTCATTTAGGGAGGGGACTGAATTCTGCATTCTATGTTTATTTAGGAGGGGACTGAATTCTGCATTTTATATTTATTTAGGGAGGGGACAGAATTCTGCATTCTATATTTATTTAGGGAGGGGACTGATTTCTGCATTTTATATTTATTTAGGGAGGGGACTGAATACTGCATTCTATATTCATTTAGGGAGGGGACTGAATTCTGCATTCTATACTTATTTAGGGAAGGGACTGAATTCTGCATTTTAGGTTTATTTAGGGAGGGGACTGATTTCTGCATTTTATATTTATTTAGGGAGGGGACTGAATTCTGCATTCTATATTTGTTTAGGGAGGGGACTGAATTCTTCATTGTATATTTATATAGGAAAGGGACTGAATTCTGCATACTATGTTTATTTAGGGAGCAGACTGAATTCTGCCTTCTATACTTATATAGGAAGGGAACTGAATTATTCATTATATATTTATTTAGAAGGGGAATGAATTCTGCATTCAATATTTATTTAGGGAGGGGACTGAATTCTGCATTTTATATTTATTTATGGAGAGGACTGAATTCTGTATTCGATATTTATTTAGGGAGAGGACTGAATTCTGTATTTTCTATTTAATAACGGAGGGGACTGAATTCTGCATTCTATATTTATATAGTAAGGTGACTGAATTCTGCATTCTATATTTACATAGGAAAGGGAGTGAATTCTGCATTTTATATTTATTTAGGGAGTGGACTGAATTCTGCCTTCTTTATTTATTTAGGGAGTGGACTGAATTCTGCCTTCCATATTTATTTAGGGAGGGGACTGATTTCTGCACTCTATATTTATTTAGGAAGGGGACTGAATTCAGTATTTTATATTTAATTAGGGACGGGACTGAATTCTGCATTCTATATTTATGTAGGAATGGGAGTGAATTCTGCATTTTATTTTCATTTAGGGTGTGGACTGAATTCTGCCTTCTATATTTATTTTGGGAGGGGACTGAATTCTGCATTCTATATTTATTAAGGGAGTGGACTGAATGCTGCATTTTTTATTTATTTAGGGAGGGGACTGAATTCTGCATGTTATATTTATTTTGGGAGGGGACTGAATTCTGCATTCTATATTTATTAAGGGAGTGGACTGAATGCTGCATTTTTTATTTATTTAGGGAGGGGACTGAATTCTGCATGTTATATTTATTTAGGGAGCGGACTGCATTCTGCATGCTATATTTATATAGGAAGCTGACTGTATTCTGCATTCTATGTTCATTTAGGGAGGAGTCTGAATTCTGCATTTTATATTTATTTAGGAGAGGATTGAATTCTGCATATTAGATTTAATTAGGGAGGGGAATGAATTCTGCATTCTATATTTATTTAGGGAGGGGACTAAATTCTGCATTCTATATTTATTTAGGGACCGGTCTGAATTCTGCATTTTATATTTATTTATGGAGAGGACTGAATTCTGTATTCAATATTTATTTAGTGTTGGGACTGAATTCTGCATTTTATATTTGTTTAGGGAGGGGACTGAATTCTTCATTTTATATTTGTTTATGGAGAGGACTGAATTCAGTATTTGTTATTTATTTAGGGAGGAGACTGAATTCTACAGTTTTTATTTATTTAGAGATGGGACTGAATTCTGCATTTTACATTTATTTAGGGAGAGGACAGAATTCTGCATTCTATATTTATTTAGGGAGTGGTCTGATTTATGCATTCTATATTAATATAGTAAGGGGAGTGAATTCTGCATTTTATATTCATTTAGGGAGGGGACTGAATACTGCCATCTCTATTTATTGAGGGAGGGGACTGATTTCTGCACACTATATTTATTTAGTAAGGGGACTGAATTCAGCTTTTTATACTTAATTAGGGAGGGGACTGAATTCTGCACTCTATATTTATATAGGAAGGGGACAGATTTCTGCACTCTATATTTATTTAGGAAGGGGACTGAATTCAGCATTTTATATTTAATTAGGGAGGGGACTGTATTCTTCATTGTATATTTATATAGGAAGGGGACTGAATTCTGCATATTATGTTTATTTAGGGAGCGGACTGAATTCTGCCTTCTATAATTTTATAGGAAGGGAACTGAATTATGCATTATATATTTATTTAGGAGGGCAATGAATTCTGCATTCAATATTTATTTACAGAGGGGACTGCATTCTGCATTCTATATTTATATATGGAGGCGATTGAATTCTGCATTCTATATTTATATAGGGAGTGGACTGAATTCTGCATTCTGTATATATATAGGAAGGTGACTGAATTCTGCATTCTATATTCATTTAGGGAGGGGACTGAATTCTGCATTCTATGTCTATTTTGGAGTGGACTGAATTCTGCATTTTATATTTATTTAGGGAGGGGACTGAAATCTGCATTCTATAGTTATAGGGGAAGGGGACAGAATCCTGCATTCTATATTAATTTAGGGAGGGGACTGAATTCTGCATTCTATACTTATTTAGGGAAGGGACTGAATTCTGCATTCTATGTTTATTTAGGGAGGGAACTGATTTCTGCATTTTATATTTATTTAGGGAGGGGACTGAATTCTGCATTCTATATTTGTTTAGGGAGGGGACTGAATTTTTCATTGTATATTTATATAGGAAGGGGACTGAATTCTGCATACTATGTTTATTTAGGGAGTAGACTGAATTCTGCCTTCTATACTTATATAGGAAGGGAACTGAATTATGCATTATATATTTATTTAGGAGGGGAATGAATTCTGCATTCAATATTTATTTAGGGAGGGGACTGCATTCTGCATTTTATATTTATATATGGAGGTATTTGAATTCTGCATTCTATTTTTATATAGGGCGTGGACTGAACTCTGCATTCTGTATATCTATAGGAAGGTGACTGAATTCTGCATTCTATATTCATTTAGGGAGGGGACTGAATTCTGCATTCTATGTTTATTTAGGAGGGGACTGAATTCTGCATTTTATATTTATTTAGGGAGGGGACAGAATTCTGCATTCTATATTTATTTAGGGAGGGGACTGATTTCTGCATTTTATATTTATTTAGGGAGGGGACTGAATACTGCATTCTATGTTTGTTTAGGGAGGGGACTGAATTCTTCATTGTATATTTATATAGGAAGGTTACTGAATTCTGCATACTATGTTTATTTAGGGAGCAGACTGAATTCTGCCTTCTATACTTATATAGGAAGGGAACTGAATTATTCATTATATATTTATTTAGAAGGGGAATGAATTCTGCATTCAATATTTATTTACAGAGGGGACTGAATTCTGCATTTTATATTTATTTATGGAGAGGACTGAATTCAGTATTCGATATTTATTTAGGGAGAGGACTGAATTCTGTATTTTTTATTTAATAACGGAGGGGACTGAATTCTGCATTCTATATTAATTTAGGGAGGGGCCTGTATTCTGCATTCTATATTTATTTAGGGAGGGGACTGAATTCTGCATTCTATATTTATATAGTAAGGTGACTGAATTCTGCATTCTATACTTACATAGGAAAGGGAGTGAATTCTGCATTTTATATTTATTTAGGGAGTGGACTGAATTCTGCCTTCTTTATTTATTTAGGGAGTGGACTGAATTCTGCCTTCCATATTTATTTAGGGAGGGGACTGATTTCTGCACTCTATATTTATTTAGGAAGGGGACTGAATTCAGTATTTTATATTTAATTAGGGACGGGACTGAATTCTGCACTCTATATTTATGTAGGAATGGGAATGAATTCTGCATTTTATTTTCATTTAGGGTGTGGACTGAATTCTGCCTTCTATATTTATTTTGGGAGGGGACTGAATTCTGCATTCTATATTTATTAAGGGAGTGGACTGAATGCTGCATTTTTTATTTATTTAGGGAGGGGACTGAATTCTGCATGTTATATTTATTTAGGGAGCGGACTGCATTCTGCATTCTATATTTATATAGGAAGCTGACTGTATTCTGCATTCTATATTCATTTAGGGAGGAGTCTGAATTCTGCATTTTATATTTATTTAGGAGAGGATTGAATTCTGCATATTAGATTTAATTAGGGAGGGGAATGAATTCTGCATTCTATATTTATTTAGGGAGGGGACTAAATTCTGCATTCTATATTTATTTAGGGACCGGTCTGAATTCTGCATTTTATATTTATTTATGGAGAGGACTGAATCCTGTATTCAATATTTATTTAGTGTTGGGACTGAATTCTGCATTTTATATTTGTTTAGGGAGGGGACTGAATTCTTCATTTTATATTTGTTTATGGAGAGGACTGAATTCAGTATTTGTTATTTATTTAGGGAGGAGACTGAATTCTACAGTTTTTATTTATTTAGAGATGGGACTGAATTCTGCATTTTACATTTATTTAGGGAGGGGACAGAATTCTGCATTCTATATTTATTTAGGGAGGGGTCTGATTTATGCATTCTATATTAATATAGTAAGGGGAGTGAATTCTGCATTTTATATTCATTTAGGGAGGGGACTGAATACTGCCATCTCTATTTATTGAGGGAGGGGACTGATTTCTGCACACTATATTTATTTAGTAAGGGGACTGAATTCAGCTTTTTATACTTAATTAGGGAGGGGACTGAATTCTGCACTCTATATTTATATAGGAAGGGGACAGATTTCTGCACTATATTTATTTAGGAAGGGGACTGAATTCAGCATTTTATATTTAATTAGGGAGGGGACTGTATTCTGCATTCTATATTTATATAGGAAGGGGACTGGTTTCTGCACTCTATATTTATTTAGGAAGGGGACTGAATTCTGCATTTCATATTTATTTAGCGAGGGGACTGAATTCTGCATTTTATATTTATTTAGGGAGGGGACTGAATTCTGCATTCTATATTTATATAGGAAGGGGACTGAATTCTGCATTCTATATTCATTTAGGGAGGGGACTGAATTCTGCCTTCTATACTTATATAGGAAGGGAACTGAATTATGCATTTTATATTTATTTAGGAGGGGAAAGAATTCTCCATTTTACAATTACGTAGGGAGGGGACTTAATTCTGCATTCTATCTTCATTTAGTGAGGGGACTTAATTCTGCATTCTATATTTATTTAGGGAGGGGACTGCATTCTGCTTTCTATATTTATTTAGGAAGGGGACTGAATTCTGCATTGGATAATTATTTCGGGAGGGGACTGAATTTTGCATTCTATAGTTATATAGGAAAGGGATTGAATTATGGATTCTATATTTATTTGGAAAGGAACTGAATTCTGCATTCTATTTTTATTTCGGAAGGGGACTGCATTATGCATTCTATATTTATTTAAGAGGGGAATGAAGTCTGCATTCGATATTTATTTAGGAGGGGACTGAATACTGCATTTTATATTTATTTAGGGAGGGGACAGAATTCTGCATTCTATATTTATTTAGGGAGGGGACTGATTTCTGCATTTTATATTTATTTAGGGAGGGGACTGAATACTGCATTCTATGTTTGTTTAGGGAGGGGACTGAATTCTTCATTGTATATTTATATAGGAAGGGGACTGAATTCTGCATACTATGTTTATTTAGGGAGCGGACTGAATTCTGCCTTCTATAATTTTATAGGAAGGGAACTGAATTATGCATTATATATTTATTTAGGAGGGCAATTAATTCTGCATTCAATATTTATTTACAGAGGGGACTGCATTCTGCATTCTATATTTATATATGGAGGTGATTGAATTCTGCATTCTATATTTATATAGGGAGTGGACTGAATTCTGCATTCTGTATATATATAGGAAGGTGACTGAATTCTGCATTCTATATTCATTTAGGGAGGGGACTGAATTCTGCATTCTATGTCTATTTTGGAGTGGACTGAATTCTGCATTTTATATTTATTTAGGGAGGGGACTGAAATCTGCATTCTATAGTTATAGGGGAAGGGGACAGAATCCTGCATTCTATATTAATTTAGGGAGGGGACTGAATTCTGCATTCTATACTTATTTAGGGAAGGGACTGAATTCTGCATTCTATGTTTATTTAGGGAGGGAACTGATTTCTGCATTTTATATTTATTTAGGGAGGGGACTGAATTCTGCATTCTATATTTGTTTAGGGAGGGGACTGAATTTTTCATTGTATATTTATATAGGAAGGGGACTGAATTCTGCATACTATGTTTATTTAGGGAGCGGACTGAATTCTGCCTTCTATAATTTTATAGGAAGGGAACTGAATTATGCATTATATATTTATTTAGGAGAGGAATGAATTCTGCATTCAATATTTATTTAGGGAGGGGACTGCATTCTGCATTTTATATTTATATATGGAGGTATTTGAATTCTGCATTCTATTTTTATATAGGGCGTGGACTGAATTCTGCATTCTGTATATCTATAGGAAGGTGACTGAATTCTGCTTTCTATATTCATTTAGGGAGGGGACTGAATTCTGCATTCTATGTTTATTTAGGAGGGGACTGAATTCTGCATTTTATATTTATTTAGGGAGGGGACAGAATTCTGCATTCTATGTTTACGTAGGGAGGGGACTGATTTCTGCATTTTATATTTATTTAGGGAGGGGACTGAATACTGCATTCTATGTTTGTTTAGGGAGGGGACTGAATTCTTCATTGTATATTTATATAGGAAGGGGACTGAATTCTGCATACTATGTTTATTTAGGGAGCGGACTGAATTCTGCCTTCTATAATTTTATAGGAAGGGAACTGAATTATGCATTATATATTTATTTAGGAGAGGAATGAATTCTGCATTCAATATTTATTTACAGAGGGGACTGCATTCTGCATTTTATATTTATATATGGAGGTGATTGACTTCTGCATTCTATATTTATTTACAGAGGGGTCTGCATTCTGCATTCTATATTTATATATGGAGGTATTTGAATTCTGCATTCTATATTTATATAGGGAGTGGACTGAATTCTGCATTCTGTATATATATAGGAAGGTGACTGAATTCTGCATTCTATATTCATTTAGGGAGGGGACTGAATTCTGCATTCTATGTCTATTTTGGAGTGGACTGAATTCTGCATTTTATATTTATTTAGGGAGGGGACTGAAATCTGCATTCTATAGTTACAGGGGAAGGGGACAGAATCCTGCATTCTATAATCATTTAGGGAGGGGACTGAATTCTGCATTCTATACTTATTTAGGGAAGGGACTGAATTCTGCATTTTATGTTTATTTAGGGAGGGGACTGATTTCTGCATTTTATATTTATTTAGGGAGGGGACTGAATTCTGCATTCTATATTTGTTTAGGGAGGGGACTGAATTCTTCATTGTATATTTATATAGGAAAGGGACTGAATTCTGCATACTATGTTTATTTAGGGAGCAGACTGAATTCTGCCTTCTATACTTATATAGGAAGGGAACTGAATTATTCATTATATATTTATTTAGAAGGGGAATGAATTCTGCATTCAATATTTATTTAGGGAGGGGACTGAATTCTGCATTTTATATTTATTTATGGAGAGGACTGAATTCTGTATTCGATATTTATTTAGGGAGAGGACTGAATTCTGTATTTTTTATTTAATAACGGAGTGGACTGAATTCTGCATTCTATATTAATTTAGGGAGGGGCCTGTATTCTGCGTTCTATATTTATTTAGGGAGGGGACTGAATTCTGCATTCTATATTTATATAGTAAGGTGACTGAATTCTGCATTCTATATTTACATAGGAAAGGGAGTGAATTCTGCATTTTATATTTATTTAGGGAGTGGACTGAATTCTGCCTTCTTTATTTATTTAGGGAGTGGACTGAATTCTGCCTTCCATATTTATTTAGGGAGAGGACTGATTTCTGCACTCTATATTTATTTAGGAAGGGGACTGAATTCAGTATTTTATATTTAATTAGGGACGGGACTGAATTCTGCACTCTATATTTATGTAGGAATGGGAGTGAATTCTGCATTTTATTTTCATTTAGGGTGTGGACTGAATTCTGCCTTCTATATTTATTTTGGGAGGGGACTGAATTCTGCATTCTATATTTATTAAGGGAGTGGACTGAATGCTGCATTTTTTATTTATTTAGGGAGGGGACTGAATTCTGCATGTTATATTTATTTAGGGAGCGGACTGCATTCTGCATTCTATATTTATATAGGAAGCTGACTGTATTCTGCATTCTATATTCATTTAGGGAGGAGTCTGAATTCTGCATTTTATATTTATTTAGGAGAGGATTGAATTCTGCATATTAGATTTAATTAGGGAGGGGAATGAATTCTGCATTCTATATTTATTTAGGGAGGGGACTAAATTCTGCATTCTATATTTATTTAGGGACCGGTCTGAATTCTGCATTTTATATTTATTTATGGAGAGGACTGAATTCTGTATTCAATATTTATTTAGTGTTGGGACTGAATTCTGCATTTTATATTTGTTTAGGGAGGGGACTGAATTCTTCATTTTATATTTGTTTATGGAGAGGACTGAATTCAGTATTTGTTATTTATTTAGGGAGGAGACTGAATTCTACAGTTTTTATTTATTTAGAGATGGGACTGAATTCTGCATTTTACATTTATTTAGGGAGGGGACAGAATTCTGCATTCTATATTTATTTAGGGAGGGGTCTGATTTATGCATTCTATATTAATATAGTAAGGGGAGTGAATTCTGCATTTTATATTCATTTAGGGAGGGGACTGAATACTGCCATCTCTATTTATTGAGGGAGGGGACTGATTTCTGCACACTATATTTATTTAGTAAGGGGACTGAATTCAGCTTTTTATACTTAATTAGGGAGGGGACTGAATTCTGCACTCTATATTTATATAGGAAGGGGACAGATTTCTGCACTCTATATTTATTTAGGAAGGGGACTGAATTCAGCATTTTATATTTAATTAGGGAGGGGACTGTATTCTGCATTCTATATTTATATAGGAAGGGGACTGGTTTCTGCACTCTATATTTATTTAGGAAGGGGACTGAATTCTGCATTTCATATTTATTTAGGGAGGGGACTGAATTCTGCATTTTATATTTATTTAGGGAGGGGACTGAATTCTGCATTCTATATTCACTTAGGGAGGGGACTGAATTCTGCCTTCTATACTTATATAGGAAGGGAACTGAATTATGCATTTTATATTTATTTAGGAGGGGAAAGAATTCTCCATTTTACAATTACGTAGGGAGGGGACTTAATTCTGCATTCTATCTTCATTTAGTGAGGGGACTTAATTCTGCATTCTATATTTATTTAGGGAGGGGACTGCATTCTGCATTCTATATTTATTTAGGAAGGGGACTGAATTCTGCATTGGATAATTATTTCGGGAGGGGACTGAATTTTGCATTCTATAGTTGTATAGGAAAGGGATTGAATTATGGATTCTATATTTATTTGGAAAGGGACTGAATTCTGCATTCTATTTTTATTTCGGAAGGGGATTGAATTATGCATTCTATATTTATTTAAGAGGGGAATGAAGTCTGCTTTCGATATTTATTTAGGAGGGGACTGAATTCTGCATTTTATATTTATTTAGGGAGGGGACAGAATTCTGCATTCTATATTTATTTAGGGAGGGGACTGATTTCTGCATTTTATATTTATTTAGGGAGGGGACTGAATACTGCATTCTATGTTTATTTAGGGAGCGGACTGAATTCTGCCTTCTATAATTTTATAGGAAGGGAACTGAATTATGCATTATATATTTATTTAGGAGGGGAATGAATTCAGCATTCAATATTTATTTACAGAGGGGACTGCATTCTGCATTCTATATTTATATATGGAGGTGATTGAATTCTGCATTCTATATTTATATAGGGAGTGGACTGAATTCTGCATTCTGTATATATATAGGAAGGTGACTGAATTCTGCATTCTATATTCATTTAGGGAGGGGACTGAATTCTGCATTTTATATTTATTTAGGGAGGGGACTGAAATCTGCATTCTATAGTTATAGGGGAAGGGGACAGAATCCTGCATTCTATATTCATTTAGGGAGGGGACTGAATTCTGCATTCTATACTTATTTAGGGAAGGGACTGAATTCTGCATTCTATGTTTATTTAGGGAGGGAACTGATTTCTGCATTTTATATTTATTTAGGGAGGGGACTGAATTCTGCATTCTATATTTGTTTAGGGAGGGGACTGAATTCTTCATTGTATATTTATATAGGAAGGGGACTGAATTCTGCATACTATGTTTATTTAGGGAGTAGTCTGAATTCTGCCTTCTATACTTATATAGGAAGGGAACTGAATTATGCATTATATATTTATTTAGGAGGGGAATGAATTCTGCATTCAATATTTATTTAGGGAGGGGACTGCATTCTGCATTTTATATTTATATATGGAGGTATTTGAATTCTGCATTCTATTTTTATATAGGGCGTGGACTGAATTCTGCATTCTGTATATCTATAGGAAGGTGACTGAATTCTGCATTCTATATTCATTTAGGGAGGGGACTGATTTCTGCATTATATATTTATTTAGGGAGGGGACTGAATACTGCATTCTATGTTTGTTTAGGGAGGGGACTGAATTCTTCATTGTATATTTATATAGGAAGGGGACTGAATTCTGCATACTATGTTTATTTAGGGAGCGGACTGAATTCTGCCTTCTATAATTTTATAGGAAGGGAACTGAATTATGCATTATATATTTATTTAGGAGGGCAATGAATTCTGCATTCAATATTTATTTACAGAGGGGACTGCATTCTGCATTCTATATTTATATATGGAGGTGATTGAATTCTGCATTCTATATTTATATAGGGAGTGGACTGAATTCTGCATTCTGTATATATATAGGAAGGTGACTGAATTCTGCATTCTATATTAATTTAGGGAGGTGACTGAATTCTGCATTCTATACTTATTTAGGGAAGGGACTGAATTCTGCATTCTATGTTTATTTAGGGAGGGAACTGATTTCTGCATTTTATATTTATTTAGGGAGGGTACTGAATTCTGCATTCTACATTTGTTTAGGGAGGGGACTGAATACTTCATTGTATATTTATATAGGAAGGGGACTGAATTCTGCATACTATGTTTATTTAGGGAGTAGACTGAATTCTGCCTTCTATACTTATATAGGAAGGGAACTGAATTATGCATTATATATTTATTTAGGAGGGGAATGAATTCTGCATTCAATATTTATTTAGGGAGGGGACTGAATTCTGCATTTTAGATTTAATTAGGGAGGGGACTGAATTCTGCATTCTATATTTATAAAGGAAGGGGAGTGATTTCTGCATTTTATATTCATGTAGGGAGTGGACTGCAATGTGCATTCTATATTTGTATAGGAAGCTGACAGAATTCTGCTTTCTATATTCATTTAGGGAGGGGACTGAATTCTGCATTCTATACATATTTTGGGAGGGGACTGAATTATTCATTCTATATTAATTTAAGGTGGGGACTGAATTCTGCATTCTATATTTATTTAGGGAGGGGACTGAATTATGCATTCTATATTTATTTAGGGAGGGGAATGAATTCTGCATACTATATTTATTTAGGGAGGGGACTGAATTCTGCATTCTATATTTATATAGGAAAGAGAATGAATTATGCATTCTAAATTTATTTAGGGAGTGGACTGAATTCTGCATTCCACATTTACATAGGAAAGGGAATGAATTATGTATTATATATTTATTTAGGGAGGGGACTGAATTCTGCATTCTATATTTATATAGGAAGGGGATTTAATTCTGCATTTTATATTTCTTTATGGATAGGACTAAATTCTGTATTCAATATTTATTTAGAGAGGGGACTGATTTCTGCACTTTATTTATTTAGGCAGGGGACTGAATTCTGCATTCTATGTTTATTTACGGAGGGCACCAAAATCAGCATTCTATATTTATTTAATGGGGGGGACTGAATTCTGCATTCTATATTTATTTAGGGAGGGGACTGAATTCTGCTTTCAATATTTATTTATGGAGGGAGCTGAATTCTGCATTGTATATTTATTTAGGGAGGGCACCAAAATCTGCAATCTATATTTATGTAGGGAGGCGATTGAATTCTGCATTCTATATTGATTTATGGAGGGGACTGAATTCTGCATTCTATACATATTTTGGGAGGGGACTGAATTATTCATTCTATATTAATTTAAGGTGGGGACTGAATTCTGCATTCTATATTTATTTAGGGAGGGGACTGAATTATGCATTCTATATTTATTTAGGGAGGGGAATGAATTCTGCATACTATATTTATTTAGGGAGGGGACTGAATTCTGCATTCTATATTTATATAGGAAAGAGAATGAATTATGCATTCTAAATTTATTTAGGGAGTGGACTGAATTCTGCATTCCACATTTACATAGGAAAGGGAATGAATTATGTATTATATATTTATTTAGGGAGGCTAATGAATTCTGCATTCTATATTTATATAGGAAAGGGAATGAATTCTGAATTCTATATTTATTTAGGGAGGGGACTGAAATCTGCATTCTATATTTATATAGGAAAGGGAATGAATTCTGCCTTCTATATTTATTTAGGGAGGGGAATGAATTCTGCATTCTATATTTATATAGGAAAAGGAATGAATTATGCATTCCATATTTATTTAGGGAGGGTACTGAATTCTGTATTCTATATTTATATAGGAAAGGGAATAAATTATGCATTCTATATTTATTTAGGGAGGAGACTGAATTCTGCATTCTATATTTATAATAGAAAGGGAATGAATTATGCATTCTATATATATTTAGGGAGGGGACTGAATTCTGCATTCTATATTTATATAGGAAAAGGAATGAATTATGCATTCTATATTTATTTAGGGAGGGGACTGAGATCTGCATTCTATGTTTATTTAGGGAGGGCACTGAATTCTCTATTCTATATTTATCTAGGAAAGGGAATGAATTATGCATTCTAATTTATATAGGGCGGGGACTGAATTCTGCTTTCTATATTTATTTAGGGAGGGTACTGAATTATTTTTTCTATATTTATATAGGAAAGGGAATGAATTATTCATTCTATATTTATTTAGGGAGGGGACTGGATTCTGCATTGTATATTTATATAGGAAAGAGAATGAATTATGCATTCTATATTTATTTAGGGAGGGGACTGAATTCTGCATTCTACATTTATATAGGAAAGGGAATGAATTATGTATTCTATATTTATTTAGGGCGGGTACTGAATTCTGCATTCTATATTTATATAGGAAAGGGAATGAATTCTGCATTCTATATTTATTTAGGGAGGGGACTGAATTCTGCATTCTATATTTATATAGGAAAGGGAATGAATTCTGCATTCTAAATTTATTTAGAGAGGGGACTGAATTCTGCATTCTATATTTATATAGAAAAAGGAATGAATTATGCATTCTATATTTATTTAGGGAGCGGACTGAATTCTGCTTTCTATATTTATATAGGAAAGGGAATGAATTATGCATTCTATATTTATTTAGGGAGGGTACTGAATTCTGTATTCTATATTTATATAGGAAAGGGAATGAAATCTGCATTCTATATTTATTTAGGGAGGGGACTGGATTCTGCATTCTATATTTATATAGGAAAGAGAATGAATTATGCATTCTATATTTATTTAGGGAGGGTACTGAATTCTGCATTCTATATTTATATAGGAAAGGGAATGAATTCTGCATTCTATATTTATTTAGGGAGGGGACTGAATGCTGCATTCTATATTTATATAGGAAAGGGAATGAATTCTGCATTCTATATTTATTTAGGGAAGGGACTGAATTCTGCATTCTATATTTATATAGAAAAAGGAATGAATTATGCATTCTATATTTATTTAGGGCGGGTACTGAATTCTGCATTCTATATTTATATAGGAAAGGGAATGAATTCTGCATTCTATATTTATTTAGGGAGGGGACTGAATTCTGCATTCTATATTTATATAGGAAAGGGAATGAATTCTGCATTCTAAATTTATTTAGAGAGGGGACTGAATTCTGCATTCTATATTTATATAGAAAAAGGAATGAATTATGCATTCTATATTTATTTAGGGAGCGGACTGAATTCTGCTTTCTATATTTATATAGGAAAGGGAATGAATTATGCATTCTATATTTATTTAGGGAGGGTACTGAATTCTGTATTCTATATTTATATAGGAAAGGGAATGAAATCTGCATTCTATATTTATTTAGGGAGGGGACTGGATTCTGCATTCTATATTTATATAGGAAAGAGAATGAATTATGCAATCTATATTTATTTAGGGAGGTTACTGAATTCTGCATTCTATATTTATATAGGAAATGGAATGAATTCTGCATTCTATATTTATTCAGGGAGGGGACTGAATTCTGCATTCTATATTTATATAGGAAAGGGAATGAATTCTGCATTCTATATTTATTTAGGGAGGGGACTGAATTCTGCATTCTATATTTATATAGAAAAAGGAATGAATTATGCATTCTATATTTATTTAGGGAGGGGACTGAATTCTGCATTCTATATTTATTTCAGGAGGTTACTGAATTCTGCATTCTACATTTATATAGGAAAGGGAATGAATTCTGCATTCTATATTTATTTAGGGAGGGGACTGAATTCTGCATTCTATATTTATGTAGAAAAAGGAATGAATTATGCATTCTATATTTATTTAGGGAGGGGACTGAATTCTGCTTTCTATATTTATATAGGAAAGGGAATGAATTATGCATTCTATATTTATTTGGGGAGGGTACTGAATTCTGCATTCTATATTTATATAGGAAAGGGAATGAAATCTGCATTCTATATTTATTTCGGGAGGGTACTGAATTCTGCATTCTACATTTATATAGGAAAGGGAATGATTTTTGCATTCTATATTTATTTAGGGAGAGGACTGAATTATGCATTCTATATTTATATAGGAAAAGGAATGAATTCTGCATTCTATATTTATATAGGAAAAGGAATGAAATCTACATTCTATATTTATATTGGAAAAGGATTGAATTCTGCATTCTATATTTATTTAGGGAGGGGACTGAATTCTGCATTCTATATTTATTTATGAGGTGACTGAATTCTGCATTCTATATTTATTTAGGGAGGGGACTGAATTCTGCATTCTATATTTATTTATGAGGTGACTGAATTCTGCATTCTATATTTATTTAGGGAGGGTACTGAATTCTGCTTTCTATATTTATATAGGAAAGGGAATGAATTCTGCATTCTATATTTATTTATGGAGGGGACTGAATTCTGCATTCTATATTTATATAGGAAAAGGAATGAATTCTGCATTCTATATTTATATAGGAAAAGGAATGAATTCTGCATTCTATATTTATTTGGGGAGGGGACTGAATTCTGCATTCTATATTTATTTATGAGGTGACTGAAGTCGGCATTCTATATTTATTTAGGGAGGTTACTGAATTCTGTATTCTATATTAATATAGGATTGGGAATGAATTCTGCATTCTATATTTATTTTGGGAGGGGACTGAATTCTGCCTTCTATATTTATGTAGGAAAGGGAATGAATTATGCATTCTATATTTATTTAGGGCGGGTACTGAATTCTGCATTCTATATTTATATAGGAAAGGGAATGAATTCTGCATTCTATATTTATTTAGGGAGGGGACTGAATTCTGCATTCTATATTTATATAGGAAAGGGAATGAATTCTGCATTCTAAATTTATTTAGAGAGGGGACTGAATTCTGCATTCTATATTTATATAGAAAAAGGAATGAATTATGCATTCTATATTTATTTAGGGAGCGGACTGAATTCTGCTTTCTATATTTATATAGGAAAGGGAATGAATTATGCATTCTATATTTAGGGAGGGTACTGAATTCTGTATTCTATATTTATATAGGAAAGGGAATGAAATCTGCATTCTATATTTATTTAGGGAGGGGACTGGATTCTGCATTCTATATTTATATAGGAAAGAGAATGAATTATGCAATCTATATTTATTTAGGGAGGTTACTGAATTCTGCATTCTATATTTATATAGGAAAGGGAATGAATTCTGCATTCTATATTTATTCAGGGAGGGGACTGAATTCTGCATTCTATATTTATATAGGAAAGGGAATGAATTCTGCATTCTATATTTATTTAGGGAGGGGACTGAATTCTGCATTCTATATTTATATAGAAAAAGGAATGAATTATGCATTCTATATTTATTTAGGGAGGGGACTGAATTCTGCATTCTATATTTATTTCAGGAGGTTACTGAATTCTGCATTCTACATTTATTTAGGAAAGGGAATGAATTCTGCATTCTATATTTATTTAGGGAGGGGACTGAATTCTGCATTCTATATTTATGTAGAAAAAGGAATGAATTACGCATTCTATATTTATTTAGGGAGGGGACTGAATTTTGCTTTCTATATTTATATAGGAAAGGGAATGAATTATGCATTCTATATTTATTTGGGGAGGGTACTGAATTCTGCATTCTATATTTATATAGGAAAGGGAATGAAATCTGCATTCTATATTTATTTCGGGAGGGTACTGAATTCTGCATTCTACATTTATATAGGAAAGGGAATGATTTTTGCATTCTATATTTATTTAGGGAGGGGACTGAATTATGCATTCTATATTTATATAGGAAAAGGAATGAATTCTGCATTCTATATTTATATAGGAAAAGGAATGAATTCTACATTCTATATTTATATTGGAAAAGGATTGAATTCTGCATTCTATATTTATTTAGGGAGGGGACTGAATTCTGCATTCTATATTTATTTATGAGGTGACTGAATTCTGCATTCTATATTTATTTAGGGAGGGGACTGAATTCTGCATTCTATATTTATTTATGAGGTGACTGAATTCTGCATTCTATATTTATTTAGGGAGGGTACTGAATTCTGCTTTCTATATTTATATAGGAAAGGGAATGAATTCTGCATTCTATATTTATTTATGGAGGGGACTGAATTCTGCATTCTATATTTATATAGGAAAAGGAATGAATTCTGCATTCTATATTTATATAGGAAAAGGAATGAATTCTGCATTCTATATTTATTTGGGGAGGGGACTGAATTCTGCATTCTATATTTATTTATGAGGTGACTGAATTCTGCATTCTATATTTATTTAGGGAGGTTACTGAATTCTGTATTCTATATTAATATAGGATTGGGAATGAATTCTGCATTCTATATTTATTTTGGGAGGGGACTGAATTCTGCCTTCTATATTTATGTAGGAAAGGGAATGAATTATGCATTCTATATTTATTTAGGCAGGGGATTGAATTCTGCATTCTATATTTATATAGGAAAGGGAATGAAATCTGCATTCTATATTTATTTAGAAAGGGGACTGAATTCTGCATTCTCTATTTATATAGGAAAGGGAATGAATTCTGCATTCTATATTTAATTAGGGAGAGGACTGAATTCTGCATTCTATATTGATTTATGGAGGGGACTGAATTCTGCATTCTATACATATTTTGGGAGGGGACTGAATTATTCATTCTATATTAATTTAAGGTGGGGACTGAATTCTGCATTCTATATTTATTTTGGGAGGGGACTGAATTATGCATTCTATATTTATTTAGGGAGGGGAATGAATTCTGCATACTATATTTATTTAGGGAGGGGACTGAATTCTGCATTCTATATTTATATAGGAAAGAGAATGAATTATGCATTCTAAATTTATTTAGGGAGCGGACTGAATTCTGCATTCCACATTTACATAGGAAAGGGAATGAATTATGTATTATATATTTATTTAGGGAGGCTAATGAATTCTGCATTCTATATTTATATAGGAAAGGGAATGAATTCTGAATTCTATATTTATTTAGGGAGGGGTCTGAAATCTGCATTCTATATTTATATAGGAAAGGGAATGAATTCTGCCTTCTATATTTATTTAGGGAGGGGAATGAATTCTGCATTCTATATTTATATAGGAAAAGGAATGAATTATGCATTCCATATTTATTTAGGGAGGGTACTGAATTCTGTATTCTATATTTATATAGGAAAGGGAATGAATTATGCATTCTATATTTATTTAGGGAGGAGACTGAATTCTGCATTCTATATTTATATAGGAAAGGGATTGAATTATGCATTCTATATTTATTTAGGGAGGGGACTGAATTCTGCATTCTATATTTATATAGGAAAAGGAATGAATTATGCATTCTATATTTATTTAGGGAGGGGACTGAGATCTGCATTCTATGTTTATTTAGGGAGGGCACTGAATTCTCTATTCTATATTTATATAGGAAAGGGAATGAATTCTGCATTCTATATTTATTTAGGGAGGGGACTGAATTCTGCATTCTATATTTATTTAGTGAGGGTACTGAATTCTGTATTCTATATTTATCTTGGAAAGGGAATGAATTATGCATTCTAATTTATATAGGGCGGGGACTGAATTCTGCATTCTATATTTATTTAGGGAGGGTACTGAATTCTTTTTTCTATATTTATATAGGAAAGGGAATGAATTATTCATTCTATATTTATTTAAGGAGGGGACTGGATTCTGCATTGTATATTTATATAGGAAAGAGAATGAATTATGCATTCTATATTTATTTAGGGAGGGGACTGAATTCTGCATTCTATATTTATTTCAGGAGGTTACTGAATTCTGCATTCTACATTTATATAGGAAAGGGAATGAATTCTGCATTCTATATTTATATAGGAAAGGGAATGAATTCTGAATTCTATATTTATTTAGGGAGGGGACTGAAATCTGCATTCTATATTTATATAGGAAACGGAATGAATTCTGCCTTCTATATTTATTTAGGGAGGGGAATGAATTCTGCATTCTATATTTATATAGGAAAAGGAATGAATTATGCATTCCATATTTATTTAGGGAGGGTACTGAATTCTGTATTCTATATTTATATAGGAAAGGGAATGAATTATGCATTCTATATTTATTTAGGGAGGAGACTGAATTCTGCATTCTATATTTATATAGGAAAGGGATTGAATTATGCATTCTATATTTATTTAGGGAGGGGACTGAATTCTGCATTCTATATTTATATAGGAAAAGGAATGAATTATGCATTCTATATTTATTTAGGGAGGGGACTGAGATCTGCATTCTATGTTTATTTAGGGAGGGCACTGAATTCTCTATTCTATATTTATATAGGAAAGGGAATGAATTCTGCATTCTATATTTATTTAGGGAGGGGACTGAATTCTGCATTCTATATTTATTTAGTGAGGGTACTGAATTCTGTATTCTATATTTATCTTGGAAAGGGAATGAATTATGCATTCTAATTTATATAGGGCGGGGACTGAATTCTGCATTCTATATTTATTTAGGGAGGGTACTGAATTCTTTTTTCTATATTTATATAGGAAAGGGAATGAATTATTCATTCTATATTTATTTAAGGAGGGGACTGGATTCTGCATTGTATATTTATATAGGAAAGAGAATGAATTATGCATTCTATATTTATTTAGGAAGGGGACTGAATTCTGCATTCTACATTTATATAGGAAAGGGAATGAATTATGTATTCTATATTTATTTAGGGCGGGTACTGAATTCTGCATTCTATATTTATATAGGAAAGGGAATGAATTCTGCATTCTATATTTATTTAGGGAGGGGACTGAATTCTGCATTCTATATTTATATAGGAAAGGGAATGAATTCTGCATTCTAAATTTATTTAGAGAGGGGACTGAATTCTGCATTCTATATTTATATAGAAAAAGGAATGAATTATGCATTCTATATTTATTTAGGGAGCGGACTGAATTCTGCTTTCTATATTTATATAGGAAAGGGAATGAATTATGCATTATATATTTATTTAGGGAGGGTACTGAATTCTGTATTCTATATTTATATAGGAAAGGGAATGAAATCTGCATTCTATATTTATTTAGGGAGGGGACTGGATTCTGCATTCTATATTTATATAGGAAAGAGAATGAATTATGCATTCTATATTTATTTAGGGAGGGTACTGAATTCTGCATTCTATATTTATATAGGAAAGGGAATGAATTCTGCATTCTATATTTATTTAGGGAGGGGACTGAATTCTGCATTCTATAGTTATATAGGAAAGGGAATGAATTCTGCATTCTATACATATTTTGGGAGGGGACTGAATTATTCATTCTATATTAATTTAAGGTGGGGACTGAATTCTGCATTCTATATTTATTTAGGGAGGGGACTGAATTATGCATTCTATATTTATTTAGGGAGGGGAATGAATTCTGCATACTATATTTATTTAGGGAGGGGACTGAATTCTGCATTCTATATTTATATAGGAAAGAGAATGAATTATGCATTCTAAATTTATTTAGGGAGTGGACTGAATTCTGCATTCCACATTTACATAGCAAAGGGAATGAATTATGTATTATATATTTATTTAGGGAGGGGACTGAATTCTGCATTCTATATTTATATAGGAAGGGGATTTAATTCTGCATTTTATATTTCTTTATGGATAGGACTAAATTCTGTATTCAATATTTATTTAGAGAGGGGACTGATTTCTGCACTTTATTTATTTAGGCACGGGACTGAATTCTACATTCTATATTTATTTAGGGAGGAGACGGAATTCTTCATGGTATATTTATATAGGAAGGGGACTGAATTCTGCATTCTATGTTTATTTACGGAGGGCACCAAAATCAGCATTCTATATTTATTTAATGGGGGGGACTGAATTCTGCATTCTATATTTATTTAGGGAGGGGACTGAATTCTGCTTTCAATATTTATTTATGGAGGGAGCTGAATTCTGCATTGTATATTTATTTAGGGAGGGCACCAAAATCTGCAATCTATATTTATGTAGGGAGGCGATTGAATTCTGCATTCTATATTGATTTATGGAGGGGACTGAATTCTGCATTCTATACATATTTTGGGAGGGGACTGAATTATTCATTCTATATTAATTTAAGGTGGGGACTGAATTCTGCATTCTATATTTATTTAGGGAGGGGACTGAATTATGCATTCTATATTTATTTAGGGAGGGGAATGAATTCTGCATACTATATTTATTTAGGGAGGGGACTGAATTCTGCATTCTATATTTATATAGGAAAGAGAATGAATTATGCATTCTAAATTTATTTAGGGAGTGGACTGAATTCTGCATTCCACATTTACATAGGAAAGGGAATGAATTATGTATTATATATTTATTTAGGGAGGCTAATGAATTCTGCATTCTATATTTATATAGGAAAGGGAATGAATTCTGAATTCTATATTTATATAGGAAAAGGAATGAATTATGCATTCCATATTTATTTAGGGAGGGTACTGAATTCTGTATTCTATATTTATATAGGAAAGGGAATGAATTATGCATTCTATATTTATTTAGGGAGGAGACTGAATTCTGCATTCTATATTTATAATAGAAAGGGAATGAATTATGCATTCTATATATATTTAGGGAGGGGACTGAATTCTGCATTCTATATTTATATAGGAAAAGGAATGAATTATGCATTCTATATTTATTTAGGGAGGGGACTGAGATCTGCATTCTATGTTTATTTAGGGAGGACACTGAATTCTCTATTCTATATTTATCTAGGAAAGGGAATGAATTATGCATTCTAATTTATATAGGGCGGGGACTGAATTCTGCTTTCTATATTTATTTAGGGAGGGTACTGAATTATTTTTTCTATATTTATATAGGAAAGGGAATGAATTATTCATTCTATATTTATTTAGGGAGGGGACTGGATTCTGCATTGTATATTTATATAGGAAAGAGAATGAATTATGCATTCTATATTTATTTAGGGAGGGGACTGAATTCTGCATTCTACATTTATATAGGAAAGGGAATGAATTATGTATTCTATATTTATTTAGGGCGGGTACTGAATTCTGCATTCTATATTTATATAGGAAAGGGAATGAATTCTGCATTCTATATTTATTTAGGGAGGGGATTGAATTCTGCATTCTATATTTATATAGGAAAGGGAATGAAATCTGCATTCTATATTTATTTAGAAAGGGGACTGAATTCTGCATTCTCTATTTATATAGGAAAGGGAATGAATTCTGCATTCTATATTTAATTAGGGAGAGGACTGAATTCTGCATTCTATATTGATTTATGGAGGGGACTGAATTCTGCATTCTATACATATTTTGGGAGGGGACTGAATTATTCATTCTATATTAATTTAAGGTGGGGACTGAATTCTGCATTCTATATTTATTTTGGGAGGGGACTGAATTATGCATTCTATATTTATTTAGGGAGGGGAATGAATTCTGCATACTATATTTATTTAGGGAGGGGACTGAATTCTGCATTCTATATTTATATAGGAAAGAGAATGAATTATGCATTCTAAATTTATTTAGGGAGCGGACTGAATTCTGCATTCCACATTTACATAGGAAAGGGAATGAATTATGTATTATATATTTATTTAGGGAGGCTAATGAATTCTGCATTCTATATTTATATAGGAAAGGGAATGAATTCTGAATTCTATATTTATTTAGGGAGGGGACTGAAATCTGCATTCTATATTTATATAGGAAAGGGAATGAATTCTGCCTTCTATATTTATTTAGGGAGGGGAATGAATTCTGCATTCTATATTTATATAGGAAAAGGAATGAATTATGCATTCCATATTTATTTAGGGAGGGTACTGAATTCTGTATTCTATATTTATATAGGAAAGGGAATGAATTATGCATTCTATATTTATTTAGGGAGGAGACTGAATTCTGCATTCTATATTTATATAGGAAAGGGATTGAATTATGCATTCTATATTTATTTAGGGAGGGGACTGAATTCTGCATTCTATATTTATATAGGAAAAGGAATGAATTATGCATTCTATATTTATTTAGGGAGGGGACTGAGATCTGCATTCTATGTTTATTTAGGGAGGGCACTGAATTCTCTATTCTATATTTATATAGGAAAGGGAATGAATTCTGCATTCTATATTTATTTAGGGAGGGGACTGAATTCTGCATTCTATATTTATTTAGGGAGGGTACTGAATTCTTTTTTCTATATTTATATAGGAAAGGGAATGAATTATTCATTCTATATTTATTTAAGGAGGGGACTGGATTCTGCATTGTATATTTATATAGGAAAGAGAATGAATTATGCATTCTATATTTATTTAGGAAGGGGACTGAATTCTGCATTCTACATTTATATAGGAAAGGGAATGAATTATGCATTCTATATTTATTTAGGGCGGGTACTGAATTCTGCATTCTATATTTATATAGGAAAGGGAATGAATTCTGCATTCTATATTTATTTAGGGAGGGGACTGGATTCTGCATTCTATATTTATATAGGAAAGAGAATGAATTATGCATTCTATATTTATTTAGGGAGGGTACTGAATTCTGCATTCTATATTTATATAGGAAAGGGAATGAATTATGTATTCTATATTTATTTAGGGCGGGTACTGAATTCTGTATTCTATATTTATATAGGAAAGGGAATGAAATCTGCATTCTATATTTATTTAGGGAGGGGACTGGATTCTGCATTCTATATTTATATAGGAAAGAGAATGAATTATGCATTCTATATTTATTTAGGGAGGGTACTGAATTCTGCATTCTATATTTATATAGGAAAGAGAATGAATTATGCATTCTAAATTTATTTAGGGAGTGGACTGAATTCTGCATTCCACATTTACATAGGAAAGGGAATGAATTATGTATTATATATTTATTTAGGGAGGGGACTGAATTCTGCATTCTATATTTATATAGGAAGGGGATTTAATTCTGCATTTTATATTTCTTTATGGATAGGACTAAATTCTGTATTCAATATTTATTTAGAGAGGGGACTGATTTCTGCACTTTATTTATTTAGGCAGGGGACTGAATTCTACATTCTATATTTATTTAGGGAGGAGACGGAATTCTTCATGGTATATTTATATAGGAAGGGGACTGAATTCTGCATTCTATGTTTATTTACGGAGGGCACCAAAATCAGCATTCTATATTTATTTAATGGGGGGGACTGAATTCTGCATTCTATATTTATTTAGGGAGGGGACTGAATTCTGCTTTCAATATTTATTTGTGGAGGGAGCTGAATTCTGCATTGTATATTTATTTAGGGAGGGCACCAAAATCTGCAATCTATATTTATGTAGGGAGGCGATTGAATTCTGCATTCTATATTGATTTATGGAGGGGACTGAATTCTGCATTCTATACATATTTTGGGAGGGGACTGAATTATTCATTCTATATTAATTTAAGGTGGGGACTGAATTCTGCATTCTATATTTATTTAGGGAGGGGACTGAATTATGCATTCTATATTTATTTAGGGAGGGGAATGAATTCTGCATACTATATTTATTTAGGGAGGGGACTGAATTCTGCATTTCTATATTTATATAGGAAAGAGAATGAATTATGCATTCTAAATTTATTTAGGGAGTGGACTGAATTCTGCATTCCACATTTACATAGGAAAGGGAATGAATTATGTATTATATATTTATTTAGGGAGGCTAATGAATTCTGCATTCTATATTTATATAGGAAAGGGAATGAATTCTGAATTCTATATTTATTTAGGGAGGGGACTGAAATCTGCATTCTATATTTATATAGGAAAGGGAATGAATTCTGCCTTCTATATTTATTTAGGGAGGGGAATGAATTCTGCATTCTATATTTATATAGGAAAAGGAATGAATTATGCATTCCATATTTATTTAGGGAGGGTACTGAATTCTGTATTCTATATTTATATAGGAAAGGGAATGAATTATGCATTCTATATTTATTTAGGGAGGAGACTGAATTCTGCATTCTATATTTATAATAGAAAGGGAATGAATTATGCATTCTATATATATTTAGGGAGGGGACTGAATTCTGCATTCTATATTTATATAGGAAAAGGAATGAATTATGCATTCTATATTTATTTAGGGAGGGGACTGAGATCTGCATTCTATGTTTATTTAGGGAGGGCACTGAATTCTCTATTCTATATTTATCTAGGAAAGGGAATGAATTATGCATTCTAATTTATATAGGGCGGGGACTGAATTCTGCTTTCTATATTTATTTAGGGAGGGTACTGAATTATTTTTTCTATATTTATATAGGAAAGGGAATGAATTATTCATTCTATATTTATTTAGGGAGGGGACTGGATTCTGCATTGTATATTTATATAGGAAAGGGAATGAATTCTGCATTCTATATTTATTTAGGGAGGGGACTGAATTCTGCATTCTATATTTATATAGGAAAGGGAATGAATTATGCATTCTATATTTATTTAGGGCGGGTACTGAATTCTGCATTCTATATTTATATAGGAAAGGGAATGAATTCTGCATTCTATATTTATTTAGGGAGGGGACTGAATTCTGCATTCTATATTTATATAGGAAAGGGAATGAATTCTGCATTCTAAATTTATTTAGAGAGGGGACTGAATTCTGCATTCTATATTTATATAGAAAAAGGAATGAATTATGCATTCTATATTTATTTAGGGAGCGGACTGAATTCTGCTTTCTATATTTATATAGGAAAGGGAATGAATTCTGCATTCTATATTTATTTAGGGAGGGTACTGAATTCTGTATTCTATATTTATATAGGAAAGGGAATGAAATCTGCATTCTATATTTATTTAGGGAGGGGACTGGATTCTGCATTCTATATTTATATAGGAAAGAGAATGAATTATGCAATCTATATTTATTTAGGGAGGTTACTGAATTCTGCATTCTATATTTATATAGGAAAGGGAATGAATTCTGCATTCTATATTTATTCAGGGAGGGGACTGAATTCTGCATTCTATATTTATATAGGAAAGGGAATGAATTCTGCATTCTATATTTATTTAGGGAGGGGACTGAATTCTGCATTCTATATTTATATAGAAAAAGGAATGAATTATGCATTCTATATTTATTTAGGGAGGGGACTGAATTCTGCATTCTATATTTATTTCAGGAGGTTACTGAATTCTGCATTCTACATTTATATAGGAAAGGGAATGAATTCTGCATTCTATATTTAATTAGGGAGAGGACTGAATTCTGCATTCTATATTGATTTATGGAGGGGACTGAATTCTGCATTCTATACATATTTTGGGAGGGGACTGAATTATTCATTCTATATTAATTTAAGGTGGGGACTGAATTCTGCATTCTATATTTATTTTGGGAGGGGACTGAATTATGCATTCTATATTTATTTAGGGAGGGGAATGAATTCTGCATACTATATTTATTTAGGGAGGGGACTGAATTCTGCATTCTATATTTATATAGGAAAGAGAATGAATTATGCATTCTAAATTTATTTAGGGAGCGGACTGAATTCTGCATTCCACATTTACATAGGAAAGGGAATGAATTATGTATTATATATTTATTTAGGGAGGCTAATGAATTCTGCATTCTATATTTATATAGGAAAGGGAATGAATTCTGAATTCTATATTTATTTAGGGAGGGGACTGAAATCTGCATTCTATATTTATATAGGAAAGGGAATGAATTCTGCCTTCTATATTTATTTAGGGAGGGGAATGAATTCTGCATTCTATATTTATATAGGAAAAGGAATGAATTATGCATTCCATATTTATTTAGGGAGGGTACTGAATTCTGTATTCTATATTTATATAGGAAAGGGAATGAATTATGCATTCTATATTTATTTAGGGAGGAGACTGAATTCTGCATTCTATATTTATATAGGAAAGGGATTGAATTATGCATTCTATATTTATTTAGGGAGGGGACTGAATTCTGCATTCTATATTTATATAGGAAAAGGAATGAATTATGCATTCTATATTTATTTAGGGAGGGGACTGAGATCTGCATTCTATGTTTATTTAGGGAGGGCACTGAATTCTCTATTCTATATTTATATAGGAAAGGGAATGAATTCTGCATTCTATATTTATTTAGGGAGGGGACTGAATTCTGCATTCTATATTTATTTAGTGAGGGTACTGAATTCTGTATTCTATATTTATCTTGGAAAGGGAATGAATTATGCATTCTAATTTATATAGGGCGGGGACTGAATTCTGCATTCTATATTTATTTAGGGAGGGTACTGAATTCTTTTTTCTATATTTATATAGGAAAGGGAATGAATTATTCATTCTATATTTATTTAAGGAGGGGACTGGATTCTGCATTGTATATTTATATAGGAAAGAGAATGAATTATGCATTCTATATTTATTTAGGAAGGGGACTGAATTCTGCATTCTACATTTATAAAGGAAAGGGAATGAATTATGTATTCTATATTTATTTAGGGCGGGTACTGAATTCTGCATTCTATATTTATATAGGAAAGGGAATGAATTCTGCATTCTATATTTATTTAGGGAGGGGACTGAATTCTGCATTCTATATTTATATAGGAAAGGGAATGAATTCTGCATTCTAAATTTATTTAGAGAGGGGACTGAATTCTGCATTCTATATTTATATAGAAAAAGGAATGAATTATGCATTCTATATTTATTTAGGGAGCGGACTGAATTCTGCTTTCTATATTTATATAGGAAAGGGAATGAATTATGCATTATATATTTATTTAGGGAGTGTACTGAATTCTGTATTCTATATTTATATAGGAAAGGGAATGAAATCTGCATTCTATATTTATTTAGGGAGGGGACTGGATTCTGCATTCTATATTTATATAGGAAAGAGAATGAATTATGCATTCTATATTTATTTAGGGAGGGTACTGAATTCTGCATTCTATATTTATATAGGAAAGGGAATGAATTCTGCATTCTATATTTATTTAGGGAGGGGACTGAATTCTGCATTCTATAGTTATATAGGAAAGGGAATGAATTCTGCATTCTATATTTATTTAGGGAGGGGACTGAATTCTGCATTCTATATTTATATAGAAAAAGGAATGAATTATGCATTCTATATTTATTTAGGGAGGGGACTGAATTCTGCATTCTATATTTATTTCAGGAGGTTACTGAATTCTGCATTCTACATTTATATAGGAAAGGGAATGAATTCTGCATTCTATATTTATTTAGGGAGGGGACTGAATTCTGCATTCTATATTTATATAGAAAAAGGAATGAATTATGCATTCTATATTTATTTAGGGAGGGGACTGAATTCTGCTTTCTATATTTATATAGGAAAGGGAATGAATTATGCATTCTCTATTTATTTGGGGAGGGTACTGAATTCTGTATTCTATATTTATATAGGAAAGGGAATGAAATCTGCATTCTATATTTATTTCGGGAGGGTACTGAATTCTGTATTCTACATTTATATAGGAAAGGGAATGATTTTTGCATTCTATATTTATTTAGGGAGGGGACTGAATTATGCATTCTATATTTATATAGGGAAAGGGATGAATTCTGCATTCTATATTTATATAGGAAAAGGAATGAATTCTGCATTCTATATTTATATTGGAAAAGGATTGAATTCTGCATTCTATATTTATTTAGGGAGGGGACTGAATTCTGCATTCTATATTTATTTATGAGGTGACTGAATTCTGCATTCTATATTTATTTAGGGAGGGGACTGAATTCTGCATTCTATATTTATTTAGTGAGGGTACTGAATTCTGTATTCTATATTTATCTTGGAAAGGGAATGAATTATGCATTCTAATTTATATAGGGCGGGGACTGAATTCTGCATTCTATATTTATTTAGGGAGGGTACTGAATTCTTTTTTCTATATTTATATAGGAAAGGGAATGAATTATTCATTCTATATTTATTTAAGGAGGGGACTGGATTCTGCATTGTATATTTATATAGGAAAGAGAATGAATTATGCATTCTATATTTATTTAGGAAGGGGACTGAATTCTGCATTCTACATTTATAAAGGAAAGGGAATGAATTATGTATTCTATATTTATTTAGGGCGGGTACTGAATTCTGCATTCTATATTTATATAGGAAAGGGAATGAATTCTGCATTCTATATTTATTTAGGGAGGGGACTGAATTCTGCATTCTATATTTATATAGGAAAGGGAATGAATTCTGCATTCTAAATTTATTTAGAGAGGGGACTGAATTCTGCATTCTATATTTATATAGAAAAAGGAATGAATTATGCATTCTATATTTATTTAGGGAGCGGACTGAATTCTGCTTTCTATATTTATATAGGAAAGGGAATGAATTATGCATTATATATTTATTTAGGGAGTGTACTGAATTCTGTATTCTATATTTATATAGGAAAGGGAATGAAATCTGCATTCTATATTTATTTAGGGAGGGGACTGGATTCTGCATTCTATATTTATATAGGAAAGAGAATGAATTATGCATTCTATATTTATTTAGGGAGGGTACTGAATTCTGCATTCTATATTTATATAGGAAAGGGAATGAATTCTGCATTCTATATTTATTTAGGGAGGGGACTGAATTCTGCATTCTATAGTTATATAGGAAAGGGAATGAATTCTGCATTCTATATTTATTTAGGGAGGGGACTGAATTCTGCATTCTATATTTATATAGAAAAAGGAATGAATTATGCATTCTATATTTATTTAGGGAGGGGACTGAATTCTGCATTCTATATTTATTTCAGGAGGTTACTGAATTCTGCATTCTACATTTATATAGGAAAGGGAATGAATTCTGCATTCTATATTTATTTAGGGAGGGGACTGAATTCTGCATTCTATATTTATATAGAAAAAGGAATGAATTATGCATTCTATATTTATTTAGGGAGGGGACTGAATTCTGCTTTCTATATTTATATAGGAAAGGGAATGAATTATGCATTCTCTATTTATTTGGGGAGGGTACTGAATTCTGTATTCTATATTTATATAGGAAAGGGAATGAAATCTGCATTCTATATTTATTTCGGGAGGGTACTGAATTCTGTATTCTACATTTATATAGGAAAGGGAATGATTTTTGCATTCTATATTTATTTAGGGAGGGGACTGAATTATGCATTCTATATTTATATAGGGAAAGGGATGAATTCTGCATTCTATATTTATATAGGAAAAGGAATGAATTCTGCATTCTATATTTATATTGGAAAAGGATTGAATTCTGCATTCTATATTTATTTAGGGAGGGGACTGAATTCTGCATTCTATATTTATTTATGAGGTGACTGAATTCTGCATTCTATATTTATTTAGGGAGGGGACTGAATTCTGCATTCTATATTTATTTATGAGGTGACTGAATTCTGCATTCTATATTTATTTAGGGAGGGTACTGAATTCTGTATTCTATATTTATATAGGAAAGGGAATGATTTCTGCATTCTATATTTATTTAGGGAGGGGACTGAGTTCTGCATTCTATATTTATTTAGGGAGTGTACTGAATTCTGCATTCTATATTTATATCGGAAAGGGAATGAATTCTGCATTCTATATTTATTTATGGAGGGGACTGAATTCTGCATTCTATGTTTATATAGGAAAAGGAATGAATTCTGCATTCTATATTTATATAGGAAAAGGAATGAATTCTGCATTCTATATTTATTTGGGGAGGGGACTGAATTCTGCATTCTATATTTATTTAGTGAGGGTACTGAATTCTGTATTCTATATTTATCTAGGAAAGGGAATGAATTATGCATTCTAATTTATATAGGGCGGGGACTGAATTCTGCTTTCTATATTTATTTAGGGAGGGTACTGAATTCTTTTTTCTATATTTATATAGGAAAGGGAATGAATTATTCATTCTATATTTATTTAGGGAGGGGACTGGATTCTGCATTGTATATTTATATAGGAAAGAGAATGAATTATGCATTCTATATTTATTTAGGGAGGGGACTGAATTCTGCATTCTACATTTATATAGGAAAGGGAATGAATTATGTATTCTATATTTATTTAGGGCGGGTACTGAATTCTGCATTCTATATTTATATAGGAAAGGGAATGAATTCTGCATTCTATATTTATTTAGGGAGGGGACTGAATTCTGCATTCTATATTTATATAGGAAAGGGAATGAATTATGCATTCTATATTTATTTAGAGAGGGGACTGAATTCTGCATTCTATATTTATATAGAAAAAGGAATGAATTATGCATTCTATATTTATTTAGGGAGCGGACTGAATTCTGCTTTCTCTATTTATATAGGAAAGGGAATGAATTATGCATTCTATATTTATTTAGGGAGGGTACTGAATTCTGTATTCTATATTTATATAGGAAAGGGAATGAAATCTGCATTCTATATTTATTTAGGGAGGGGACTGGATTCTGCCTTCTATATTTATATAGGAAAGAGAATGAATTATGCATTCTATATTTATTTAGGGAGGGTACTGAATTCTGCATTCTATATTTATATAGGAAAGGGAATGAATTCTGCATTCTATATTTATTTAGGGAGGGGACTGAATTCTGCATTCTATATTTATATAGAAAAAGGAATGAATTATGCATTCTATATTTATTTAGGGAGGGGACTGAATTCTGCTTTCTATATTTATATAGGAAAGGGAATGAATTATGCATTCTCTATTTATTTGGGGAGGGTACTGAATTCTGTATTCTATATTTATATAGGAAAGGGAATGAAATCTGCATTCTATATTTATTTCGGGAGTGTACTGAATTCTGTATTCTACATTTATATAGGAAAGGGAATGATTTTTGCATTCTATATTTATTTAGGGAGGGGACTGAATTATGCATTCTATATTTATATAGGGAAAGGGATGAATTCTGCATTCTATATTTATATAGGAAAAGGAATGAATTCTGCATTCTATATTTATATTGGAAAAGGATTGAATTCTGCATTCTATATTTATTTAGGGAGGGGACTGAATTCTGCATTCTATATTTATTTATGAGGTGACTGAATTCTGCATTCTATATTTATTTAGGGAGGGGACTGAATTCTGCATTCTATATTTATTTATGAGGTGACTGAATTCTGCATTCTATATTTATTTAGGGAGGGTACTGAATTCTGTATTCTATATTTATATAGGAAAGGGAATGATTTCTGCATTCTATATTTATTTAGGGAGGGGACTGAGTTCTGCATTCTATATTTATTTAGGGAGTGTACTGAATTCTGCATTCTATATTTATATCGGAAAGGGAATGAATTCTGCATTCTATATTTATTTATGGAGGGGACTGAATTCTGCATTCTATGTTTATATAGGAAAAGGAATGAATTCTGCATTCTATATTTATATAGGAAAAGGAATGAATTCTGCATTCTATATTTATTTGGGGAGGGGACTGAATTCTGCATTCTATATTTATTTAGTGAGGGTACTGAATTCTGTATTCTATATTTATCTAGGAAAGGGAATGAATTATGCATTCTAATTTATATAGGGCGGGGACTGAATTCTGCTTTCTATATTTATTTAGGGAGGGTACTGAATTCTTTTTTCTATATTTATATAGGAAAGGGAATGAATTATTCATTCTATATTTATTTAGGGAGGGGACTGGATTCTGCATTGTATATTTATATAGGAAAGAGAATGAATTATGCATTCTATATTTATTTAGGGAGGGGACTGAATTCTGCATTCTACATTTATATAGGAAAGGGAATGAATTATGTATTCTATATTTATTTAGGGTGGGTACTGAATTCTGCATTCTATATTTATATAGGAAAGGGAATGAATTCTGCATTCTATATTTATTTAGGGAGGGGACTGAATTCTGCGTTCTATATTTATGTAGGAAAGGGAATGAATTCTGCATTCTAAATTTATTTAGAGAGGGGACTGAATTCTGCATTCTATATTTATATAGAAAAAGGAATGAATTATGCATTCTATATTTATTTAGAGAGGGGACTGAATTCTGCATTCTATATTTATATAGAAAAAGGAATGAATTATGCATTCTATATTTATTTAGGGAGCGGACTGAATTCTGCTTTCTCTATTTATATAGGAAAGGGAATGAATTATGCATTCTATATTTATTTAGGGAGGGTACTGAATTCTGTATTCTATATTTATATAGGAAAGGGAATGAAATCTGCATTCTATATTTATTTAGGGAGGGAACTGGATTCTGCCTTCTATATTTATATAGGAAAGAGAATGAATTATGCATTCTATATTTATTTAGGGAGGGTACTGAATTCTGCATTCTATATTTATATAGGAAAGGGAATGAATTCTGCATTCTATATTTATTTAGGGAGGGGACTGAATTCTTCATTCTATATTTATATAGGAAAGGGAATGAATTCTGCATTCTATATTTATTTAGGGAGGGGACTGAATTCTGCATTCGATATTTATATAGAAAAAGGAATGAATTATGCATTCTATATTTATTTAGGGAGGGGACTGAATTCTGCATTCTATATTTATTTCAGGAGGTTACTGAATTCTGCATTCTACATTTATATAGGAAAGGGAATGATTTTTGCATTCTATATTTATTTAGGGAGGGGACTGAATTATGCATTCTATATTTATATAGGGAAAGGGATGAATTCTGCATTCTATATTTATATAGGAAAAGGAATGAATTCTGCATTCTATATTTATATTGGAAAAGGATTGAATTCTGCATTCTATATTTATTTAGGGAGGGGACTGAATTCTGCATTCTATATTTATTTATGAGGTGACTGAATTCTGCATTCTATATTTATTTAGGGAGGGTACTGAATTCTGTATTCTATATTTATATAGGAAAGGGAATGATTTCTGCATTCTATATTTATTTAGGGAGGGGACTGAGTTCTGCATTCTATATTTATTTAGGAAGGGTACTGAATTCTGCATTCTATATTTATATAGGAAAGGGAATGAATTCTGCATTCTATATTTATTTAGGGAGGGGACTGAATTCTGCATTCTATATTTATATAGGAAAAGGAATGAATTCTGCATTCTATATTTATATAGGAAAAGGAATGAATTCTGCATTCTATATTTATTTAGGGAGGGGACTGGATTCTGCATTGTATATTTATATAGGAAAGAGAATGAATTATGCATTCTATATTTATTTAGGGAGGGGACTGAATTCTGCATTCTACATTTATATAGGAAAGGGAATGAATTATGTATTCTATATTTATTTAGGGCGGGTACTGAATTCTGCATTCTATATTTATATAGGAAAGGGAATGAATTCTGCATTCTATATTTATTTAGGGAGGGGACTGAATTCTGCATTCTATATTTATATAGGAAAGGGAATGAATTCTGCATTCTAAATTTATTTAGAGAGGGGACTGAATTCTGCATTCTATATTTATATAGAAAAAGGAATGAATTATGCATTCTATATTTATTTAGGGAGCGGACTGAATTCTGCTTTCTATATTTATATAGGAAAGAGAATGAATTATGCATTCTATATTTATTTAGGGAGGGTACTGAATTCTGCATTCTATATTTATATAGGAAAGGGAATGAATTCTGCATTCTATATTTATTTAGGGAG